>NC_069500.1:1072964907-1073308240 GCF_027579735.1 Bombina bombina
GGAAGAGGCAGAGAGAGAGGGGAGGAAGAGAGAGAAGGAAATAGGAGAGAGTTACAGAGAGAGAATAAAAAGGAGAGTTAGTGTAGACAAGGTAGAAACATACTTACTAGGAGCAAAGGGGTTAAAAAAAGAACCAGGACCTGTAGTGAGATGTAGGGAGGGAGGCTGGGAGCTCCTGCCCTGCACTGCAGCATGCATCAAAGAAATGGAATTCCTTTAACTAAATAAACAGTATGAATCTGCTTTGTAGCAATCCCCCTGCCCCTCTTGTCTCGGCTCATTGCTTTTTACTTCATAAAGCTGCACGCAGTGTCTTATCAGCACTGTACTGGGGAAGAGAGAAACGAGAGGCAAGAGAGACAGGGTGTTTTGTTTACTTAAATTTTAGAACAGTCAGCCAGAAGTGCTAAAAGGAAGCTGGTGGACTGGATCATTATAACCCCCATTCGATCCTGGCCAGGGACACACATAGAAAGGAAAATAGTGTAAATTGTAATAGTTCAACTTCAAAATAGTCCTGATTATCGCCATAGCTAGAGACCCAGAGTTACCCCTTTCTACTTTAGCAGCTAACCTTCCCTTTTGCTACAGGACCTGTCTCAGCCTCCACTTTTCAGGCACTATTCAGGGGAAACTCCTACTGTAACCTCAGCACGCAGTGCAAGTGCTATGTAAGGGTGAGAAGGGAGAGACTTAAAAAGTGTGTGTTCAAGCTGCTTACCGGATAGCAGCACACCTCACTGTTGGGACTTGTGATTAACAAGATCTCACCTCAGACAGAGATGATGATATGGCGGCTGATGTTCCTCTCGCCTGACTGCTCATTCCACGGCTCCTGCTGCTCCAGTTCACCACGTGCCGACACGCTGCAGGCTGCTGCTGTCACTTTGTGTGCCGCTGAAGTACTGCGCAGTTGCGTGAGTGTGCGCACTCACGCAATGCCGGTGGGTGGGTGGAGCTGAGCATCAGCCACAAGCCCAAAACAGGGTAATCTATCACCCGCCACCACCGGTGTTCTGTATGTGAGAGCCCCCACCACCACCCCACCCCCCAGACAGACAGTACAAAATCCAAAGGAAATAAAATAAATTATTGTTGTAATTTTAATAAAAAATTTAAAAATAACTGCTGGCTGCCACAGTATCATCATGCAGGGAGTGGGGCCCCCTTCAGATGCGGGGCCCTCGGACAAGGGCCGATTTGCCCGACTTGTCAGTCCGCCCCTATAAGCTAAGCCTTCTTAATGGGCAGTTGTACTGTGTGTGCTTTATTCAGTAGCACATTCATGTGGAAATATGCAAGAATCTCACTAACGAGAAATAGTTACATTTTGTAAAAATAGATTTTTGGTGTCTTTTATCAATACTATGCAGTTATTTCTTGTTTTATTATGGATTTGAACCTGCAGAGACTTCAATTCTAACTGTTATGCCTCTTGTAACATTTATGTTTGAAGCACATTATACTGAAGTGGTTAATTGCTGAAATATGTCTAAACTGATTAACTTTGCATTGAGTTAACAAAGTACTTAAGTTTTGCCCACAAATATTAACTGTACGATCTTAAACACAATGAGTGAAGCTGGGAACCTACAAACTTACCAGGCTGTGCATAATTTTCACTCCATCTGGATTTACTGTTAGCGCTTCATCATACAATTGCTTAGCCTCCTCCAAACAGCCTTTCACTGACGCCACACACACAGATCTTAGTGTGCGAGTGTCACGTGACAGCTGGCTCTCGCACACTAAGAGCTGTGCGGTAAGGAGACCTATGGGCTGGCCTGTAGGTGGCGCTGCTGTCAATGCAGCTTTAAAGTGGAAAGAGCTTTTGCCTATACTTCACTGTATCGCACTGCACATCATGTGCGATAGATAGAAGTATTAGGCAAATGTCCATTCCACTTTCAGCCTAAATAAGGCAATTTTTATGTTTTTAATTAAAACTGCAGTGGAGCCTGGAGTATTTTTTAATTTAATCAGCAAAAAGGTTTAAAAATGTATTTTTTTTTTTTATTTCTCACTCTTTTTTTTTTTTTTTTGTTCATCAGGGGTCAGGGGGCATCAGGGGTCAGTCAGGGGGTTCACGTGCTCAAGTGCTCCTATAGAGGAGCCTCCACTGAGCTATAATATAGTAAATCAAAAAATTTATAAACAATTACCTAGTTGAATTGAGGGTGAAGTTAATGACATCCTTTCAGGAGCATTATTTGCTTCATTGTCACTATCTATGAAAGATTAATAAAGAATTCTATATAAAAAAGTGTAAGTAGAAAAATGGTAATGGTACAAAATATAAGAAAAATACCTTCTGTAGAAGATATTTGTATTATTCTTGTGAACCTTGTTTTCTTCTTTTTCTGCAAACTTTTATTGGTTTCTGTAAATAACACAACAAGCTAATCATGATTAAATTTAACAGTTGTATAACTATAGATATGTAAACCATGGTTCTATTGTACCTTGAGGTGTATGAACGACAGTTAGGCGCCTGACACCTCCTTTCTGTGAGGACAATTGTCTGTCAAGCAAAGACAGTGGCAAGGGTGGGGATCTAGCCTCACTTCTAGGTGTCAAATTTAGAATAGGCCTTACATAACGTGGAGGAGGAGCACCACAAATATTTTCTTTCTTCTTATCTGAAATAGAAAATTTGTACATATGTTTGTTTAAAGTTTCTTAGTTTTAAAATGTGTTATTTAATAAAGTTTTCAATTTTCGTGTGTTAGAATGTTTATAGTGTTTCCATTTGTTTTAAATTAAAATGGACATGAAAGTGATATGGTACACCTATTTATTCTTTCAGTTCTCATATTGATGATGAACTTTGCATAGAATTTATAATGTAAAAGAATAACAAAATTATATAGCAGTAAGAAACAGTATGGACATGAAAGTGATCACTATGGTACACTGAAACCTAATTATAATTTCAGATCTCATATTGAGGATGGACTTTGCATAGAATTTATAATTTAAAAGAATAAAAAAAATAATATACCATTAAGAAACATTATGGACATGAAAGTGATCAATATGGTACACTGAAACCTACTTATAACTTCAGTTCTCATATTGATGATGAACTTTGCATAGAATTTATCATTTAAAAGAATAACAATTTTATAAACTTACATGTCCTTAAAAGGCTCCTAATAGATTGGTAATATAGTGGTTCTCGACGTTTAACATCACTGTATCGTCTCAAACATTGACGCCTGGTCCTTTTAATTTTTGATACACGATACATTCTGCGTATCATTTCATAGATAGTTTTGTCCCTTTCATCTTGAATGACCCCCCGGACACCCCCTAAGCGTTTGGGAAAATATCTATCCATTACATACACTAGAATTATCATTTCCCCAGATGTGAAAGGTGCAATTCTCTTCATCCTCCCTGGTCCCATAGCAAATTTCTAGATGGGTGTGTCAAATCCCAAAATGTTCTCAATATCGCGTTATTCACTGTCTCTATGCAACATTATTGTATATTTGCTAAATTGTGAGAATTCTTTGGATACAATTATAAAAAAGTTGTATTATTTATTGCCATTCTCAAGTAATGATAAATGTAAATGAAGTTTGATGTATATATTTTATTGTGTAATAGAGTTATCAATAGTGTAGTGTAGTTTTTTTTGTTATGTAGGACAGTCATATAATTATAGATCTTTATGATTATTTGGTTTATATAGTTATTGTGCAATATGTTGGTTTTAAATAAAAATTAAAGTTTTATTAAAAAACAATATCCAATGTGACCGTTTATTATAATTTGTTAACTTATAAAAATAAAAACAAATACAAAATCACACAAGTATATGATGAAAAAAAAAGATTTTATTCAGAAAGTGAAAATTTAGTTTTTTATTCAAAAGACCAAAAAATAGAAGTCCTGTGATTACAATCTTTTGATGAAATCAATCCTTAAAATAGTTCTCTGCGACAAAATTTTTGGCATTAATAGCCTGTCTTGTTGGTGCATCATTACAGATGACCTCAGGGAAGTTCTCAAATGATATATCATCTTCATCAATTTCAATTCCTCTTCTTATTGCAATGTTATGCAGAATGCAGCATACAAGAATAATTTTTGCAACCTTCTCGGGAGCATACTGCATGACACCACCTGAGTGGTCAAGACAATGAAAGCGCATTTTTAACAATCCAAATGCTCTCTCGATGATTCCTCTGGTGGATCTGTGTGCCTCGTTGAATTTCACCTCACATCTTCTTCGAGGATTGTTATAGGGTGTGAATAACCATTCTCTACTGAAATAACCAGCGTCCCCTATGAAAAAAATTAAAAAGGATTAACATTTCAAAGATGATAAAGACGATAATTTCAATGAAAATTAACTATTTTTTTAGTTAAATCTATCATAACAATGCATGACATAAACTACGTTTGACAATTATAATAATACTGTAACATAACATCCCTAAAATATAATTACCTAACAGCCATCCTTCAGGCATCTCTCCCTCCTCAAACTTCCGATATAACCCAGACTGACGCAAGATATACGAATCATGGCAGGATCCAGGGAAGTTGGAACGGACACTGATTATTTTCATGTTATGGTCACACACCATCTGAACATTGAGGGAATGGTACTGTTTTCTGTTCCTGAAAACTTCCTCACGTTCTCTGGATGGTTTGACTGCAACATGGGTGCAATCGATGGCTCCAAGTACATTGGGCATTCCGGCCATTCTATAAAAATTAGACTTCACAGATTGCCACTCTTCTGGAGTCGATGGAAGGCACACGTACCTTGGAAAGACGACCATCAAAGCATCAATAACTTTGGTTAGGTGCCTCGAAAAAGCAGACTGGCTGATGCCAATTATAACGCTAGACACAGCTTGGAATGAACCGGTGGCAAAAAAGTGTAAGGCTGCCAACAGTTTTAATAGTCCGGGTATGGCTTGTGAACGCGCTGTCATTGGTTCAAGGTATTCTGCTATTTCATTGTAAAGTTGCATAATAGCTTCTCTGTCCAAACGGAATCTCTGGATAATCTCTCGATCAGAAATGCTTTCCAAATCCATACGTGGAAGGAAAACTCTAGGGACTCTAATTCTTCTACCTCTCCTTCTCTGCAAGTTGTTAACCGGTGCCTGTATAGCCCTTCTTCCTCGTAATTGAATTAATCGGAAAAGAAACATGTGTAAAACTGTCTCCATCTTCATTCACTGATCCAAAAACCAATAATGCTACAATAGTAGTCTAGTCCTTTCACTTAAGTACTTCTACCTGGCGTCAGGTTGATACCCCCTATAGTTTTCTATTGTATTCGCTACCTAAATGGTCGCGAAGCAAATCACGCGAAGTTACAGTGAAAGTTGGAGCGGGCGGATTAGTTGTAACATTCATAATTTCCGATTACAGCGAATTTACGTGCGATCGAACATGTAGTAAGTGGAAAAAGGCTTCGGAACGATGAGTTGAGTAAAATTACGATCGCTGATGAAAAATATTGGTTTTTCGAGCAGATCGCAGATTGATACATACGAGAAGCAGATCGTGAGCGAATTTTGACGCGGAAATATAGACGGACGGTCACTTCGAAGCTTAGTACATGGCGCCCATACTGTATAGACATATATATATACACATACATACAAATACATCGTTAGCAATGTATATGTATGTGTCTCAATGTTAAAGCCATTTCTCTGCCTTTTTTTTTTCTAACACCCGAGATCTCCAATCTTTGAGCCCTTATAACTTTTTTGTGCAATATTTGTATTAATTTTTTTTTATCAGACTATCGGCTAGATTACGAGTTTTGTGTTAGAGGCTTTGCGGTGCTAACGAGCAGTTTTCTCTCACTGCTCACTTACATACAGCAATGGTATTATGAGTTTTTACAAACCTGGTGTTAAAAGACAAAAAGTGAGCGTTGAGCGAAATTTAGCTCCATATCTCACTTCAATACCAGCGCTGCTTAAGTCAGCGGTGAGCTGGTGTAACGTGCTCGTTCACGATTTCCCCATAGAAATCAACGGAGAGAGCCAGCTGAAATAAAGTCTAACACCTGCAAAAAAGCAGCGTCTAACTCACTAACGCAGCCCCATTGATTCCTATGGGGAAATAAAAGTTATGTTTACACCTAACATGAACCCCGAGTCTAAACCCCCCTAATCTTACACTTATTAACCCCTAATCTGCCGCCCCCGACATCGCCGACACCTACATTATATTATTAACCTCTAATCTGCCGCTCCAGACACCGCTGCCAACTACATTATACTTATATCAACCCTTAATCTGCTGCCCCCAACATTGCCGCCACCTACATTATATTTATTAACCCCTAATCTGCCTTCCCCAATGTCGCCGCAACCTACCTACATTTATTAACCCCTAATCTTCCACCCCCAACGTCGCCTCCACTATATTAAAGTTATTAACCCCTAAACCTAAGTCTAACCCTAAACCTAACACCCACTAACAAATATAATTTAAATAAATCTAAATAAATATTCCTATCATTAACTACATTATTCCTATTAAAAACTAAATACTTACCTATAAAATAAACCCTAAGTTAGCTACAATATAACTAATAGTTACATTGTAGCTAGCTTAGGGTTTATTTTTATTTTACAGGCAAGTATGTATTTATTTTAACTAGGTAGAATAGTTAGTAAATAGTTATTAGCTATTTACTAACTACCTAGCTAAAATAAATACAAATTTACCTGTAAAATAAAACCTAACCTAAGTTACACTAACACCTAACACTACAATAAATTAACTAAATTAAATACAATTTCCTAAATTAAATTAAATTAGCTAAAGTACAAAAAACAAGCAAACACTAAATTACAGAAAATAATAAACAAATTACAGATATTTAAAATAATTACACCTAATCTAATAGCCCTATTAAAATAAAAAAGCCCCCCCCCAAAATAAAAAAAAAAACCTAGCCTAAACTAAACTACCAATAACCCTTAAAAGGGCCTTTTGCAGGGCATTGCCCCAAAGTAATCAGCTCTTTTACCTGTTAAAAAAAATAAAAACACCCCCCCAACAGTAAAACCCACCACCCACACAACCAACCCCCCAAATAAAATACTATCTAAAAAAAAAACTAAGCTCCCTATTGCCCTAAAAAAGGGCATTTGTATGGGCATTAAAAGGGCAGTTAGCTCTTTTGCCACCCAAATCCTAACCTACAAATAAAACCCACCCAATACACCCTTAAAAAAACCTAACACTAACCCCCTGAAGATCGACTTACGGGGAGATGTCCTCATCCAAGCCAGGGCCGAAGTCCACAAAGAAGTCGGGAGAAGTCTTCATTCAAGCCAGGCAAAGTGGTCCTCCAGACGGGCAGAAGTCTTCATCCAGACGGCATCTTCTATCTTCATCCATCCGGCGCAGTGCGGGTCCATCTACAGAACATCCGACACGGAGCATCCTCTTCATCCAATGACTAAAGCTGAATGAAGGTACCTTTAAGTGACGTCATCCAAGATGGCGTCCCTTAGATTCTGATTGGCTAATAGAATTCTATCAGCCAATCAGAATTAAGGTAGATAAAATCCTATTGAGGATTGAGCTTGCATTCTATTAGCTGAATGGAACAGCCAATAGAATGCGAGCTCAATCCCATTGGCTGATTGGATCAGCCAATAGGATTGAAGTTCAATCGTATTGGCTGATTGCATCAGCAGATAGGATTTGTTCTACCTTAATTCTGTAAGGGTGTATTGGGTGGGTTTTATTTGTAGGTTAGGGTTTGGGCGTCAAAAGAGCTAACTGCCCTTTTAAGGACAATGCCCATCCAAATGCCCTTTTCAGGGCAATGGGGAGCTTAGTTTTTTTTAGATAGTATTTTATTTGGGGGGTTGGTTGTGTGGGTTGCGGGTTTTACTGTTGGGGGGGTTATTTTATTTTACAGGTAAAAGAGCTGATTTCTTTTTGGGCAATGCCCCGCAAAAGGCCCTTTTAAGGGCTATTCGTAGTTTAGTTTAGGCTAGGGTTTTTTTTTATTTTGGGGGCTTTTTTTATTTTAATAGGGCTATTAGATTAGGTGTAATTAATTTAAATATCTATTATTTGTTTATTATTTTCTGTAATTTAGTGGGGGGGGTTTGTACTTTAGCTAATTTACTTTAATTTAGGTAATTGTATTTAATTTAGTTAATTATTTAATTATATTGTAGTGTTAGGTGTTATTGTAACTTAGGTTAGTTTTTATTTTACAGGTACTTTTGTATTTATTTTAGCTAGGTAGTTATTAAATAGTTAATTACTATTTAGTAACTATTCTACCTAGTTAAATATAAATACAAACTTAGCTGTGAAATAAAAATAAAACCTAAGATAGCTACAATGTAACTATTAGTTATATTGTAGCTAGCTTAAGGTTTATTTTATAGGTAAGTATTTAGTTTTAAATAGGAATAATGTAGTTAATGATAGTAATTTTATTTAGATTTATTTAAATTATATTTAAGTTAGGGGGTGTTAGGTTTAGGGTTAGACAGGTTTAGGGGTTAATAACTTTAATATAGTGGAGGCGACGTTGGGGGTGGAAGATTAGGGGTTAATAAATGTAGGTAGGTTGCAGCGACATTGGGGAAGGCAGATTAGGGGTTAATAAATATAATGTAGGTGGCGGCAATGTTGGGGGCAGCAGATTAAGGGTTCATATAAGTATAATGTAGTTGGCGGCGGTGTCCGGAGCGGCAGATTAGGGGTTAATAATATAATGTAGGTGTCGGCGATGTCGGGGGCAGCAGATTAGGGGGGTTTAGACTCGGGGTTCATGTTAGGTGTAAACATAACTTTTATTTCCCCATAGGAATCAATGGGGCTGCGTTAGTGAGTTATACGCGGCTTTTTTGCAGGTGTTAGACTTTTTTTCAGCTGGCCCTCCCCGTTGATTTCTATGGGGAAATCGTGAACGAGACTTAGGTTTAGGGGTTAATATGTTTATTATAGTGGCGGTGACATTGGGGGGGACAGATTAGGGGTTAAAAAGTGTAGTTAGGTTGCGGCGACATTGGGGGCGGCAGATTAGGGGTTAATAAATATAATGTAGGTGTCGGCGATGTTGGGGGCAGTAGATTAGGGGTTCATAAATATAATGCAGGTGGCGGCGGTGTCAGTAGCAGCAGATTAGGGTTTAACAATTTTATTATAGTGTTTGCGATGCGGGAGGGCCTCGGTTTAGGGGTTAATAGGTAGTTTATGGGTGTTCTTTTTAGCACTTTAGTTATGAGTTTTATGTTTCGGCGTTGTACCATAAAGCTCTTAACTACTGACTTTTAAATGCGGTAGGACTCTTGACAGGAGAGGGTGTACTGCTCACTTTTTGGCCTCCCAGGACGGACTCGTAATGCCGGCGCTATGAAAGTCCCATAGAAAAAAGACTTTATGAAGTTTACGTAAGTTGTTTTGCGGTAAGGCCAAAAAAGTGTGCGGTGACCCTAAACCTTCAAGACTCGTAATACCAGCAGACGTAAAAAAGCTGCGTTAGGACCTCTTAACGCTGCTTTTTTACCCTAACTCAAAACTCGTAATCTAGCCAAGTGTTATTATGAGTGTAACTGTACTTTGTAATGTATTTTTGAAGTGCTTTGTTCAACTTTTTTTGTTACGGAAACAAGTTAACCACAGCTCTGAGATTGCGGTAAGGATTGAATCGTAAAGGGTTATTGTGCTAGCGCAATGGCAATTTCACTCCACTTGTAATAGCAGTGAAATGAAAATGGCACCCAAAAACATGATTGCGCTTGTGCAAAACTGTTTGCGCCTCACTTGTAATCGAGCCCATAGTCTTTTTAATGTTGGAACATCTATTTTTTATATAGTTATTGTACTGTACATGTTAAATGGATAGCGTGCCTATTTCGTGATTTATCATTTAGATACAGCACAGTATAGCTCCTGCATCCAGTTATTGCATTCGATATGGTTAATGCTACTAACTTGTACACTTACTTTAAAACTGTCTGGGAAATTAGATCTGCTGCATGAAACGATTTAATTATATGAACACTTGTCAGTTTAATTACCTACTTGATTTGGTTTCATAAAGTTGTTTTCTTTTCCTGAATATTTTAACCACTAAATGAAGTGGAGCTTTTAAAATAATAAAATAAATTTAGGATGAAACATTTGAATGAAAACTTAGAACAATACGTAATCTTAAAAAAAAAAAAATCTTAAAAATATTATACCCTTTGTAAGGTGATATAGATAGAAGTATATGAGGAAAATTAGATTTTTAGCATTTGCCCAGTGCCTGGTTAACCTTTTAAAGGAACATTAGAATTTTGTATAATACTGAATCAGAAATGAACTACTGCAAAGCAAAAAAATCTGAATGCATAACAAATGTTTTGAAAGCCTTAAAAACCTCACATTTTGTTGAAATATATCCATTGTTATACTGCACATTTCCAAGATCCCTAACTTCCACCTTCCTCTCTCGACTACCATATACTAACTTATTCTCTTACACCAAACAGTGATGTTTGCAGTCTGCTGAACGTAAGTACCTGTGCTGTTTTCCTGCAATATAAATTCAGATCATACAACTCTGCCCTCAGCCTGGCCAAACAAAAGTCTATTTATCCTTTTTTATGTCAACTCACACATTCAACCCCAGAAGGCTGTTTTCAACCTTTAACTCCCTCCCACATCTACCTGCACCTCCGCATACTACCAAAATCTCTGCTCAGATAATTGCTGATCAAAAATAAGTTTACACAAATAGAAAAGTTATTTCTAGCTCACACCCCTCAAATACTGCCCTCCTATGCACCCCTTCTGTTAACAAAAATCTTTGTGACAGAGGAAGAAGTATTCATACTCCTATCTTCCCAATCTCACAACCTGTTCTATTAACAATATTCCTTCACAAATTCTTCCTGCCACTTCTATTAACAAAACTCTTTCTTACTTCTGTCTCCCCCTATCTAACAACCTATTCTCTTGACTCTATTCCTTCACAATGTCTTCCCTCTCTCTTTGCTTCTCTAAACCCTACCCTTACTCATCTCTTTAACCAATAATTAGCCACTGGCACATTTCCTGAAACATTCAAACAAGCATCAATCACACCAATCCTAAAAAAGCCCTTGCGTAACCCCTCCACCCCTTGTAACTATCGACCAGTCTCCTTACTTTTTCCCCCCTCTAAATTATTGGAAAAAATAGTCTAATTGCTTAATTCAATTTCTCTCAAATAATTCCTTTCTTGATCCCCTACACTCTGGTTTCTTCCCTAATCACCACTTTTACTAAAGTAATAAATGATCTGCTATCAGCTAAAGCAAACGGACACTACTCTTTACTAATTCTTCTGGACCTGCTACTTTTGATCATGTTGATCATGACTCCTCTTAGAAATCTTACATTCTTTTTCAAGACATTGGCCTCTATGTATGAAGCCGTCTACTTTCCTGCATTCGCCGGCCCAATACACTCGCCTAAGCTCGCCTTCCATCGCTGCCGCGGACCTGAATATGTTTGCCAAAGTTATCAAGAAAGCTGTCAAGAAGCCACGCACCAAGTACGGAGCGATGAGCAGCGGACTGTTGTTAACTAACAGTCATCGATCACGCTGCTCATTGGCTTCTTCGCAGCTTTCTTGCTAGCCTGTCACTAAGCACCCAAACTAAACTATACTGTTTTACCCCCTAAACCGCCGCTCCTGGACCCCGCAGCAACTATAATAAATATATTAACCCCTAAACCACCACTCCCGTACCCCGCCGCCACCTACATTATACCTATTAACCCCTAATCTGCCACCCCTATACCGCCGCCACCTATATTCAAGTTATTAACCCCTTTCCTGTGGATCCCAGACCCCGTCGCAACTAAATAAATTGTTTAACCCCTAAACCGCTGCACCCGGAGCCCACTGTCACCTACACTACATTTATTAACCCCTATCCTGCCCCCCACTACACCGCCACCACCTACATTAAACTCATTAACTCCTATACTGCCCCCCTATACCGCCGCCACCTATATAAAACTTATTAACCCCTAAGCCTAAGTCTAACACTAACACCCCCCTAACTTTAATATTATTTTAATAAATCTAAATAAAAAATACTATTATTAACTAAATTATTCCTATTTAAAAATAAATACTTACCTATAAAATAAACACTCACGGCTAGATTTAGAGTTTTGTCGGTAAGGACCCGCGTAGCTAACGCCGGCTTTTTTCTGGCCGCACCATAAAAATAACTCTGGTATTGAGAGTCCACATAAAGGCTGCGTTAGGCTCCAAAAAAGGAGTGTAGAGCATATTTAACGCAGCTTCAACTCTCGATACCAGAGTTGCTTACGGACGCGGCCAGCCTCAAAAACGTGCTCGTGCACGATTCCCCCATAGGAAACAATGGGGCTGTTTGAGCTGAAAAAAAACCTAACACCTGCAAAAAAGCCGCGTTCAGCTCCTAACGCAGCCCCATTGTTTGCTATGCGGAAACACTTCCTACGTCTGCACCTAACACTCTAACATGAACCCCGAGTCTAAACACCCCTAGCCTTACACTTATTAACCCCTAATCTTCCGCCCTTGCTATCGCTGACCCCTGCATATTATTATTAACCCCTAATCTGCAGCTCCGTAAACCGCCGCTACTTACATTATCCCTATGTACCCCTAATCTGCTGCCCTAACATCGCCGACCCCTATATTATATTTATTAACCCCTAATCTGCCTCCCACAACGTCGCCTCCACCTGCCTACACTTATTAACCCCTAATCTGCTGACCGGACCTGAGCGCTACTATAATAAAGTTATTAACCCCTAATCCGCCTCACTAACCCTATAATAAATAGTATTAACCCCTAATCTGCCCTCCCTAACATCGCCGACACCTAACTTCAATTATTAACCCCTAATCTGCCGACTGGAGCTCACCGCTATTCTAATAAATGTATTAACCCCTAAAGCTAAATCTAACCCTAACACTAACACCCCCCTAAGTTAAATATAATTTACATCTAACGAAATTAATTATCTCTTATTAAATAAATTATTCCTATTTAAAGCTACATACTTACCTGTCAAATAAATCCTAATATAGCTACACTATAAATTATAATTATATTATAGCTATTTTAGGATTAATATTTATTTTACAGGTAACTTTGTAATTATTTTAACCAGGTACAATAGCTATTAAATAGTTAATCACTATTTAATAGTTACCTAGTTAAAATAATAACAAAATTACCTGTAAAATAAATCCTAACCTAAGTTACAATTAAACCTAACACTACACTATCATTAAATTAATTAAATAAAATATCTACAATTACCTACAATTAAACCTAACACTACACTATCAATACATTAATTAAATACAATATCTACAAATAACTACAATGAAATAAACTAACTAAAGTACAAAAAATAAAAAAGAACTAAGTTACAAAAAATAAAAAAATATTTACAAACATAAGGAAAATCTTACAACAATTTTAAACTAATTACACCTACTCTAAGCCCCCTAATAAAATAACAAAGCCCCCCAAAATAAAAAATGCCCTACCCTATTCTAAATTACTAAAGTTCAAAGCTCTTTTACCTTACCAGCCCTGAACAGGGCCCTTTGCGGGGCATGCCCCAAGAAGTTCAGCTCTTTTGCCTGTAAAAAAAAACATACAATACCCCCCCCCAACATTACAACCCACCACCCACATACCCCTAATCTAACCCAAACCCCCCTTAAATAAACCTAACACTAAGCCCCTGAAGATCATTCTACCTTGTCTTCACCATACCAGGTTCACCGATCCGTCCTGGCTCTAAAATCTTCATCCAACCCAAGCGGGGGCTGGCGATCCATCTTCCGGCGGCTGAAGAGGTCCAGAAGAGGCTCCAAAGTCTTCATCCTATCCGGGAAGAAGAGTAGACCCGGACTGGCAACCATCATCTTCCAAGCGGCTTCTTCTTCTTCTATCTTCATCCGATGAGGACTGGCTCCATCCTGAAGACCTCCACCGCGGACCCATCTTCATCCGGCGACGTCCAACTGAAGAATGACGGTTCCTTTAAGGGACGTCATCCAAGATGGCGTCCCTCGAATTCCGATTGGCTGATAGGATTCTATCAGCCAATCGGAATTAAGGTAGGAATATTCTGATTGGCTGATGGAATCAGCCAATCAGAATCAAGTTCAATCCGATTGGCTGATCCAATCAACCAATCAGATTGAGCTCGCATTCTATTGGCTGTTCCGATCAGCCAATAGAATGCGAGCTCAATCTGATTGGCTGATTGGATCAGCCAATCGGATTGATCTTGATTTTGATTGGCTGATTCCATCAGCCAATCAGAATATTCCTGCCTTAATTCCGATTGGCTGATAGAATCCTAACAGCCAATCGGAATTCGAGGGACGCCATCTTGGATGACGTCCCTTAAAGGAACCGTCATTCTTCAGTTGGACGTCGCCGGATGAAGATGGGTCCGCGGTGGAGGTCTTCAGGATGGAGCCGGTCCTCATCGGATGAAGATAGAAGATGCCGCTTGGAAGATGATGGTTGCCGTCCAGATCTACTCTTCTTGCCGGATAGGATGAAGACTTTGGAGCCTCTTCTGGACCTCTTCAGCCGCCGGAAGATGGATCGCCAGCCCCCGCTTGGGTTGGATGAAGATTTTGGAGCCAGGACGGATCGGTGAACCTGGTATGGTGAAGACAAGGTAGGATGATATTCAGGGGCTTAGTGTTAGGTTTATTTAAGGGGGGTTTGGGTTAGATTAGGGGTATGTGGGTGGTGGGTTGTAATGTTGGGGGGGGGTATTGTATGTTTTTTTTTACAGGCAAAAGAGCTGAACTTCTTGGGGCATGCCCCGCAAAGGGCCCTGTTCAGGGCTGGTAAGGTAAAAGAGCTTTGAACTTTAGTAATTTAGAATAGGGTAGGGAATTTTTTTATTTTGGGGGGCTTTGTTATTTCATTAGGGGGCTTAGAGTAGGTGTAATTAGTTTAAAATTGTTGTAATATTTTTCTTACGTTTGTAAATATTTTTTTATTTTTTGTAACTTAGTTCTTTTTTATCTTTTGTACTTTAGTTAGTTTAATTCATTGTAGTTATTTGTAGGTATTGTATTTAATTTATTTATTGATAGTGTAGTGTTAGGTTTAATTGTAGGTAATTGTAGATATTTTATTTAATTAATTTATTGATAGTGTAGTGTTAGGTTTAATTGTAACTTAGGTTAGGATTTATTTTACAGGTAAATTTGTAATTATTTTAACTATTTTAGCTATTAAATAGTTCTTAACTATTTAATAGCTATTGTACCTGGTTAAAATAAATACAAAGTTACCTGTAAAATAAATATTAATCCTAAAATAGCTATAATATAATAATAATTTATGTTGTAGCTATATTAGGATTTATTTTACAGGTATGTATTTAGCTTTAAATAGGAATAATTTATTTAATAAGAGTGAATTAATTTCGTTAGATTAAAATTATATTTAATTTAGGGGGGTGTTAGTGTTAGGGTTAGACTTAGCTTTAGGGGTTAATACATTTATTAGAATAGCGGCGAGATTCGGTCGGCAGATTAGGGGTTAATAATTGAAGTTAGGTGTCGGCGATGTTAGGGAGGGCAGGTTAGGGGTTAATAAATATAATATAGGGGTCGGCGGTGTTAGGGGCAGCAGATTAGGGGTACATAGCTATAATGTAGCTGGCGGCTCTTTGCGGTCGGCAGATTAGGGGTTAATTATTGTAGGTAGGTGGAGGCGACGTTGGGGGTGGCAGATTAGGGGTTAATAAATATAATATAGGGGTCGGCGGTGTTAAGGGCAGCAGATTAGGGGTACATAAGGATAACGTAGGTGGCGGTCGGCAGATTAGGGGTTAAAAATATTTAATCGAGTTGCGGCGATGTGGGGGGACCTCGGTTTAGGGGTACATAGGTAGTTTATGGGTGTTAGTGTACTTTAGAGTACAGTAGTTAAGAGCTTTATGAACCGGCGTTAGTCCAGAAAGCTCTTAACTACTGACTTTTTTCTGCGGCTGGAGTTTTGTCGTTATATTTCTAACGCTCTCTTCAGCCACGTCTCTAAATACCGGAGTTAGAAAAATCCCATTGAAAAGATAGGATACGCAATTTACGTAAGGGGATCTGCGGTATGGAAAAGTCGCGGCTGAAAAGTGAGCGTTAGACCCTTTTTTGAGTGACTCCAAATACCGGAGGTAGCCTAAAACCAGCGTTAGGAGCCTCTAACGCTGGTTTTCACGGCTACCGCCAAACTCTAAATCTAGGCCTCAGATAGCTACAATATAACTAATAATTACATTGTAGCTATTTTAGGATTTAATTTTATTTTACAGGCAACTTTGATCGGAACAGCCAATAGAATGCGAGGTCAATCCGATTGGCCGATTGGATCAGCCAATCGGTTTTAGCTTCAATCCGATTGGCTGATTGAATCAGACAATCGGATTTTTCCTACTTTAATTCCGATTGACTGATAGAATCCTATCAGCCAATTGGAATTTGAGGGACGCCATCTTGGATGACGTCCCTTAAAGGAACCTTTATTCGTCGGGTAGTCGTTGGGCCAGAAGGATGTTCCGCGTCGGAGGTCTGGAAGATGGAGCCGCGGTTGGATGAAGATAGAAGACACTGCTTGGATGAAGACTTCTTCCGGATGGAGGACCTCTTGCCACGCTTGGATGAAGACTTCTACCGGATGGAGGACCTCTTCTTGCTCCGCTTGGATGAAGAATTCGGCTTGGCTGGGTGAAGACGACTCAAGGTAGGGAGATCTTCAGGGGGTTAGTGTTAGTTTTTTTAAGGGGGTTTGGGTGGGTTAGAGTAGGGGTATGTGGGTGGTGGGTTTTAATGTTGAGGGGGGGTTGTATTTTTTTTACAGGTAAAAGAGCTGATAACTTTGGGGCAATGCCTTCGCAAAAAGCCCTTTTAAGGGCTGGTAAAAGAGCTGATTACTTTGTAATTTAGAATAGGATAGGGCATTTTTTTATTTTGGGGGGCTTTATTATTTTATTAGGGGGCTTAGATTAGGTGTAATTAGTTTAAACTTCTTGTAATTCTTTTTTATTTTTTGTAATTTAGTGTTTGTTTGTTTTTGTACTATAGTTTAGTTTATTTAATTTAATTTAATTTTAGGTAATTGTAGTTAATTTATTTAATTAATTTAATGATAGTGTAGTGTTAGGTTTAATTGTAACTTAGGTTAGGATTTATTTTACAGGTAATTTTGTAAGTATTTTAGCTAGGTAGTTATTAAATAGTTAATAACTATTTAATAACTATTGTACCTGGTTAAAATAAATACAAAATTGCCTGTAAAATAAAAATAAATCTTAAAATAGCTACAATGTAATTATTAATTATATTGTAGCTATCTTAGGCCTAGATTTAGAGTTTTGTCGGTAACGACCCGCGTAGCTAACGCTGGCTTTTTTCTGGCCGCACCTTTTAAATACCTCTGGTATTGAGAGTTCCCAGAATGGCTGCGTTAGGCTCCAAAAAGGGAGCGTACAGGCATATTTAACTCCACTGCAACTCTTGATACCAGAGTTGCTTACGGACGCGGCCAGCTTCAAAAACGTGCTCGTGCACGATTCCCCCATAGAAAACAATGGGGCTGTTTGAGCTGAAAAAAAAACCTAACACCTGCAAAAAAGCCGCATTCAGCTCCTAACGCAGCCCCATTGTTTCCTATGGGGAAACACTTCCTACGTCTGCACCTAACACGCTAACATGTACCCCGAGTCTAAACACCCCTAACCTTACACTTATTAACCCCTAATCTGCCGTCCCCGCTATCGCTGACCCCTGCATATTATTATTAACCCCTAATCTGCCGCTCCGTAAACCGCCTCTACTTACATTATCCCTATGTACCCCTAATCTGCTGCCCCTAACACCGCCGACCCCTATATTATATTTATTAACCCCTAATCTTCCCCCCACAACGTCGCCTCCACCTGCCTACACTTATTAACCCCTAATCTGCCGAGCGGACCGCACCGCTATTATAATAAAGTTATTAACCCCTAATACGCCTCACTAACCCTATAATAAATAGTATTAACCCCTAATCTGCCCTCCCTATCATCGCCGACACCTAATTTCAAACATTAACCCCTAATCTGCCGACTGGAGCTCACCGCTATTCTAATAAATGTATTAACCCCTAAAGCTAAGTCTAACCCTAACACTAACACCCCCCTAAGTTAAATATAATTTAAATCTAACGAAATTAATTAACTCTTATTAAATAAATTATTCCTATTTAAAGCTAAATATTACCTGTAAAATAAATCCTAATATAGCTACAATATAAATTATAATTATATTATAGCTATTTTAGGATTTATATTTATTTTACAGGTAACTTTGTATTTATTTTAACCAGGTACAATAGCTATTAAATAGTTAAGAACTATTTAATAGCTAAAATAGTTAAAATAATTACAAATTTACCTGTAAAATAAATCCTAACCTAAGTTACAATTAAACCTAACACTACACTATCAATACATAAATTAAATAAAATACCTACAATTACCTACAATTAAACCTAACACTACACTATCAATAAATTAATTAAATACAATACCTACAAATAACTACAATTAAATAAACTAACTAAAGTACATAAAATAAAAAAGAACTAAGTTACAAAAAATAAAAAAATATTTACAAATGTAAGAAAAATATTACAACAATTTTAAACTAATTACACCTACTCTAAGCCCCCTAATAAAATAACAAAGCCCCCCAAAATAAAAAATGCCCTACCCTATTCTAAATTCCAAAAGTTCAAAGCTCTTTTACCTTACCAGCCCTGAACAGGGCCCTTTGCGGGGCATGCCCCAAGAAATTCAGCTCTTTTTCCTGTAAAAAAAACACATACAATACCCCCCCCAACATTACAACCCACCACCCACATACCCCTAATCTAACCCAAACCCCCCTTAAATAAACCTAACACTAAGCCCCTGAAGATCTTCCTACCTTGTCTTCACCTCACCGGGTATCACACCGATCCGTCCTGGCTCCGATATCTTCATCCAACCCAAGCGGGGGTTAGACATCCATCATCCGACGGCTGAAGAAGTCCAGAAGAGGGTCCAAAGTCTTCATCCTATCCGGGAAGAAGAGTAGATCCATACCGGCAACCATCTTCTTCCAAGCGGCATCTTCTATCTTCATCCGATGAGGACCGGCTCCATCGTGAAGACCTCCAGCGCGGACCCATCTTCTTCCGACGACGACTTCCCGACGAATGACGGTTCCTTTAAGGGACGTCATCCAAGATGGCGTCCCTTGAATTCCGATTGGCTGATAGAATCCTATCAGCCAATCGGAATTAAGGTAGGAAAATTCTGATTGGCTGATGGAATCAGCCAATCAGAATCAAGTTCAATCCGATTGGCTGATCCGATCAGCCAATCAGATTGAGCTCGCATTCTATTGGCTGTTCCGATCAGCCTTCTCTCAAACTGCTCATTTACAGATTCATTTAACAGCATATCCTGAGATCCTTTGCAGCTCTCAGTAGAAGTACCTCAAGGCTTTTTATTGAATCCCTTGCTTTTTTCTCTCTATACATCTTCCCTTTGAAAACGTATAAACTCCTTTGGGTTCCAGTACCACTTATATGCTGATGGCATTCAAGTCTGTCTTTCCTCTCCTGATAGCTCTATCTCTTTACTCAACTAGAAATGCCAGCTGTCTCTCTACAATCTCTTGGATGTCCTTGCACTACTTCCATCTCAATCTTTCTAAAACTGAGCTGCTTCTTATTCCTCCCTCTCAGAAACATGCAATAGGTGACATATCTGTCACAAAAAGCCATAAAACAGACTATATTCATGGACTGTTCGGCTTTAGGACAGTGTGTTTGCTCCAATAATTGTGCTTTTTATTTTTACAACTTGGGCACTCTACCATGCTGTTTATTTTAAAACAAGTTTTATATGGGCGTTCTTTTACTTTACTTAATCGTGTAACTGGTGACAACCCCCTCTTGTTAAGATCGAGCCTGGCTCTACAACATTTCAATTTCACCATGCAGTATCGACCAGGTAAGCGCAAAAACAATGTCGACGGGTTGTCTTGGCAAACCGAACTGGAAGCTTAACCTCATTCAACAAAACGTGTCTGCCAACTACCATTCATAAGGGGGGGGGGGTGGGGCAGTGTCACAAAAAGCCCTAAAACAGACTATATTCATGGATTGTTCAGCTTTAAGACCATGTGTTTGCTCCAATATTAGTGCTTTCTGGACAAATTGGGCACTCCATCATGCTGTTTATTTTAAAATAAGTTGTATGTTACAACCAGTTGATAAAAACAGGTTTCTGTAACAATGTATCAGGTTCAGAGGGTCTGGAGGATGATTGAATTAGAAGGACTTGAATTAATTATTTTCCAGACACTTAGGCCCCAATTTATCAAGGTCTATCAGACCTGATTCAACAGTGCGGATCAGGTCCGACAGACCTAGCTGAATACGGCGAGCAATATGCTCGCCGTATTCAGCATTGCACCAGCAGTTCACAAGAGCTGCTGGTGCAACACCGGCCCCTGCAGACTCGCGGCCAATAGGCCACCTGCAGGGGGTGTCAATCAACCCAATCCTACTCGATCGGGTTGAATTGCGGCGATGTCTGTCCGCCTGCTCAGAGCAGGCGGACAGGTTATGGAGCAGCGGTCTTTGTGACTGCTGCTTTATAACTGCTTGATAAATATGCCCCTTAGTCACCAGGGTGGGACTCCATATACTTAGTTACTGAGTTATACTGAGTTAATTATCTCCCAGACACTGAAGCACCTGAGTGCAACTCCACATACTGAGTTAGGTGTTCCCATGCTGGGGATCTGGATATATATTTTGCAGTTGATAATTAATAAAGTTGTTCTGTTTTTACGCCCTTCTTCTGGTGCAGGCTGATGTTTGGGTGAACAGGCAATCATTGGGTTTACTCTGGGATAGGAGGATGGAGAAATGCCCGCTGAATATTCGCACTGAGTAAGAGCCATTACAATATCAATTACAGTTCGAGTCTCTGTTCTCAAAACCTCACCCCAGGTCTGCTGTCTTGGGATCACACTTCACTCTGTATTCACATTCACTCTACATATACAATCACTTACCAAAATCTTCCAATCACAAGAAACTACAAAAATTCTAATTCATTTCTTCATTTTCTCATGCATTGACTACTGCAATTTACTTCTAAATGGCCTTTCCAAAATCTGCCTTTCCCCCTCCAATCCTATAAAATAAAAGGCCAAGCGTGTTTGCCCAAAGCTGTCATGCGCAGTAGAGACAGCGTGAGGACAAACACACCTGGTCTTAGAGTCTACCTGATCTTCTGCCAGAATGGTGGGTGGGGCTGGACTTTTCAGGGGGCGTGGTTGTGTGGGAGTGGTCGTGGTCGTGACTGCGTGCATGAGAGAGAGATCAATAGAAAGGTAGGAGAGAGCAAAAGAGAGGGGGGAGAGAGAGAGAGCAAAAGGGATGAGGAGAGAAAGCGAGAGCCAAAGAGCAGGGAGGGAGAGAAAATGAGATGGGGTGAGAGAGAAAAAGCGAGGGAGAGAGAGAGAGAGCAAAAGAGAGAAAAGAGAGAGATCAAAAGAGAGGGCAGAGAAAGAGCAAAAGAGAGGGGGAGAGGGAGCAAAAAAGAGGGGAAAGAGAGAGAGCAAAAGAGAGGGGAGAGAGAGACTGTGAAAGAGAGGGGGGAGAGAAATCAAAAGAGAGGGGGAGAGGGAGAGAGAGAGCGAGAGCAAAAGAAAAGGGAGGAGAGAGAGAGGGCAAAAGAGGGGGGCAATCAAAATAGAGGGGGAGAGAGCAAAAGAGGGGGAGAGAGATAGCAAAGTAGAAGGGGAAAGAGAGAGCGCAAAAGAGAGGGGGAAGAGAGAGCAAGTGAGGGGGAGAGAAAGAGCCAGAAAGGGGGGAGAGAGAGAAAAAAAGAGGGGGGAGAGAGAGAACAAAAGAGAGGGGGGAGAGAGAGAGAGCAAAAGAAAGGGGGAGAGAGAGCAAATAAATAGGGGGGAGAGAGAGAGAGAAAAAAAAGACAGAGGGCATAGAGAGAGCAAAAGAGAGGGGGGAGCGAGAGAGCAAAATAGAGGGGGGAGACAGAGATAAGAAAAGAGAGAGGGGAGAGAGAGAACAAAAGAGAGAGGGGAGAGAGAGAGCAAAAGAAAGGGGGGATAGAGAGATCAAAAGAGAGGGGGAGAGAGCACAAACGAGAGGGGGCGAGAGGAGAGAGAGAGGGCAAAAGAGGGGGGGAAATCAAAATAGAGGGGGAGAGAGAGAGCAAAAGAGGGGGAGAGAGAGAGCAAAAGAGGGGGAGAGAGAGAGCAAAGGAGATAAGGGAGAGAGCGAGCAAAAGAGAGGGAGGAGAGAGCACAAAAGAGAGGGGGAAGAGAGAGCAAGTGAGGGGGAGAGAGAGAGCAAGAGAGGGGAGAGAGAGAGAGCAAAAGAGAGGGGAGAGAGAGAACAAAAGAGGGGGGGAGAGAGCAAAAGAGAGGGGGGGAGAGAGCAAAAGAGAGGGGGGAGAGAGCAAAAGAGAGGGGGAGAGAGTGCAAGAAAAGAGGAGGGAGAGAAAGAGAACAAAAGAGAGGGGGGAGAGAGAGAGCAAAAGACAGAGGGCAGAGAGAGAGAGAGCAAAAGAAAGGGGGGGAGCGAGAGAGCAAAAGAGAGGGGGGAGAGAGAGAACAAAAGAGAGGGTGGAGAGAGAGAGAACAAAAGAGAGGGGGGAGAGAGAGAGAGCAAAAGAGAGGGGGGAGAGAGAGAGCAAAACAGAGGGGGTGAGAGAGAGAGAGCAAAAAAAGAGGGGGGAGAGGGAGATAACAAAAGAGAGGGGGAGAGAGAGAGCAAAAGAGAGGGGGGGAGAGAGAGAACAAAAGAGAGGGGGGAGAGAGAGAGCAAAAGAGAGAGGGGAGAGAGAGAGCAAAACAGAGTGGGTGAGAGAGCAAATAAATGAGGGAGAGGGAGATAACAAAAGAGAGGGGGGAGAGAGAGAACAAAAGAGAGGGGGGGGAGAGAGAGAGCAAAAGAGAGGGCAGAGAGAGAGCAAAAGAGAGGGGGGAGAGAGAGAACAAAAGAGAGGGGGGAGAGAGAGAGCAAAAGAGAGAGGGCAGAGAGAGAGCAAAAGAGAGGGGGAGAGAGATCAAAAGAGAGGGGGGAGAGAGAGCAAAAGAGTGGGGGAGAGAGAGAGCAAAGAGAGGGGGGGGAGAGAGAGCAAAAGAGAGGGGGGAGAGAGAGAGCAAAAGAGAGGGGGAGAGAGAGAGCAAAAGAGAGGGGGGGGGGAGAGAAAGCATGGGGTGGGACCGCTGTACTGCAAAAAATGGCCCGTGTACACAGGCTTTAGGGCTAGTCTATTATCAATGCTTTGGCTAGACTCAACCAGCTGAGTCGCTGATCCTACATCACCTGGTCTGCTCTGTCAGTCTCTGCAGTGGTTCTCCATACACTCTAGAATACAATTCAAAGTATTAATCCTCAACTATAAAGTGCTCAACAGCCTCACTTCCAACTATATTTCCTCTCTCATCTATAGCTTCAGACGCTGTTTGAAAACTCACCTATTCAGAGAGACTTACCATCTCTCCTATGTTTTTAATATTATCCAAATCAAATATTGAAATGCCTTGGCTCATTTCTGCAACTACAATCCTTATGATACGCTACCTCTTCACCCTCAACCTGAGGATTATAAGCTTTTCGGAGCAAGGCTCTCCTCCTTCTGTATCATATTTTTTTATGTTTTTGTATCTTATCACAAATGTTTGTCATTGTATACCTCTATCTTTGTACCCACTGCTAAGGAATTTTGCGGCACTATTAAAAAAAAAAAAAGGCAATGAATTAATAATAAAAATAATCATAATAATCATAATATTAATAATCATATACCCACAAAAAAAAAAATTGTAGAGAGAGAGATAATATTGTATTCATTACTGAATCCTCACCTCTTCAGTACCCTATGAGTTCACTATGGAGTGAGCTGGCAAGACATTGACCAAGTTTGGTTAATTATGCTACTTGTGACATAGGGCTCTATTTAACAAGCTCTGTATGGAGCTTGATGGCCCTTGTTTCTGGCTAATCTTCAGACTCGCCAGAAACAGCAGTTATGAAGCAGCGGTCACAAGACCGCTGCTCCATAACCTGTCTGCCTTCTCTGAGCAGGCGGACAGACATCGCCGGAAATCAACCCAATCTTGTACGATCGGGTTGATTGACACCCCCCTGCTGGCGGCCTATTGGCCGCGAGTCTGCAGGGGGCGGCGTTTCACCAGCAGCTCTTGTGAGCTGCTGGTGCAATGCTGAATATGTATTCAGCGAGGTCTGTCGGACCTGATCCGCACTGTCGGATCAGGTCTGACAGACCTTTATAAATATGGGTCATTGTGTTTAGTGAAAAAAGAATTTGTAGAAAAAAGCAGATCTCAACTCACACTAAAGAGCTCTATCAATAAATATGAATCATCATTTGTGAAAATTATTATGCCTAGATGTAATATATGCTCATGATTATTAAATATTTGAAGCCTGCATAGACTAAGCAATATTTGAATTTTTTGATATTTATATATTACAAAATCTAAAGGGAACATATGCATTACAAATAACATTTTATTGGGCTCTTTGCCGTCTTTTATGACTCAAAGTGACTAGAAAAGGATATCAGATATGTATAATTAAAAATAAGATTTCATCAAGTTCATGTCGACAGATGGAAATGACAAGAATGTCAATGAGCCTTTGTCACCATGAAATATAACACAGTGCCACATTTAAATGCCATATGCTGTTACAACACTTGAAGCTTGTCTTTGATACATAAATTGTTTCTGCAGGATATGTCTAATACAGACATCAGAGAGTCTGATTCATAGGGCTTTCTAAATTCTATATCCTGATGCATTTCAAGTTCAAATTAGAAATTATGTAATCATCTCTTGGCTACAGATGATGCTGAGTTAATCTCCCTTTGAAAGGGAAATTCATAGTCCAAGATAAGAATTTAATTATTATTATTTTTTTATCTCCAGTGTCTATTTTTGTATTATGTTACAATGTTCAGTGTAAACTAATAAGTTACTATTATCATTCCAATTGATGTCTCATGAGAACCTCACAAAGAGTGCCTGGAGGCAACTAAAATTAATAGAAAATTATACTTTAATTCATTTTATACTGGTACCCATTGTGATGTGTTATCTTTCTCATTAATTTTCCCTTTGTGCCACAATGCATAATACCACATTATAGTATTCATGGGAGCACTTTATTGCCTATGTAGTTAGCCAAAATAGAAGATGGTCACATCAGATCAAGTAGACATAAAATTAGGAGTTATTACAGACAGTAGACCAATTATAGAGTGTTAATATGATTACCTTAATTGTAATTGTACATCAGTTGAAACAGACAAAATAGCTTAGGCAAGTTACAAGTTCTACTAAGAGAAGTGGAAGTTTATACTTTAAAAGGCAATTTGTACCTTTTGCAAAATAAAGTCTTATCAATAGAAGTAAAATAGTGTAGAAAAGTCCAGAATTGTGTGCAAGTAGTGGAGTTCTTCTCTATGCTATTTATAATAATGGTTTACTTTAGGTCTTAAAAAGCGTTACATTTTAAAGCACTTTTGTAAACCACAGCAAAGGCTGGTGCCCACAGCTAACATTACAGATTGTGTTACACAATGAGAGACAAAGAAGAAAAACCTTATTTTGTTCTAGACACTTAATACTAACTCTTTAGGTCTGACTTTATAATCTGCAATGCTGTGTGGCACATGACAATCTTCTATTGATAATATTTGTCACTGTGTTATCTAGGAGCATTAACAGTCAAACAGCTACACATCCGATCATCAGTTAGAAAACATCAGCTACACATCTGCTGTAGGTCTGTTATTAAAACGCCAGTGAGAAGTCATTGGGGCCCATTTATCAAACTCCGAATGGAGCTTTTGGGCCCGTGTTTCTGGCGAGTCTTCATAACCCTGTCCGCCTGCTCTGATGAGGCGGACAGGAATTGCTGGAATTCAACCCGATCGAGTACGATCGGGTTGATTGACACCTCCCTGCTGGCGGCCAATTGGCCGCGAGTCAGCAGGGGGCGGCGTTGCACCAGCAGCTCTTGTTAGCTGCTGGTGCAATGTTAAATGCGGAGAGCGTATTGCTCTCCGCATTCAGTGAGGTCTTGCGGACCTGATCCGCACTGTTGGATCGGGTCCGCAAGACCTTTGATAAATAGGCCCCATTGTATTAAGTGCAAAAAGGCAAAACAACCCTTTCACAAGTTTATGACATAACATCTGGCTAATTTGAGCAACTTGGGCAGAAAATACTTGGATTGCTTATCACAAACTGAGTAACACAATACAGAAATGTAAATTATTATAACTAGGGGTCTAAATGCACAACTAATACTAAGTGGCTTTACTTAGAACTACTAGTGTAGAATTTATTTTGTATTGATCCAATAGCAATAAAGAAAACTCAGAGAAAACACAAATCATGTGACAAATTATAACACAAAGAAGGAATAAATTAAATGACGTGTTTTGAACATAATGTGATTATTATTAAAGGGACATTTTACCCACAAGTTTTTGTATTTGTTTTATGAATGAGCAGTGTTTAAACATGTTGAGATTGTTTTTTCTTGAATTTTCTTGATAAAAAAGCTGTCATTATTTATTTTGCCCCTTTGCATGTTATTTAGCTCTGACAATTGTAGCTTTTCTAATTCTCAGGCATGGAAAAGCAGCCTGTAGACTTCTCAATGCTAACCCTGCTACACATCTTCCCACAATTGGCTTTTACATAAAAAATACAGTCATAACCTACCATATTAGCAGTAATAATTTGTCCAATTGGACTGGTGCAAACAATCCCTGAAAATGTGAAGAAAATCAATTTGGCAACCAACCTTTTACCCAAGGATATTAAGGTTTAGATAACTGTGATGTTGCTCCAGAATTAATAAACAGTTGAAAGGTATTATTTTGAAATATACAGAAATATATTCTTATTAATATTCCCATTGCTTTGAATGTACTTCATTACCTAAGACATAAAAATGTTTATATAAAAAATGTAAAAATGTGTATTACAATTTGGAGGTTAATAATATAATTCTAGTGAACCAATAGCTTTCTTTTATTGCCCATAAAATAAATGTCATTATGGCTTATAGTCCTGTAAATTTCATAGATAACAATAATTCTTATGAGTGCATTCTACTAATGCAGCAGACACAGTTCCATTCCAAGGAAGAGAATCATCAGTAAGGGGGGAAGCAACACTGATCTAAACCCTAGAGTCAGTATCTACAGCACTGAGGGACATACCAAGCAATGGGCACATGCCACAAGCTTAGTCCAGTATTACATATGTTGTAATAGAGTAGGGCTTACCACCTATACAGAGGGAGGAAAGGT
This sequence comes from Bombina bombina, assembly GCF_027579735.1. Lineage (NCBI taxonomy): Eukaryota > Metazoa > Chordata > Amphibia > Anura > Bombinatoridae > Bombina > Bombina bombina. The sequence goes on from NC_069500.1 coordinate 1,072,992,373, forward strand.
AAGAAAAAACACCATAGGTGAGCGATATTCCCCCCATGTTGCAGTAATAACTTATAAAAGGTTAAAGGGACACTGAACCCAATTTTTTCTTTCGTGTTTCAGATAGAGCATGTAATTTTAAGCAACTTTCTAATTTACTCCTATTATCAAAGTTTTTTTCGTTCTCTTGCAATCTTTATTTGAAAAAGAAGGCATCTAAGCTTTTTTCTTGGTTCAGGACTCTGGACAGCAGTTTATGATTGGTGGATAAATTTATACACCAATCAGGAAGGACAACCTAGGTTGTTCACCAAAAATGGGCCAGCATCTAAACTTACATTCTTGCATTTCAAATAAAGTTTCCAAATAAAGAAAATTTGATAATTAGAGTAAATTAGAAAGTTGCTCAAAATGTCATGCTCTATTTGAATCACAAAAGAAAAAATTTGGGTTCAGTGTCCCTTTAAGTGTACAGGTCTTTACCCTGTTTTATTTATAATATAATTTATTCTATAAATAAGCCCCACTTTTCTTATGCGATCTTCATGTATTGCAACTGTGTATTTTAGGTTTCTTTGTCAGCGTGAACAGGTTACATAAACAATCTGTCAGGATAGGTAAAGTCCAGAGTTAGACCCAAATGTTAGAATGAGGTTAATAACACCCTAGCACAGTGAGTATATATCAGGACCTGACCCTGCGACAGCTGTAGTATAATATACTCACAGTAATAGACTGGAAGATGGCACAACAGGGTCAGGAGAGGAAACTTCGTGTAGATAGGATTAACCAATAGAGTAATCAGGCAAGCATTGTTCAGCAACGTGTAATCAGGCAGATAGGGATTAACCAATAGAGTAGTCAGATAAGCAATGTCCAGCAACGTATAATCAGGCAGGTATGGGTAAATCAGTAGAGTAGTCAGGTAAGCAATGTCCAGCAACGTGTAATCAGGCAGGTATGGGTTAACCAATAGAGTAGTGAGGCAAGCAAAGTCCAGCAACGTGTAATCAGGCAGGAAGGGGTTAACCAATAGAGTAGTCAGATAAGCAATGTCCAGCAACGTATAATCAGGCAGGTATGGGTTAATCAATAGAGTAGTCAGGTAAGCAATGTCCAGCAACATGTAATCAGGCAGGTATGGGTTAACCAATAGAGTAGTGAGGCAAGCAAAGTCCAGCAACGTGTAATCAGGCAGGAAGAGGTTAACCAATAGAGTAGTTAGGTAAGCAGAGTCCAGCAACGTATAATCAGGCAGGTATGGGTTAACCAATAGAGTAGTGAGGCAAGCAAAGTCCAGCAACGTGTAATCAGGCAGGAAGGGGTTAACCAATAGAGTAGTCAGGTAAGCAGAGTCCAGCAACGTATAATCAGGCAGGTAGGGGTTCAGGGTTCAGAATAATAAGGCACAGGTTCAGAAATACACAGGAATTGTACTCACATAGCCAAGCGAGAAAAAACAAACAGGCACCGATGAGAGGAGACGCCGGAATAAGAAGGCCTCCTGACGTCATCAGAAGTGCCGACAGGAACACGGTTGCTAAACAACCAGGAAAGCGATACCGCGCTGAGACAGAGGCAGGGAAAAAAGCGATCAGCAGCTGAGCGATCGCGACACAATCTTGACATATTTCAGGTGTATACATGTGTACTGAAGTACCATGTCTTTCCAGTGTTACTTAGGGTAATGTTCTACAATTAACCCTTTAAATCCCCACATGTGTCTCAGAATATGACTTTTATATGATTTTCTAAATATTCGTTACCCAAGTTCAACTAGCTTGTTATTAACATGTTCCTGTTTTTACAATCTATTTAAAACAAAAACTGCTCTTTTGACGCACACATTCACCCATATTTCACCCTTTATATCCTATGAAGAGAAGCAGAGCTGTTTGTGTCTGGTGATGGTGCCACTTATAGCTCCCTTATTGTCTGCCATGCTTCTACCATGTCCTGACACTGGTGCTAGATTTAAAGCCTCATTGCTGTCAACCAGGGAAACATGGGGTTGCACAGGAGTTGTCCTATGTAATATAAGGCATCTACTGCAATAGATAAAGTTAATACGAGAGAAAGAACAGAGGCATTGTAGGGCACACTTGGGAGATTATTATTCAGGGTTGTATGTGGTGGAGTTTATTCCATGTGTAGTATGAGTTTCATTAAAACATAACATTTATTATTAGTAAGTTAAAATAGTTAAAGTTGTTGTGGACCATGCCACCATTTAAACTAAAATGTTCACACAATATTTACAAAAATGAAACAAGAAAAAAAGGGAAAAGTTTACTATATAATACAAAAAAGAGAAAAATACACTAAGTGCTCTCAAAAGCGGAGTAAAACTCCTTATACCATATTGAAAAAGTTCATATAGGAAAAATAAAATACTGGTAGCTCTAGCAGTTCATTAACTTATATTATGATGCCCAGAAAAAGGTACGGATAAAGGAGGCAATAGTTAATCTCTGGGTGACTCAGACTCTAATCAAATTTATACTTAAGTGGCCTGTATCCCAGTTTTATCTATAAATGTGAGTCACTGCACCGCAACAAAACATTGCCCCATTCCTCATTAAATCAGATTCTAACTGCTCAAAAACTGAGCCAACAAATTTACCATTATATTTCTTAATAAGTTACCAGCTAAGTAAAGAGTTTCTATTATTTTTAAAAACAGATAATGAGAGCACTAGTCCGAACGCCTAACGCACGTTTCGCATAAGCTTTGTCAAAGGTCTGAATTGTTATTGTTTTAAAAGATAGATAATCCTTTTATTACCCATTCCCCAGTTTTGCACAATGAACACAGTTACATTAATATTCTTTTTACCTCTGTGATTACCTTGTATCTAGGAACCTTCTTCCAGCCCCCTGATCACATGACTGTGACTGTTTATTATCTATTGTCTTGCATTTAGCATTGTATTGTGCTGAATCTTAAATAACCCCCTGTGCCTGAACACAGTGTTATCTATATGGCCCATGTGTACTTTCTGTCTCTTTGTGTTGAAAAGAGATTTAAAAAGCATGTGATAAGAGGCAGCCCTCAAAGGCTTTGAAATTAGCATATGAGCCTACCTATGTTTAGTTTAAACTAAGAATACCAAGAGAAAAAAGCAAATTTGATGATAAAAGTAAATTGGAAAGTTGATTAAAATTAAAAGTCCTATCTGAATAAAGAAAGTTTAATTTATACTAGACTGTCCCTTTAACATTAAGTGCTCAAGACTTATACACACTCATGTGCCCACTGCTTACCTCAGTATACTGTCATGCAAAGGAGCTAAGTTTTAACAAAGGATACCAAGCTAAAGATACACATTGGCTAATCTAATCTAAAATAGTTTCACTAAAAATTTTAACTAACCGGTAAACTAATCGATGCTGAAAGTGGACAAGCTCTCAAATAGAGCAGTGTTTCTCAACCGCGGTCCTCAAGTACCCCCAACAGGCCATGTTTTCATTATATCTGAACCAGTGTACAGGTCCTGGACACACCTGTTCCGGAGGAGGAGCTTAGCACAGGTGGCTGAGTGCTGTGCTCCAGTCCCACAAGCTGCTGGTGGTGAAAATATGCACCAGCCCTGAGAAATTTGGGCTTGCTGCCTGGTTAGCAAGATTCAACGCTAACGGAACATAAAACAGTGGAACTCCATCCCACTGTATTGAGATCCCCTTTGATTAAAGAATCCTACCTTATCCATAAGCAGGTATCTAATCTAAGACAGGTACAGGACTTTTAACTCTCCCTCTCCCCTACCTGTGACCAAAAACAAAAAGAAATCAAAAACAGGAGGATGCAAAAATCTGCTGCATTAAGCTGAGCAAGCCTGTCTCTTTCAACTATGTCCTGGATTTTGGCAAGTATTTCACTCACCCTTTAACTGAAGACACTCTGGCGGTGTAAGGAGCTGCGCTACTCGGCGCACCTGGAAGAATGACCTGTTCCCTTGTTTCATTTGCTCTCTGAAGGTCTTGAGCGGGCCCGTGCGGCTGGATCCCTCCTCCCCCACCGTTGCTGCGTGGGAGGAGGCGAGCGTGGCGGGAGGCCGGTCCTGCTGTGCGGACGAACGAGCCCTGACGTACCTCCAGGAGAGTTCTTGGCGAGTAGCCAACAGCCGGGTTCTCCTTCCCCACTGGTGCTGCGAGGAAGGAGGGAGACTCACTGAGGATTTCTGTTGTTGGGCTCCTGAAGTGCTGGGATAACGCTGTGCTATAGGAGGGTGAGTGACACAGAGGAGCACCTCTGACTGTTTGTTTGCTTTTAAAATGCCTGCATGTACACAGCTTTAAAAAGGGACATAAGTATTGGAGAAAGAAGAAAAAATAAAAATCTTTTTTTTTGGTTGGTAAATTTGACTGAGCGGCTTGAAATAGGCACTTTAGCACTAAAGCCGAGTCACAAACTCAAGTCTAAACAGCTGCCTGGTGAGGGGAGTGGGGGAGCAGAGGAGATTAAAAGTTTGGACTGCAAATAAAGAAGTTAAGCTGTACATGCTGCTGATTAAACTGAAACTTTGTGTGGAAAGAAAGGGAAACAAAGAAGGATAAAGAGAAAAATTGGTCCTGGGCACCATGCTGTGAATAAATGTTTTTTCTCTACTGGAAGGGACCTGCATATTAAAATTCCCCCTTACATCCTGAGAAGGACAAAACTATTGGATCTAATTATTTTTTTCTAATTGCTTTGTGATTGACTTAGTAATGATTATTGGTCTGATCCTTTTCCCTTTCCTAGCATAGGGGAAGGTGAAGAAAAAGAAAAATCTTTTTCAAGTCACTGAAAAAGTTACTGAAAAATAACTGCCTTCCCCACAGTATCTAAACTAATAGAGATATTATTTTCAGTAATTATTATCTGTTGTGATTTTTTCTATATAGTTTTTTAGGGCTGTTTTGTTTCTGTGTTGTTGTTTCTTAAGCCTGGACAAAATAGGGTGGTAAACAGAGAAGAGGGATTATCAAATTGTGAAGTTTAATATTAAATTTTCTACATACGTTTATAGAGGATAGAATAATAAGAGAGGGAAAAGGTAAAAGAAGCTCTGTATTTGGCTTGGTGTGCTGGTGTTCCCATAATTGTAAATCAAGCCACTTTAAACTTTCTAAGGAAAAGGAAACATTAAGTTCTGTCTGATTATCTACTTCCTCTGTTCTATGGGCCTTAGCTTTTTGTGCTTGTTAACTATTACTAAGGTATTGAGCTAAGAAGGTAACACCAGCAGAAAGTAATAACTGGCATTAACATATTACCATGTTGTTTTAAGCATTGTATTATACTGAAAAACATAAAAAGACTTATCAAGTTTGAGAGTGACATTAACCCCTGCAGAAGTGACCTTGTGATAATCCTAATCACTTATTGCTCTAGCATCTAGAAATACTATATATTTATCTATAAGCTAATAAGCTTCACTGAATATAGAGGTAGAAGTTGTGAGTTTTTGACGTTGCCACCTTACATTAAGGATATTTAGGCCTGAGGTTACTGTTATAACCAATAGAATTAACGCTATCAGGCAACACTATAGAGTAATCAACTGTCTTTACTTAGTGGCTCTCCCTCCTACCGTTATTCACTTAGTGCTATCTTTATACATGATTTGGTGAACAAGTGTAATCCACTATTTGGTTTTCGGAAAAAAAAAAAAAAGAGATATACAACCCTCCCCTTCACACCCTTGCACATTGTCCCCTCACCCCTTGCCCTCACTTCCCTTCCCCCTATTGATGCACTTGGAGAACTCTCCCTAACAAGGCCTATTGATTTAATCACAAGATTCTACGGCACATGGATAAATTCCTTCACTCACACTCCCAGACTCCTTCACCAGTCATGGCAACCAAGCAGAGAGACAGGAGGACAAAGGTCACTGCTGAAGTATCCTCTGAATTACCTATCTCTGCAGCTCCTACCCTGCCTATAAATGAATTGACTAATATACAGGCTTTAGTAGCTAGTATCTCTGAGGCACTAACCCCTAAATTTGATGCTTTAAGGTCTGAGATTAAACAGGATTTAAATTTACTTAGACAGGAGATAAAACTATTTTCAAATAGATTAGACGAAATCGAACAGAGAGTATCTGACCTGGAGGATCTTGTTTCAGTTCAAGGGTCTAATCTTGAATCTAACAACATAATCATTGCTAAAATGCAGAACAAAATTGAAGACCTGGAAAATCGCTCTAGGCGAAATAATATTCGTATCATTGGGGTACCTGAAGGGGGCCAAACGGAAGATTTAACTAAATTTATTCCTGAGGTGTTAGCTCAGCTACTCAAAATTTCTCCCAATCATCCTCAAATAGTAGTTGAGAGGATACATAGAATAGGGAGACGAATAATGGACAGGCAGGAAGATAGCAGGCCCAGACCTATTATAGCGAAGTTACTTAACTTTCAAGATAAGGTCACAATACTTCAGTATTTTCGGAAAAAACAGCCCATAACCTATAAGGAAAATAGAATTCTTCTATTCCAGGATTATTCAGTTGAAACGGCCACTAAGAGAAGGAATTTGGCTCCAATTTGTACAAAATTTATCCATCAAGGCTATCAGGCCTTAATTATATATCCTTCCAAACTAAAAATTTATGCAAAAGGTAAAACTTATTTATTTGATAATTCACACGAGGCAGAAAAACTGTTGCAGCAACTGAATAGTCAGGAGTAGTAAAAGTTATCATGGATAAGGTAGCAAATACAGACAAAAAATGTGGCTAGAATGGACAGATTTTCTTTTTGTCTGTTCTCTCCCCTTCTCCCTCCAACTTTTTTTTTTTTCCTCTTTTTTTTCCTTTTTTTTTTTTTTTTTCTCCCTCTCTCTTCTCCCCTTTTCATATTTTATTTTTTACCTTCTGTGCCCCTTTTTCCCCTCCTTTTTCGCTCTCCCCCCCCCCCTCCTCAGGTGAATGACTAACCAAGTGGCTAACTTTAAGGTAGTTTCCTGGAATGTGGGGGGGATATCAACACCCATTAAAAGGAAAACGATTTTAACCCATGTAAGACGGCTCGAGTCTGACATAGTTTTCTTACAGGAAACACATCTAACCCTGGAGGAAACTCTGAAACTTAAACAAGGATGGGTAAAAGAAATCTATGCCTCATCAGGCACAGGTCGGAGAAGGGGGGTGGCCATATTGATGGGGAAAAGGCTTAAAACAGACACTCTCCAGATTTTACCTGATCCAGAGGGGAGATATATCTTTTTAAAGATTAAAATTGACAAGACAATTTTTTCACTCTGTAATATTTATGCACCTAATACTATTGATTCAGAATTCTGGAATCAACTACAAGCCAAGATTCTCTCTTTCAGGGAAGGATATTTAATTCTCAGAGGGAACTTTAATATGGCCCCCCATTGTCCTTTGGACAGGTTAAGGGAGAAAGAGAAATTTAAAAAGAATAAGAAAGATAATTTAGAATCTAAACTGCTGACTAAAATCAGGCAAAACTTGAACATTAGAGACATATGGAGGATTCAGAATCCTGACGTTAGGGAATTCACGTGCCTTTCCAAAGCACATAAGACTATGTCAAGAATAGATCTTTTCCTTATTGACGAAAGGCTGTGCACAGCCAAAGTAAGAGCAAAGATATTACCTATCTTTCTCTCTGATCATGGACCAATCTCCCTGAATTTCCAACTGACAGGCCCTAGAACAGGCTCTTCGCGTTTCCACTTTCCCTCCTTCCTAGCATCAGATACAAAATTCAAAGTTCAGCAGAAGATTAAATTTGAAGATTATATTCAGTGCAACAGAGAATATTGGGACCGCCCCCTGATTTTTTGGGAGGCAGCCAAAGCAGTTATGAGGGGTGAAATCATTGCCTATAATGCAATGATAAATAAAAAATTAAGATCAAGAGAAAGAGAGCTAAATAATGCAGTAATTAACTCATATAATCGTCTCCTCTTGATAAGAAATTCGGTTAACTGGGCAAGTTATCTTCGGGCAAAAAACGATAAAGACACTTTTTCTATCTATAGAGAAACTCAGTCAGAGTTAAAATTACAATCTAATGATAGAAAAATGTGTAAATGCGCATAAACAGCAACGAAGTGATTACAAATATACTAACATACTATGTATGGATTTGGGTTGAAATCTCCCTATATACCTTTAAAAAGATGTCTCTAAGATAATATATTGGTATCTATATAAAAAATGCAAAAATATAATTGCGGTGAGAAAAAAGGTTATTATCAGACTTTGCAAGGTCCTGCGTTTCTATGACTGGAGTCAGGCTAGATAACAAAACTATATATTACTACCTGGGTGTGATATGCAAACAAGGTATATCTGTACCAATCGATATACGTTTATCTTGCTCTGTGTGTAAACTTATGCGTTTATTCTACTTAAAGTGCATACTTGGCAATGTGAACTATTAGTGTTGTTAAAAAGGTAAAAAATACACAATAACAAAAAACTAAATTAATACAATTTATTGCACATATACTCTAATGATATATAAATAAAACTCTATGGTGACCGGTCACTTGATGAAATAAATATAGTAGTAATCTTAAAATATGGGAAAAAAAAACTCTTTACAAACTATAAAACCAATTCCTGTAAATGTTCAAATAAGAGAAGTACTCGAGTTTTGCAGGAAATAGACTTTTGTTCCCGTTTGATAAAGTTTATCGTAAAGTTACGGTGAGACTTTTTTCTTTGTATGTGCCCAGTCTTTTCAATATCGTAATGATCGTTAGATTTCCTGAATTGAATAAAAAGTCTGATCTCCAGACCGTGTTAGTCTGACCACACTGCCGGGCTGTTACACTCTGGAGTGCTTACCTGTTCCTGGATGGTAACTTGCTGTGGTAGCACTAGTGTCTCTGCAGCTTGCGGCTAGTTGGTGACGTCACACGCTACGTCTGAGGATAGATGAAGTAGATCCGTCCGATATCCTTGTTTCTTGCTTCTTAACTCTGCGCAGAGTGCTCAGCTTGTGGAAATAGTCCCACTTGTATCCTTCGCAATCCTTCGTACCTGTTGGTATTGAAAACTGGGAATCTCTGTTATTCTTTCTTAGGTATCACCATCAACGCGTTTCGCCACTCTTGGTGGCTTTATCAAGATCTTGATAAAGCCACCAAGAGTGGCGAAACGCGTTGATGGTGATACCTAAGAAAGAATAACAGAGATTCCCAGTTTTCAATACCAACAGGTACGAAGGATTGCGAAGGATACAAGTGGGACTATTTCCACAAGCTGAGCACTCTGCGCAGAGTTAAGAAGCAAGAAACAAGGATATCGGACGGATCTACTTCATCTATCCTCAGACGTAGCGTGTGACGTCACCAACTAGCCGCAAGCTGCAGAGACACTAGTGCTACAACAGCAAGTTACCATCCAGGAACAGGTAAGCACTCCAGAGTGTAACAGCCCGGCAGTGTGGTCAGACTAACACGGTCTGGAGATCAGACTTTTTATTCAATTCAGGAAATCTAACGATCATTACGATATTGAAAAGACTGGGCACATACAAAGAAAAAAGTCTCACCATAACTTTATGATAAACTTTATCAAACAGGAACAAAAGTCTATTTCCTGCAAAACTCGAGTACTTCTCTTATTTGAACATTTACAGGAATTGGTTTTATAGTTTGTAAAGAGTTTTTTTTCCCATATTTTAAGATTACTACTATATTTATTTCATCAAGTGACCGGTCACCATAGAGTTTTATTTATATATCATTAGAGTATATGTGCAATAAATTGTATTAATTTAGTTTTTTGTTATTGTGTATTTTTTACCTTTTTAACAACACTAATAGTTCACATTGCCAAGTATGCACTTTAAGTAGAATAAACGCATAAGTTTACACACAGAGCAAGATAAACGTATATCGATTGGTACAGATATACCTTGTTTGCATATCACACCCAGGTAATAATATATAGTTTTGTTATCTAGCCTGACTCCAGTCATAGAAACGCAGGACCTTGCAAAGTCTGATAATAACCTTTTTTCTCACCGCAATTATATTTTTGCATTTTTTATATAGATACTAATATATTATCTTAGAGACATCTTTTTAAAGGTATATAGGGAGATTTCAACCCAAATCCATACATAGTATGTTAGTATATTTGTAATCACCCCGTTGCTGTTTATGCGCATTTACACATTTTTCTATCATTATATCCTTTCTACCCTGTACATTTTGGGAACAGAGTAGTGTTTATGCAGGGGAAGATTTGCGCACCAAAAACCTCTCTCACAACTTAAAATTACAATCTAAACTATACAGATATGGAAACAAATCTGGTAAATTACTTGCTAATTTGGTCAAAAACGAGAAAAAACCATCACTTATTGAAAAACTTCTTGTAGATGGGAAGCTCCTTACGGAGAACACAGAGATACATAAGGAACTGGTTAAATATTATCAAGATATATATGCCTCTAAAATATATGATTTAACACAGGCAGAGGAGTTCTGGAGTAAAATTAGTTGTCCCAAGATATCTGTAGAATTAATAGAGACTCTTAATGCCCCAATAAGAGTAGAAGAAATAGAGAAGGTGATCTCTGGATCCGCTATCAATAAAGCTGCAGGCCCAGATGGGTTACCAAGCGAATTCTATAAGATCCTTTCCTCAGAAATTGCGCCTCATCTTAGTAATGTATATAATGTTATGTATATTAAAGGAGAATTGGTGCCGAAAGCTTTTTCTGCCTCCTTCACAACACTTATTCCTAAAAGTGGAAAGGATCCAGTTCAAAGGGAATCTTACAGACCAATAGCCTTATTAAACGTCGACTATAAGGTTTTCATGTCAATCTTGGCTAAAAGGCTACAAAAGATATTAGCGAATATTATAAATAAAGACCAAGCAGGTTTTCTAAATTCACGGAATTCTTCAGCAAAAATCAGAGAGGTTTTAGTGGTAACAGAATATTTTTATAACATGGGGAGGAAGGAGAGGGGAGAGGGGGAACAAACTCCTGACCTGGCCATTGTGTCAATCGATGCTGAGAAGGCATTCGATTCGATACAACATGACCATCTTTTTACTTCATTGGGACGGTTTGGGTTTGGAGGAAACTTCCTCAAATTCGTTATGAATCTGTATAACTCTCCTTTAACAAGCTTAATTGTGAATAACACCGTCTCTTCACAAATTGTGCTTAACAGAGGAACTAGGCAGGGTTGCCCCCTCTCTCCTCTCCTTTTTAACCTATGTATTGAACCATTAGCCATCAGGATTAGGTCACAGCTGGAAGGGGTGGCGATAGGTAGACAGGAGATGAAACTAGCCCTATACGCAGATGACATCCTTGTCTATCTGTCAAACACTAGGGTTAATATACCTAAGCTGCTGGGAATCACTAACCAATTTAGACTATTCTCTGGTTATAAAATAAACGTGATGAAATCAGAGCTGTACTGGCTTAGAAAAAATAAAGACTCCTTGGTGAATAGTCCTTTTAGAATAGTTAATGAGTCATTTAAGTATTTAGGCATAGTAATACCTACTAATCCACAGGATCTATATAATTTTAATATTTCTCCAATTATGACCACAATTAAAAATAAACTTAGACTCTGGGAAAATCTACCTCTTTCTATTTCAGGACGGATAGCCTTGTTTAAAATGGTTCTTCTCCCCAAACTATTATATGTATTACAGAACACAGCATTAATACTTTATGATAGGGATATTCGAGGGCTAAACAGCTGGCTCAGAAGCTTCATCTGGCAGAAGAGAAAACCCAGGATAGCCCTGAGCAAACTAACACATGCTAAAATATTTGCTGGTTTTGCATTACCTGATATACGGCTTTACAATTTTGCTTTCTTAGCACGAATTGCAGCAGATTGGATCTTCTGTAATAACTACGTTTTAAACAATGCATTGGAGGACAGTGTTTGTGACCCATACCTTCCATGTGCACTGCTGCATTGTGACTTAAAAGGTTTGCCATCTAAAATTAAGGAGAACAAAATGATTTTTAATCCTCTAAAGGCCTGGTGGAAGATAGGGAAGCTTCTTTCTATCAACTGCAAGGTTTCAAAATATCTCCCTGTTCTGGGTAACCCATTATTTCAAGCAGGACTGGATTCTGCAATTTTTAAGAAATGGCAAATGGTGGGACTGAACACAATGATCCAATTCATTGATAAAGAAAAAAAATGTGTTAGAACTTTTGAAGAAATTAAAAATAGCTTCAACCTCTCTAATAAGGAGTTCTTTGCGTTTTTGCAAGTAAGGCACTATGCATTAGAGCTAACGAGGGAGGGAGAGTGGCAATGGGATTTGGGAGATCTAGAGGATTGGCTCACGTTAGTTAAGAAGGGACGTATGTCCATCTCTTATTGCTACTACCTCTTAGGAGCAAACAGAGCAAGTCATACTTTAGAGAAAATTGCTCAAGATTGGAGACTAATTTTGGCCCAGGATTATATTGACCATAAATTTATACAAAAATCTATTCATAAAGTGGCAATGGCTACTCTTTCAGCAACATGGAGAGAGGCTCATCTTAAGTTATTACATAAATTTCACTATACTCCGGAAAAAGGCTATAAGCTCCAGAACATGAATTTTTTTAAATGTCCTAAGTGCTCCTTAATTGCGGCAGATCTCTTACATATGATAGTTAACTGTCCCCTGATTAGGCAATTTTGGCGAAAACTAGAATTCTGGATCAATACTACTCTCAGGATCTCCCCTCTGGAGATATCGGCAAGCTTAATTATATTTTGCTGTGATAATCAGATAGAACAACAATCAAATGAAAAAATAATAAGTGTCTCTATAATGGCAGCTAGGTACTTAATATTTAAAAAATGGAAGACGAGAGAAATCCCTAGTGTGGTGGAAATAAAAAATTTCCTCAAAAAACAATGCATATTAGAACAACATGACACGGATATTAATAATGATTCTGACATCAGAATTTTTTTTAGTAAATGGGCACCATTTATTAAATCCATCCCGGCCACAGAGATAGACTATATTGTATTTCCCTTCCAAAACACAGAGCTAGTACAACTGGGGTTATGGTAAATGGATAGGAATCGAAGGTTTTTTTTGGGGGGGGGCGAATGTGGAAATTCCCTTTCCCTTTCCCCCCTCTCCCCCTCTTTTTTTTTCTCCCCCCTTTCTTTTTTTTTTTTTTCTTTTCTTTCTCCCTCTCTCTCTCTCTTGGTGGAAGTATTGAGAAGTAACAGATATGAGTCTGGACTGCAATAATAATAATATAAAATTGAACTGAGGTTGATCAACTAAGAAAAATTATCTTGAGCATACTAATTCTTAATTAACTTGAAGGTAATTTAGGAGTATTATTGGTTATAAAAAAGCATAAACAATAGATTAGTTTGATTTGTTGACTGTACGCATAAAGTATATAAGGGAAATAGTGCTGTTTTTCCCTGTTAATTTTTTTTTTTCCCCTTCCCCTCTCCTTTGTTATTGTTTTTTGTTTAAGGAATTATAGAAATAATATAATTCAATAGGAAACTCTAGAGATGAAGGATTGTTAGAATTATTGAATCCTCACGGTTGTTTGGTTGTTTTTTTTCATTATTTATGTAACCTTCTCTGTTTCCTGAAAACTGCTTAAAAATGTATAAACATGTTGAAATATAATAAAAATTAAATTAAAAAAAATAAAATAATTAAAAGTCCTATCTGAATAATGAAAGTTTAATTTATACTAGACTGTCCCTTTAAGATTTATATATAGTATCAGGAGCTGTAATATTTAGTGTTATTCTTTATATAGGTAGTACTAAATTTTGGGACAGATGTGGGCCATAAAAGGGCAGGGTATAAAGGGAGAGGAAAAGAATGGTGCTGGGCTGAGGAGCGCCATACTTTTATCTTCCTCAAGGCCATGGAAATGCTAAGGTTGTCCCGTGTGCTAACATATTTCATCCTGTGCCTATTCAATAATAAGGAACAGGAAAAAATGACAAGGAAATACAATTAAAACTATGACCGTAGTAACAAATCTAGTCTTTAGATTGTGATAATTTTTATGTAAGATTAGAGCAAAAATATGTTTACAAAATTGTGTATCACACCTGTAACACAGTCCCCACTATACTTTAAAGGAATATTTTAGGGATAGCCTTGTTGAATAATTTTCCATTACAGTATAACCTGATGTATTATTCAATTAAGATTATACATACATTTATTATTATTGTATCCTTGCAAAGCACGGCTAATCACCCGTAGGGGTCTCAAGGCTCTGCTCATTTTATCAACTTTGGAAAGATGAGAGGACCTCACCAGGGATTGAGCCTGCAACCCTTGAGTTGCTACAGAGCTCAGCCACAGTGCCTTTGCATGCTGAGCTATCTGTCCAGCTTATTATTATACTCTCCGGCTTATTATTAAACTCTCCTTTATATATAATTATATATTATTTGATATATCTTTTTTTATTTGTCTGATGATGATTTGGTTACTGTTCAGTAATTAAACAAATAAAATAACATACTGCAACTGTATAATGTTGCCAATATAAATGATTACAAGCTAATCATACAGTCTATTTTGAATATATACATTGTTTAGTGTTAAACAGTTACATGAAATAGACATGTAATTTTCTCTCCTTGTAACCATACTAATTTTGCGATACATACTGTATCTAATTATATATTGCACTGCAACCATTATTCAGTCATTTTTATTTTCCCTGCATAGAGAAAATTATATTTAATTATGTGTTGATCAAGGGTTTTATAATGTGCATGCGATTGCATTGTTATTTTATTTTACAAATTATATTGAATGAAAATGACAGAAAAAGGTAATTGCCTAAAAATTTGTCATGACATATTCTCATTCTTACCATACAGGAAAGCATGTGACATTATAACTATTGATCTCTTTTTATATACCAGTAATAAAGTTAAAATTAAATTTACTGTAAGGATGATATGAATACTTTGGAAGGCTTAAGACACTTCACTTGCCTTTTAATTGTGCTATCTCCATAGCTACCGCTAATAACCCACAGGCTTTTTTTTTTTCATACTATAGCCACCTTTTTGTCTAACACAAATGCTGAAACTTTTTTTCAAAAACCATTTGCAGGGTAGCTAACAAATCAGTTAGTACTGTCATACAAAAACTAAAGGGTTATTTCCTCATGACTGCTAAATAGATATAATTATCACTTAGTCCCACCTGTATGATTTGTAAAAGAAACAAATAAATTCCTAGGCATTATACTAATAATATTTTAATATAGACTAGTAGGGCATCTGAAGGTAGAATGTGACAGGTTTTCTCTGAAGCTCACACTGCTATATTATTATTATTATTATTATTATACTTTATTTATGAAGCGCCATCATATTCCGCAGCGCTGTCCATGGATACAGCTCATTTAAATAAAACAATAATTTAAAACTTCTAAGAGACAGGACAACATTTACAAACACATACAGGAGGAATTGAGGTTGAGAAACAGGAGGTGAGGACTGCAAGATTGAGAAAGATGTCAATGCAGAGTTAGATGAGGGAAATGTTGTTAGGTAAGAGATATATTATTGAGTTGGGTGGTAGGCTTCTCTGAACAGAAAAGTCTTCAGAGAGCATTTAAAGGAAGAAAGATTAGGGCAAAGCCTGACAGCATGAGGGAGAGTGTTCCAGAGGGTAGGTGCTGGACGACAGAAGTCCTGCAGTCTAGCATGAGAGGAGGTGATAGTCACTGATGCGTAGAGCTTGAGGGGGGGATAAGAAGGAGCTCAGTCTTGGACATGTTATAATCTGCAGGTGGTGAGAGGCCATCCAGGAAGATATACCAGATAAGCAGTCACTGACATGAGAAATGACAGATGGAGAGTGAGCAGGGGTGGAGAGGTAGATCTGGGTGTCATCAGCACAGAGGTGATATTTGAAGCCATAACTGTTGATAAGTTTACCCAGCAAAGAAGTATAAATGGAGAAGAGTAGAGGACCCAGAACAGATCCTTGAGGTACTCCAACAGACAGAGGCATTGGAGAGGAGGAGTCGCCGGCAAATGACACAGAAAAAGACGTGAGAAATATAAGAGTGAATCCAGGAAAGAGCAGTGTCACAGAGGCCAAAAGAGCTAAGGGTCTGAAGGATGAGGGGGTGGTCAACTGTGTCGAAGGCAGCTGAGAGGTCAAGTAAGATGAGTATAGAGTAGTGGCCAATATTTGTTTATGTGTATGTACATATATAATAACTCAAACGTGAGTAAAAATAAAAGTCCAGAAGACAAAGCTTTAAATCATTGCAAAGTGTTTATTCAAACAGCAACACATATACAGGTGAACACCACTCCACACACACCTCAGCCACATCCGACGCATTTCCTTCCACTAAACAGCACTTCGTCAGGGATATTAGCAGCTGTTACGCAACTCCCTTATAAAAGGCTCACCTATTCACGTGCAAATTTAAAGGTAAAGTACCTCTTATACCACCTTTCATTCAAAGTAGCCAAACCCTATATATAAACAATTACAATATAAAATAACAGATACAATATTACGATTTAAGTGCAATGTTCAGAACATCAATAACAACAAAATATCTCTATTAAGAGACTTAAGAATTTAATATCTTATGGGCGCAGTTGTGTATTATGTATTATTATCAAGGGATTATATGAACTACATTTGACAACTATATATATTAAATTAAATTAAACATAGTTGCTATAAAACGTTTATATAACATCAAAATGTACGTTTCTTACATGATATCAAATAAGTGTCAACATAATAAAGGATAGCATGTTAGTCTTAAACAAAGATAGAGAACATAGAGAATGACAAGGATATTTTCATGATAATGAAGTCTAATTCTCTAGATTAGTAAACATATAAACTACAGTAAACTCTATATTCTACAGCATTTTATTACCTTTACAAAATTTATATTAATTACCTATATAGAGTTTAACATCTGAGTTCATATTAATACCCAAGGGACTTCCTGTCTTTAATGTATAATTCCAGTATACCTCGCTTTTGTTTTATTAAAGATTTTTATTAGAGAATTCAAAATTACAACATAGATAGAATGGTAAAGTTCACAGACTCACAGGATCAGTATGTTACAAAGAAAACCAGTGTTTTCATTTGATAGGAGCTTTATACAGATCTAATCTTCTATAGAATCAGCAGTAATAGCTCATAATGATTCAAAGAGCTGCCGGTCCTTATTGTGTCCAGAATCTCATAACTGAATAAGTAGAGAAGGATAGAGAAGAGTTAAGTAAGAAGAAAGCAGGGTGGGGGTTGGGATGGCGGGGGAAGGAGGGGGCATTCCGAGCGAGAGCCACACTTAATGTATTGAGTGGAAGACGAGAGTGCCTCTGCGGCAGGGTCAGAGCAGAATGGTTGGTGGTTGTTTGCGCTCATTCTCAAATTCCATCACTACTCCACAGATCCATCATCCCCTGGTATTTATCCAACTGGTCTGTCTTTAAATAATAAAAGCGCTCCAATCTCAACAAGTCATCTGTTTGAGAGCGCCACTCCGATAGTGTGGGGGGAGTACTGGATTTCCAGTGTTTAGGTATCAATTTTTTACCACTGTTAATCATAATTAGTAGGAGTGACTTTTTAATTTTATTTTGTAATTTGGGTATATCGAAGAATAGGAGGGTGATGAAATTGGGCTCTAATGGTGTGTCAATGATTGTGGACATTGAAGAAAACACCTCTCTCCAAAAGTCCTTGAGCAAAGAGCATGTTCACCAGATGTGATACATGGTTCCCCTTTGTCCACATCCTCTCCAGCACTTGTCACTAACATGTGTAAAAGATCTGCGGAGTCCGGCAGGTGTCAGGTACCAGCGACTTAATAGTTTAAAATGCACTTCCTGCATGCCAGCTGACGAAGAAGCCTGCAGTGCTCACTGAAAGGAGCCACGCCAGATTTTGGGTTCATATTCTATGCCTGTTTCAGCTTTCTAAACTTGTGTGTATGTTGGTAGAGTGTGTTCGGCCTGGAGCAGAAGAAGTTAGCATAAGATAGAAATTGTATGTCTTGGTGGTATGAGTTGTGTACATAACTTCTCAAAAGGGGTAAGTTCCCTCTGAAATTTGTGCTTGTATTTGTGAATAATAATGAAATGTACCATTTGTGCTCTTGACAGCCAGTTAGGAAATAACGCTTTGTCCCACAGTTGTAGTTTCTCAAGGGTCACAATTTTCCCTTGATCTATTGCAAAATCCAGTGTACCATCTCTGAGTTTATATGCTGGTCTTGCAAATGTTTGTGTGTTACTTATAGGTAAGTCTGGGTTTTCTCTGATGGGGAGTAGCAGTGAATGAATGGATGAGATATGTGGATTTGTGCCAATTAATTTGTCCCATTCCCTAAGGGTCTCCGATACAGATGGGTACTGGGATATAATGTCTGGGCGTTTTTTAAGTTCTGTCCATGCCAGTGTCGCTACATTGCCCCTGTTGAGTATGTTATTATCTAATTGGACCCAAGCCTTGTGTTCTGAGTTGTGGCTCCACTCAATTATGTGTTGTAAAGCTATGGCCTTCTTATAAAGAGCTATGTCAGGTACTCCAAGTCCCACTCTCCCTCTGGGCAAACACATAGTCTGTCTTCTCACCCTGTTTCTCTTGCCTCTTCCTATAAAATTATCTATAATAGATTGTAGCTGTGTTATAAACTTTAGAGGCAGAGTATACCTTGCTTTTTGATGTTATATAAATGTTTTATAGCAACTACATTTAATTTAATTTAATATATATAGTTGTCAAATGTAGTTCATATAATCCCTTGATAATAATACATAATACACAACTGCGCCCATAAGATATTAAGTTCTTAAGTCTCTTAATAGAGATATTTTGTTGTTATTGATGTTCTGAACATTGCACTTAAAATCGTAATATTGTATCTGTTATTTTATATTGTAATTGTTTATATATAGTGTTTGGCTACTTTGAATGAAAGGTGGTATAAGAGGTACTTTACCTTTAAATTTGCACGTGAATAGGTGAGCCTTTTATAAGGGAGTAGCGTAACAGCTGCTAATATCCCTGACGAAGTGCCGTTTAGCGGCAGGAAACACGTTGGATGTGGCTGAGGTGTGTGTGGAGTGGTGTTCACCTGTATATGTGTTGCTGTTCGAATAAACACTTTGCAACAATTTAAAACTTTGTTTTCTGGACTTTAATTTTTACTCACGTTTGAGTTATTGTCAAGGATTGCGGCATTGGAGATTGCTGTGGAGGAGATTCAAGTGACGGGTTTTGTTGCAAACTACGCTGTCCGGTGAGGTGGAACATTACTAACAATCCACCATCTTGCGAGTGTGGGGCCGGTATAACAGTGAGTAACCTGGTTTGTTTGTTTATTTCATGGAGGTAAACTCAGTGCAACACTAGATAATCTTCTGCATATTAACGTGTGATACAAGATTGTATACGTGGTACTAGAAGTATGAGTTGCACATAAGAGTATACTATACCTACAGAGGTTTTACCGGGATTAGTGAAATAACAACTCTCTAGCTGAATAAATATACTTAAACATTGCATGTATTATGTATTAAAAGAATTCATGAACGTTTATTGTGAAAAACCCGATACCAATATTTTATCCTGAAGTGAATACCAGCTAAATCTAATACTATAAAAGAAAGTGGAATCTTCAATGAACTGTCTGTATTATATGAATTTGGCACAAGGTATATAAATATACTAACCGTGGCACTACCACACAGTTTGCATTAGTATGTGAGTTATTGTATGTACATATATATATGTGTATGTGTTTTTACATATTGGGCCAGATTACGAGTTGCGCGCTAACAGTTCTGCACAGGCGAAAATGGATTTATTGTGGCTGCGCGTCAGGTGTAGTGCTTGTATTACAAGTTCAAAGTAAATGCTATCGTTTGAGCACAATTGAAGTCAACAAGCATTGGGACAGCTCCTCCTAAGAGCTGTTAACTGTTTTGCGAAACAAAAAAGTGTCACAAAACATATCACAAATACATTACAAAGTATAGTTAGACTCATAATAACACTATCTAATTAAAGTTATTTTTAAAAATGCAGAAAAAAAGTTAAAAGGGCTCAAAGATATGAGGTTTAAGGTGTAAGAAAAAAAGGGAAAAGGGCTTTAACATAGAGATACATACATATTACATGTCTAAATATATATATACATTCATATATAAATACAGACATATATACATATATAAACACAAATACATATGCACACACATATAGACATATATACTGTAAGTGCATTGGAGCCCTTTGTAGGCAAGTAGATAAAAATATGTTAAATCATATTTATGCAATATTCATATTTAATTAAGTGTTATAGTGTGTATTTACTGTAAATATTTCACAGTTCAATGCTTTGCAGATA
The DNA here is from genome assembly GCF_027579735.1 of Bombina bombina. NCBI lineage: Eukaryota > Metazoa > Chordata > Amphibia > Anura > Bombinatoridae > Bombina > Bombina bombina. The sequence continues at coordinate 1,073,012,728 of NC_069500.1, forward strand.
GGGGAATATGTATTTATAAATAGACATTCCTATATATACTATCATAATACTATAACTATCAGATATGTGTTCTCTTGACACTTTATGAATAAAATAAAATAACAATCTTAATCCATGTTTCACCACTTGAAGAGATTTATAGTGCCCTGCAGAAACATGGTATGTGGCAAGAATATGTTTAGCTTTAATAAAAATAGCTTGCTAAAAATGTATACAAATTGAGCAGTAGAACTACACATTCATTTAATGCCAGTAATAATCCAGACTGTCTGTATCTTGTAAAATAACACAAGTCTAATAAATAAATAATTAAATTCTCTCTCATGCTTGCAGAGCCAGTGACTTTAAAAATGATAACATTAGCCTATAGCACAACATCTGCTACTACCTGCGTATAGCTCCAGGTATCTTAGGTTCTAGTATATCCTGTGAATGCCTACCGAGACTATTGCAATTTGTGGAGAAATACACAATATTGGAGCAGGGGTATAGTGTTATGAAGGGGTTTGCTAGATTTAACATTTGACTTTAATTATATTTTTTGAAGGAGCACATACATTAGAGAATATACAATTATAGAGTAGCTATTGAGTGCAAAAGAGAAAGACAATAAGCTAATTGTAGCAAAGTAAAAACACTTGCTCTGTGCATGGAAGCAGCACTAAGTAGCTGTATATTGTAAATTTAAATATGCATCCAGCATAAATGCTTATTGCCAATAGGCACAGTAAAGTTGTGTAGTGCATGACGAATACTTTAACTGGGAATCGGTTTCACCAGTGATGCTACATAAGCACACTGCATACAATTACTCACACATCTGCCTCATAGCTTTTGGACCATAGTACCCCTTGTTTATTTGTATTGCAGAGGTAACACTTATAGATATGCATTTATCCCTTCAGGTGCATCTTTCAACCAAGTAATAAACATCAACTTGTTCTCATCACACATAAATTGTCTTGTTAAAGGGACAGTCTAATCTAAAAAATATATTCTATTTCTTTAGAGAATTTTCTTGTAACCCCTTCACTACTGGAGATTTTAGAGAAAAAAACCTGCCCAAAATACCAGGGAATTTAAAGCATTTTTGCTGTCACTCCATTTAAACAAATATAGTGCATTTGTTTTATTGATTTAACTATGCAAACTATATTATTATTTTTTTCAGCAAAAAAAGAGCTTTAAGGGGATGATAGTTCTAACTAGCTACTTATTTACAGAATTAAGAGACTATAGTAAAATTACAAAAAAGGAACAACAAAAATCGAATAACAAGATTCATTATCACATCACACAAAAGCATGTAGGTTTTCATTGACATCTTTTGATTCAGATAAGACATAGAGGCCGAATTATCAAATGTCCGTTGGACCTGATCCGACAGTGCAGATCAGGTCCGACAGACATCGCTGAATGCGGAGAGCAATACGCTCTCCGTATTCAGCATTGCACCAGCAGCTCACAAGAGCTGCTGGTGCAACGCCGCCCCCTGAAGATTCACAGCCAATCGTCCGCGAGCAGGGGGTGTCAATCAACCCGATCGTACTCGATCGGGTTGAATTGTGGCGATCTCTGTCCGCCTCATCAGAGCAGGCGGACAGGGTTATGGAGCAGCGGTCTTTAGACCGCTGCTTCATAACTGCTGTTTCTGGCGAGTCTGAAGACTCGCCAGAAACACGGGCCCACAATCTCCATATGGCGCTTGATAAATGGGCCTCCAAATATGTTTGTATATTTTGTATTTTTCACAAACTTTGAGTTTTTCACTGAAATCATTTACATACAACTTGTGCAGTCATAATACAAATGGTTGCAAAAACTTCTCTAGGACATTTATGGGTTTACTATTGCTTTTGATGATCAGAAGGCTACTAATTGCACCACAATTCTGAAAGAAGATTTTTAGACATGTTATCGCAATGGGTCTAGGGCCCATTTGATATCACAGTTCTGAAAGGGAATTTTTAAATATGTTTGGGCAAAGGATCATAAAAGGTTGCAATGTGCAGCTGCACATTTTGGGATTGTCAAATTATTTTAGCCAGTATTTTTCAACTGTATGATATATAACAATGTTTGATACATAAATCAAGTTTTGATGGGCATTTCATACAGTGAAAACATGAATCTTTTTTCACTCCCCTTTTTGAGCAAGCTTAGCAACGTTTTTGGGACCAGGCCTTCTTTGCTGACCTACTTACAGCAAAATCCAAAGGCCACTTCTCTCTGCTTATCCTCCTTGATCTGTCTGCAGCCTTTGATACTGTCGACCACCCTCTTTTGCTCCGAACCCTCCAATCCTTCAGCATTTGTGACACAGTTCTCTTGTGGTTCTCTTCCTATCTATCTAACCATACCTTTAGTGTAGCCGTCTCTGGAGCATTCTCTGCCCCATTACCACTTTCTGTTGGGGTACCTCAAGGTTCTTTCCTCGGTCCCCTTCTCTTTTCAATCTACATGTCATCATTAGGTTCCTTAATAAAGTCCCATGTGTTTCAATATAATTTGTATGCTGATGACACCCAAATCTACCACTCTGCACCAGACCTATCTCCTTCCTTGCTTACCCGTGTCACTAACGTTCTTTCTCATATCTCATCTTGGATGTCCTGTCATTACCTTAAGGTAAATCTCTCCAAAACTGAGCACCTTATTTCCCCCCTTCTTCAAAAATGTCTACCCCTCATTTCTCTATAACTGTTGATAACTCCATGATTACCCTTTTCCCCCATGCACGATGTCTTGGGGTCACACTTGACTCAGACCTTTCTTTCACTCCTCACATTCAGTCCTTGGCTAAAGCCTGCCACTTCCACCTTAAAGACATCTCTAAATTTAGACATTTCCTACACAATACACAACTAAGATTTTAATCCACTCTCTCATCCTTTCCCGCCTCGAATACTGCAACTCCATCCTTTCTGGTCTCCCTAGCTCTCGCTTAGCTCCTTTACAATACATAACATATGCCTCTGCCAGGCTCATCTTCCTTACACGTCGCTCTTCATCTGCTTCACCTCTGCCAGTTTCTTCACTGGCTTCCTCTTGCCTCCAGGATTAAACACAAAATCCTCACTCTGACATACATTTCAGACCTTGTCTCCAGATACTCTCCCTCCTGTCCCCTACGCTCTGCACACAATCTCCTACTCTCCTCCTCTCTTGTTACTTCCTCATATTCCCGTTTACAGGACTTCTCCATACTGGCTCCCATCTTGTGGAACTCCCTGCCTCGCTCTACAAGACTCTCCCCTAGTTTTAACAGCTTCAAGCGCTCTCTAAAGACTCTACTATTCAGGGATGCATACAACCTACACTAACCTTTCCTAACTCCATTGCTTTCCCCTTGAACCCCTTAGAATGTAAGGCTATGAGCCCAGCTGTTTGTAAATCACCTTCATAAGAGCCGACTTTAACAGTGCAACTCTCGGCAGGGCCCTCTACCTATTTGATCCCTATAAATGTTATCTTGTATACTGCCTATGTTATAGCGCGGCTGAATCTGTTGGTGCTCTACAAATACATGATAATAAATAATAAATAATTGGCAGTCTTTCCCTTCATACTCTAATATTTTGTATGTAGCCTATGAAACTCTCACACAGTTTATTACATTTATAACATGCTTTTTTGGAGGGGATATATTACTTAAATTGTAATCTTCCTTTAAAAAGAATTAGGGACCCAATGCAAATATTTTTAGATTTGGTATGCACTTCAGGAAATAATTTGTTAAAATGTCTTATTTTATATAATCTGTCATAATTTGGGTCAGTCAAAGTTAGGGCCTGTGTGCTATCTGTAAAGTGCAGGAAACTGTGTAAGATTTCATATCTGCTCTGTGCATTACTCCTGGGACAAAATACAGGGTAGGTAGACCAATGCAATTTCATGCTTAGCTTATGTATGATTCCCATAGTAAGAGTGATACCCAAACTTTTTTAAGATTCTGAAATATTTTTTGGGATATAAATATATATTTTTGAAAAACTCTAGGGCCTAGATTTGGAGTTTTGTCGGTAACGACCCGAAAAACTAACGCCGGCTTTTTTCTGGCCGCACCATAAAAATAACTCTGGTATCGAGAGTCCACATAAAGGCTGCGTTAGGCTCCAAAAAAGGAGCGTAGAGCATTTTTAATGCAGCTTCAACTCTCGATACCAGAGTTGCTTACGGACGCGGCCAGCCTCAAAAACGTGCTCGTGCACGATTCCCCCATAGGAAACAATGGGGCTGTTTGAGCTGAAAAAAAACCTAACACCTGCAAAAAAGCCGCGTTCAGCTCCTAACGCAGCCCCATTGTTTGCTATGCGGTAACCCTTCCTACGTCTGCACTTAACACTCTAACATGTACCCCGAGTCTAAACACCCCTAACCTTACACTTATTAACCCCTAATCTGCCGCCCCCGCTATCGCTGACCCCTGCATATTATTATTAACCCCTAATCTGCCGCTCCGTAAACCGCCGCTACTTACATTATCCCTATGTACCCCTAATCTGCTTCCCTAACATCGCCGACCCTATATTATATTTATTAACCCCTAATCTGCCCCCCACAACGTCGCCTCCACCTGCCTACACTTATTAACCCCTAATCTGCCGACCGGACCTCACCACTACTATAATAAAGTTATTAACCCCTAATCCGCCTCACTAACCCTATAATAAATAGTATTAACCCCTAATCTGCCCTCCCTAACATCGCCGACACCTAACTTCAATTATTAACCCCTAATCTGCCGACCGGAGCTCACCGCTATTCTAATAAATGGATTAACCCCTAAAGCTAAGTCTAACCCTAATACTAACACCCCCCTAAGTTAAATATAATTTAAATCTAACGAAATTAATTAACTCTTATTAAATAAATTATTCCAATTTAAAGCTAAATACTTACCTGTAAAATAAATCCTAATATAGCTACAATATAAATTATAATTATATTATAGCTATTTTAGGATTTATATTTATTTTACAGGTAACTTTGTATTTATTTTAACCAGGTACAATAGCTATTAAATAGTTAAGAACTATTTAATAGCTAAAATAGTTAAAATAATTACAAATTTACCTGTAAAAGAAATCCTAACCTAAGTTACAAATAAACCTAACACTAGACTATCAATAAATTAATTAAATAAACTACCTACAATTACCTACAATTAACCTAACACTACACTATCAATAAATTAATTAAATACAATTGCTACAAATAAATACAATTAAATAAACTAGCTAAAGTACAAAAAATAAAAAAGAACTAAGTTACAAAAAATAAAAAAATATTTACAAACATAAGAAAAATATTACAACAATTTTAAACTAATTACACCTACTCTAAGCCCCCTAATAAAATAACAAAGCCCCCCAAAATAAAAAAATGCCCTAGGGTTAGACTTAGCTTTAGGGGTTAATACATTTATTAGAATAGCGGCGAGATTCGGTCGGCAGATTAGGGGTTAATAATTGAAGTTAGGTGTCGGCGATGTTAGGGAGGGCAGATTAGGGGTTAATACTATTTATGATAGGGTTAGTGAGGCGGATTAGGGGTTAATAACTTTATTATAGTAGCGCTCAGGTTCGGTCGGCAGATTAGGGGTTAATAAGTGTAGGCAGGTGGAGGCGACGTTGTGGGGGGCAGATTAGGGGTTAATAAATATAATATAGGGGTCGGCGGTGTTAGGGGCAGCAGATTAGGGGTACATAAGGATAACGTAGGTGGCGGCGCTTTGCGGTCGGCAGATTAGGAGTTAATAAGTGTAGGCAGGTGGAGGCGACGTTGAGGGGGGCAGATTAGGGGTTAATAAATATAATACAGGGGTCGGCGGTGTTAGGGGCAGCAGATTAGGGGTACATAAGGATAACGTAGGTGGCGGTCGGCAGATTAGGGGTTAAAAAATTTTTTTCGAGTGTCGGCGATGTGGGGGGACCTCGGTTTAGGGGTACATAGGTAGTTTATGGGTGTTAGTGTACTTTAGAGTACAGTAGTTAAGAGCTTTAGAAACCGGCGTTAGCCCAGAAAGCTCTTAACTACTGACTTTTTTCCTGCGGCTGGAGTTTTGTCGTTAGATGTCTAACGCTCACTTCAGAAACGACTCTAAATACCGGAGTTAGAAAAATCCCATTGAAAAGATAGGATACGCAATTTACGTAAGGGGATCTGCGGTATGGAAAAGTCGCGGCTGGAAAGTGAGCGTTAGACCCTATTTTGAGTGACTTCAAATACCGGCGGTAGCCTAAAACCAGCGTTAGGAGCCTCTAACGATGGTTTTCTCGGCTAACGCCAAACTCTAAATCTAGGCCTAGGTGTTTTATGAGCCAATCACTGCTTTGCGTAAAGATTTCTTTGACAAGACATTTCTTCTAAAAAAGCATCTGACAAAAGCATTTTGAAAAAGTCTGCTGCTTTTATTTGAGTTATGTCTACATTGATACCAGCAGAATTGAGGGGGATTCCAAATTAAATTGTCACTTTGAGACTCTTTGATCCTTTGGTACAATTCTTCGTTTTTTTGGGGTGAATATAGAACTCATCAGTGTCACTTGTTTCCTCGCTGTCTGAGTTAGGCTGGCATTGTGATTCAGAGGGGTCAATGTCAGAATCTTTATCATTAATGAATTTGCATGCCTCTCAACATTATAAAATATTTCTTGACATTTTAGCTTGAAAAATCGTATCTATCATATTGCAAGAATGCCCCAAATCTTGTACTATCATTTAGTACAGATTACTTCTGCACTCTCTCTCTAAAATATTTCTATAGATAATTTTAAAACTTTTAAAAAAAAAAAACAAATGTACAATTTTTTTTTTACAAAGCTTATTTTTTTAAATGTTTATTTTTTTATTTTTTAACTTCTCCTAAAGGGGCATAAACATTCTGGAATATAACAGGAAGCACTGGCATTAACAGGCTTCCCACTTGTCAGAAAAAAAAAAGACAGTGGATAGTAAATCTATAGGTGGCAAATAAAGTAATAAATCTATAAACCTTTACATTTATTTGTGGCAAATAGGTTTTGGGATAACCTATAAGTGATATATTGTATGCTCAGTATATAGTACAGAGCAGTATATATAATGTATATATATATATATATATATATATATACACACCACCCCTTCCTCAGACCAACCAAACAGTGAAATAACAAACATTATATAGGATGATAAGCCCCACCCCCAACATATAACATTACGCCAAAATGTGGTTGTCATGGAGATCACATACAACAACAACTATTAACAAGGAAACCCCAAAACACCCTAAAGCATAAAAATGTTGAAATAATCAGAACATCCATAAATACGCAAAATGCATAATACAAGAATGGTAAATTAACATATTTTAACAATGAATTGTGAACCATTTAGTGAAGTATTGCAATGTGCATGTCACACCCTTATACATACATATACATATATAAATAGATTGACAACTGTCAACATAGATAGTCTAAATAAAACTAATATGTACATATCCTATATGTAAATGATAAGACAGATATCATACCATCTACATCTCAAAATCCTGTAATCATGGGTACGTGTATGTTCCCTCTTCATAATAACACAAATATGTAGAAATATGTAACATAGATATAAACAAAATATATACTAGATTTATAATGAATGTTGTGTAGTCTCTCAAAATAACAAAATGTCCAGGTCTGATAGTAACCCTAGTGTGTAAATTACCCTAGTGTGTAAATCATCTAATTGATTGTCTAATTACAACTAATGTGCATATATCATATATGCACAATAAAAGATAGATATCATACCATCTTCATTATGAAATCCTGTATGTAACCTCTTCTTAATGACACAGATATGTAGAAATATGTACAATTGATACATCTAAACCTATATATGTGTAACAACCACAATATGTATCAAAATTATTTTTTTTTATTTATTTTTTTATTCATTTTTTATCAAATCCAGATTATGCTGTGTGACTAGTTTTGTGACTGTTGGGTTAACAACTATTGAAAATAGTGAAAGTTAACCCCACTGTCTTATTTTAGCCTGAGTTACAATTCAGTGTACACACCGGTGCATTTGATATTTGAAACCTGGCCACAGGCAGGGATTGAATACAGAAGTAATTGAAATACAGAATAAGGTGCGGTAAGAGTTATGCCACTAAAGTAAGAAATAGTCGGCGAGATTACGAGTTTGGCGTTAGCCTTAAAAAGCAGCATTGAGAGGTCCCAACGCTGCTTTTTATCTAACGCTGGTATTACAAGTCAGGCAGGAAAGGGTCTACCGCTCACTTTTCTTCCGCGACTCGAGGCTACCGCAAATCCCCTTACGTCAATTGCGTATCCTATGTTTTCTATGGGATTTGCCTAATGCTGGTATTACGAGCCTTGGAAGAAGTGAGCGGTAGACCCTCTCCTGTCAAGACTTCTATCGCATTTAAAAGTCAGTAGTTAAGAGTTTTATGGGCTAACGCCGGAACATAAAACGCTTAACTAAAGTGCTAAAAAGTACACTAACACCCATTAACTACCTATTGACCCCTAAACCGAGGCCCCCCCACATCACAAGCACTATAATACATTTTTTTAACCCCTAATCTGCCGACCGGACATCGCTGCCACCTACATTATACTTATGAACCCTGAATCTGCTGCCCCTAACATCGCCAACACCTACATTATATTTATTAACCCCTAATATGCCGCCCACAACGTCGCCGCAACGTAACTACATTTATTAACCCCTAATCTGCCGACCGGGCATCGCCACCACTTTAATAACCCCTAAACCGCCGCATTCCCAACTCGCAAATACTAGTTAAATTTTATTAACCCCTAATCTGCCTGCCCTAACATCGCCGACACCTACTTACATTTATTAACCCCTAATCTGCCACCCCCAATGTCGCTGCTACTATATTAAAGGTATTAACCCCTAAATCTAAGTCTAAACCTAACACTAACCCCCCTAACTTAAATATCATTTAAATTAAACTAAATAAATGTATCAAATATTTAAAAAATATTCCTATTTAAAACTAAATACTTACCTGTAAAATAAACCCTAAGCTAGCTACAATATAACTAATAGTTACATTGTAGCTAGCTTAGGATTTATATTTATTTCACAGGCAACTTTGTATTTATTTTAACTAGGTACAATAGTTATTAAATAGTTATTAACTATTTAATAGCTACCTAGCTAAAATAAGTACAAAATTACCTGTAAAATAAATCCTAACCTAAGTTACAATTACACCTAACACTACACTATAATTAAACTAATTACCTAAACTACCTACAATTAATTACAATTAAATTCAATAAACTAAAGTACGGAAAAAAACCCCGCTAAATTACGGAAAAAATAAACACTAAATTACATTTAAAAAAAATAATTACAAGAAGTTTAAACTAATTACACCTAATCTAAGCCCTACCCTATACTAAATTACAAATAGCCCTTAAAAGGGCCTTTTGCGGGGCATTGCCCCAAAGTAATCAGCTCTTTTACCTGTAAAAAGAAGAATACAATACCCCCCTCAACATTACAACCCACCACCCACACACCCCTACTCTAAAACCCACCCAATACCCCTTTAAAAAAAACTAACACTACCCCATTGAAGATCACCCTACCTTGAGCCGTCTTCACCCAGCCGGGCACCAGTGGTCATCTGATTCTATCAGCCAATCGGAATTAAGGTAGGAAAAATCCGATTGGTTGATTTAATCAGCTAATCAGATTGAAGTTCAATCCGATTGGCTGATTGGCTCAGCCAATAGAATTGACCTCGCATTCTATTGGCTAATCCAATCAGCGAGTCTGATTGAACTTCAATCCGATTGGCTGATTGCATCAGCCAATCGGATTTTTCCTACCTTAATTCTGATTGGCTGATAGAATCCTATCAGCCAATGGGAATTCGAGGGACGCCATCTTGGATGACGTCATTTAAAGGAACCGTCATTCGTCGTTAGTCGTCATGCTAGAAGGATGCTCCGCGCCGGATGTCTTCAAGATGGAGTCGCTTCTCGTCGGATGGATAAAGATAGAAGATGCCGCTTGGATGAAGCCTTCTCCCGGTCCAGATGCCCTCTTCTGCCCGGATAGAATGAAGACTTCTGCCGGTCTGGATGTCCTCTTCTGCCCCATCGGATGAAGACTACTGGACGGATCGGATGACCACTTGTGCCCAGCTGGGTGAAGATGGCTCAAGGTAGGGAGATCTTCAATGGGGTAGTGTTAGGTTTTTTTAAGGGGGTATTGGGTGGGTTTTAGAGTAGGGGTGTGTGGGTGGTGGGTTGTAATGTTGGGGGGGTATTGTACTCTTTTTTTTACAGATAAAAGAGCTGATTACTTTGGGGCAATGCCCTGCAAAAAGCCCTTTTAAGGGCAATTTGTAATTTAGTATAGGGTAGGGCATTTTATTATTTTGGGGGGCTTTTATATTTTATTAGGGGGCTTAGATTAGGTATAATTAGCTTAAATTTCTTGTAATTTTTTTTGTAATTTAGTTTATTGTATTTAATTGTAATTAATTGTAGGTAGTTTAGGTAATTTATTTAATGATAGTTTAGTGTTAGGTGTAATTGTAACTTAGGTTAGGTTTTATTTTACAGGTAATTTTGTACTTATTTTAACTAGGTAGTTATTACATAGTTAATAACTATTTAATAACTATTGTACCTAGTTAAAATAAATACAAAGTTGCCTGTGAAATAATTATAAATCCTAAGCTAGCTACAATGTAACTTTTAGTTATATTGTAGCTATCTTATGGTTTATTTTATAGGTAAGTATTTAGTTTTAAATTGGAATAATTTATTTAATTGTAGTTATTTAATTTAGATGTATTTAAATTATATTTAAGTTAGGGGGGTGTTAGGGTTAGACTTAGGTTTAAGGGTTAATAACTTTATTATAGTAGCGGCGACAGATTAGGGGTTAATTAATGTAATATAGTTGCGGCGACGTTGGGGGGGGCAGATTAGGGGTTAATAACTATAATGTAGGTGGCAGTGGTGTTGGGGCAGCAGATTAGGGGTTTATAACTATAATGTAGGTGGCGGCGGTGTCCGGAGCGGCAGATTAGGGGTTAATAGTATAATGCAGGTGGCAACGATGTCGGGGCGGCAGATTAGGGGTTAATAAGTGTAATATTAGGGGTATTTAGACTTGGGGTTCATGTTAGGGTGTTAGGTGCAGACATATTTTTTATTTCCCCATAGGAAACAGACATATTTTTTATTTCCCCATAGGAAACAATGAAGCTGCGTTAGAAGAAACAATGAAGCTGCTTTTTTGCAGGTGTTTTCAAGCCAGCTCAGCCCCATTGTTTCCTATGGGTAAATCATGCACGAGCACGTTTAGCCAGCTTACCGCAACCGTAAGCAACGCTGGTATTGAGGTGAGATGTGGAGCTAAATTTTGCTTTACACTCACCTTTTTGCGGCTAACGCTAGGTTTAAAAAAACCTGTAATACCAGCGTTGGCTTAAGGTAGCATTAGAAATAATAGCCTTGTTAGCCCTGCACCCCTGTTAACGACAAATTCGTAATCTCTGTGACTGTTTGTAGCACAGAACATATAACAGCTCCGGAATATAGCTTAGGTTTTAACCTGATACTTAGTTGCAAGGTATGTGAGTAAAAAGTACAAGCAGAATGCGGTTGGAATGATGCTGTAGAAATAATAGCCTTAGAAATAGCGTTAGAAATAATAGCCTTGTTAGCCCTGCACCCCTGTTAACGACAAACTCATAATCTCGGTGACTGTTTGTAGCACAGAACATATAACAGCTCCGGAATATAGCTTAGGTTTTAACCTGATACTTAGTTGCAAGGTATGTGAGTAAAAAGTACAAGCAGAATGCGGTTGGAATGATGCTGTAGTACTTTATACAACCTGACCCGTGGAAGTATACCAGATGGATTCTCAGACTGCTTGCATGAGACGCTGTAACAGAGCTGTGTTGCTTGTAGTTGGAACAGGTCCGAGTATCAGAGAGAAGCTATGGGCGGTAGCTGATGACGTCAGGATAGCCGTGCTGAGGAGGATTCCGTGGATACGGAAGGTAGCCTAAGTAAGATCCAGGATGAGGTTACTAGGGTACAAAACTAGTAGAAGGACCGGAAAGGAATGAACAACTTCGGTTTGTCAATAATCCAGCAAAGGAGTGCTGGAAGGAGGAGTCTTAAATAGCATTTAGGGCAAGCGATCGCTTAAAGGTACAGTGAAGCAAGATAGGAAGACCTGACATAGTCCCCCCAAAAGGTACCTCAAGAAGGTGCTAAGGAGAGGGCCTGTCAGGATTCTGCCTATGAAATATAGACAGTAAACGAGGGGCTCTGAGGTTGACAGTGGGTTCCCAAGAATCTTCCTTATGGTCGTAACCCTTCAAGTGAATAAGATATTCAAGAACACCCTTTCTTTTCCTGGAATCAAGGATCCTATGTAATTCATATTGCATGTCCGGTGCTTCAGGTACATGCTGAGGTAAGGCATCAGGTGAGATATTAGGAGAAAGACATGGTTTCACCAAAGATATGTGGAATGTAGGATGTAACTTATAACAGTCGGGTAGTTGCAGAGTTACTGTCACAGGGTTTGAGATAGCCATGATAGGAAATGGCCCAATGTATAATTTGTTGAGTTTACGTGATGGTGTTCGTAACCTCAAATTCCTGGTAGATAACCAGACAAGCTGACCTATCTGGTAGGTGGGTTGAGGTCTATGTCTGACATCGTAAAATTGTTTGTCTGAAGCCCGTGCTAGTTTAATGTTGTCTTCGATAATGTTAAAAGTCTGAATCATATTATTTACGGTGTCGTTGACTACTGGACAAGGAGCTTCAATTTGTGGATAGAAGTCCATTCGGGGATGTAAACCATAATTCGAATAAAATGGACTGAGGTTGGTAGTAGCATTATTTGCGTTGTTGTAAGCGAATTCAGCAAGGGGGAGGTATGTAGCCCTGGTGTCTTGTTGGTGTGAACAGTAGCATCGAAGGTACCGTTCAATCTATTGGTTGGTCCGCTCAGTTTGACCGTTTGTCTGTGGATGATATGAGGTAGTGAGTTTCTGAGTGATGTGAAGTGATCTACAGAGTTGTCTCCAAAACTTGGAGGTGAATTGTGATCCCCTATCACTGAGAACAGAAGTTGGTAGTCCATGGAGTCTGACGATCTCTTTGATGAAAATTTCTGAAGTTCGTACAGCTGTTGGAATTGAGGAGAGAGGAAGGAAATGGGCCATCTTACTGAACATATCAACTACCAAGAAAATGGTGGTGTATGAGGAGGATCGTGGGAGATCTACGATAAAATATATCGATACATCCATCTATGGACGTTTGGATACAGGATAGGGCTGTAATAAGCCAACTGGAAGTTGATGGGAAGGTTTGGAAGTTGAGCATACAGGGCATTTTGAAACATATTGTAGAACTGATATAGTAATTCAATGGTCTTCTGAGTTCCAAGATGGCCTGCAAGAGGAGTATCATGGTTTGCAAGTATAATCTCATTCCTTAGTGTTGGAGGTATGTATAATCTTAGATGGAAATAAAGCAGACCATCTTTAAATCTATGGAGAAGATGTGTAGGTTTGGAGAAATCTTGGTCTTGAGAGGCTTTAACCTTGGTTAATGGGGTAACTAATAAACCAAGTATGTTCCTTTTAGGGATGATGATAGAAGGTACGGAGACTGTGGGTAGTCTTTGATCTTTTCTTGATAAGGCATCTGCCTTGCCATTTCTCTTCCCAGGGCGGTATGTAATTACATAGTCAAAGCGTGAGAAATAGAAACTCCATCGCAACTAACGTGCAGAAACTGTCCTATTCATTTGCAAGTATTGGAGGTTCTTATGATCCGTTAGAACTATGACTGGGTGTGATGCTATTTCTAATAGGTGCCACCAGTGCTCGAAAGAAGATTTGATAGCGAGAAGTTCTTTTTCTCCAACTGGGTAGTTTCTTTCAGCCAGAGTCATTACTCCTGAGTAATATGCGACTGGGTGCATTGTATCCTTGAGAGTCTTCTTCTGTGAGAGAATTGCCCCTATTGCAAAATCAGATGCATCTACTTCAAGTAGGAACTGATGGTCGGAGTCAGGGAATTGCAATACTGGGGCAGTGGTAAAACAACTTAAGTTGGTCAAATGCCAATTGGGAGGATTGGTTCCAGTGGAAAGTTTTGTTGTTTTTAGTCAGGTCAGTCAAGGGTTTAGCTATGGTTGCAAAACTTTGTATAAACGTACGATAAAAGTTTGCAAACCCCAAAAAATTCTGAACATCTCTTCTAGTTTTAGGTGTTGGCCATTGTTTGACAGCAAGTATCTTGGTGTTCTCCATCTCTATACCAGCTTTAGAAATGTGGTAACCCAAAAAAGATACTTCAGAAACGTTAAATAAACATTTTTCAAGTTTGGCATATAGTCTGTTATTACGTAAGTGGGTAAGAACTGTCCTAATATGTGCTATGTGTTGTTCTTGAGTATGAGAAAAAATGAGAATTTTGTCTAAATAAAGACTATAAAAATGTCTAAGATATCCCTAAAAATGTCATTAATGAAACATTGGAATGTGGCCGGTGCATTGCATAACCTGAAAGGCATAACAGTATACTCGTATAGACCGTAACGGGTACGGTATGCTGTCAGCCATTCATCACCGGCTCTTATTCTAATGAGTTTATAGGCACCCCTGAGGTCCAATTTGGTGAAGACCTGAGCACCACGTAACCTCTCTATCAGTTCGGGAATCAAAGGTAGTGGGTAGCGATTTTTTTTACTCCTCTTATTCAATTCCCTATAGTCTATGATTGACCTTAAGGAGTCGTCTTTATTTTTGACGAAGAATATCCCTGCCCCAGCAGGGGAGGTGGAAGGCCTGATAAAAAATTTGGCCTAATTCTCTTGAATGTAATTCTTTAAATGCTCTAGTTCTGGCTTAGATAGTGGGTGTATATGACCATAGGGGATGTTAGCTCCAGGGAGAAGATCTATGGGGCAATTTTAAGGTCTATGTGGGGGGAGGCTGTCTGCTTCCTTTTTACTAAATACAGAATAACAGCTAGGAAGCTCTAAGTTGTAGAGCAAAAGTATATTGCGTAAAGGATAACAAGTGCTGTTACAATAGTAAGATTCTAAGGTCAGAGACCTGTCGTGCCAAACAAAAGTAGGTTGGTGTAATATGAGCCATGACATTACTAGAATAATAGGGAATAAAGGAGAGGTTAATACATCAAAACTGATAACTTCTCTATGCCCAGACTTTGAACACATCAGGAGAGGTATTGTTTGTTTAGTGATTGGACCTGAGGAAACAGAGTAACCATCAATAAGGTTAGCAGAGACAGGGTTATGCTTAACAATAGTAGGTATTTTATTCAAGGACACAAACTCTTGGTCGATGTAGTTACCGCAGGCCCCAGTATCAACTATGGCTTCCGTGTTCAGTGTTGACCGGTCCCACTGTAAAGAGAAAAGCAACGTGAAATAAGGAATTTTGTTATCAACTGAGGAGAGGCCTATAGAGTAAATGGTATCCATACCAGGTTTTGTTTTCTTCAGTGCAGGGCAGGTCTTTACTTCGTGTTCTGGAGAAGCGCAATACATAGACAAATTCTGTATGCGTCTCCTATACTTCTCTTGGGAAGTGAGGGGTCCTCTAATGAAACTAATCTCCATAGATGTCTCTATCTCTTTAGGAACATGGGATGCTAGAGTGGTTTTCTTATATGAGGATGTAGTTCCAGATCTCTCCATGCGGCGTTCTCTTAGGCTCCGATCAATAGTGGTACTCAAGGAAAATAGGTCGTCGAGATGGTCAGGAATCCCACATCTGGACAATTTGTCTTTGATGTCTTCAGATAATCCGTGACGGAATTGGTTCTTTAATGACACTTCATTCCACTCTGAATCTTTTATGTATATTTTGAATTGAGAGATGTAATCTTCCAAAGAATGTCTTCCCTGTTTTAGGGATCGTAATGAGATTTCTGCAGTGTTTTGTTTAAAAGGGTCATCATCTATGGCAGACATTGCCTTTAAGAAATTATCAAGGGAGTTAAGGATAGCATCTTATGAGAAATAATGTGAGTCTCCCAATTCCGTGGTTCTCCACACAAATAAGAGATAATGGTTAAAACTTTCAACCTATTATTTGAATATGTCTTCGGCTTTAATTCGAAAAGAAGCAAGCAGGCATTTTTTAATTCTCTGAAAAGAGATCTATTGCCGTGAAATTTGTTTGGTAGCCAAACTTGAGGTTCTGGCTGGTCAGGGTGTGTAGGTTTTGCTGTGTATACCTCTCTGAGACAATATTTCAGTGTTTGACTGTCTGCTTGTAACTGTCTACTTGTTTGTGTTAAAGCATCAACGCGTTGTGTTAAAACAACAACTTGGTTAGCAACATCTACTGAATCCATTTTTAATTGGCTGGATTATTATGTAACAACCACAATATTTATGGTAGCAAAGATCAAATCCAGATTATGCTGTGTGACTAGTTTTGTGACAGTTGGGTTAACAACTATTAAAAATAGTGAAAGTTAACCCCACTGTCTTATTTTAGCCTGAGTTACAATTCAGTTTACACACCAGTGCATCTGATATGTGAAACCTGGCAACAGGCAGGGATTGAATACAGAAGTACTTGAAATACAGAATAAGGTGCGGTAAGAGTTATGCCACTAAAGTAAGAAATAGTGTTTGTAGCACAGAAGATATAACAGCTCCGCAATATAGCTTAGGTTTTAACCTGATACTTAGTTGCAAGGTATTCAAGTAAAAAGTACAAGCAGAATGCGGTAGAAATGATACTGTAGTACTTTATACAACCTGACCCATGGAAGTATACCAGATGGATTCTCAGACTGCTTGCATGAGACGCTGTAACAGAGCTGTGTCGCTTGTAGTTGGAACAGGTCAGAATATCAGAGAGAAGCTACGGGCGGTAGCTGATGACGTCAGGATAGCCGTGCTGAGGAGGATTCCGTGGATACAGAAGGTAGCGTAAGTAAGATCCAAGAAACTGATACAGGCAATATCAGATGAGGTTACTAGGGTACAAAACTAGTAGAAGGACCGGAAAGGAATGAACAACTTCTGTTCATCAATAATCCAGCAAAGGAGTGCTGGAAGGAGGAGCCTTAAATAGCGTTCAGGGCAAGCGATCTCTTAAAGGCACAGTGAAGCAAGATAGGAAGACCTGACAATATGCTAGGTATATAATGATGTACAGTGTATCAAAAAACACCTAAATGTTAAAGTCTGATAATACTTATGTATCACTACCCTAGTACATAAATCGTCTAATTGACAGGAGCATGGTTATTGTGTAATAATGTCAGGGGCGAAAAAATAATAATATATATATATATATATAAAACAGGAGCAAAAATGTATATGACAGGAACAAAAGAATAATGGTAGTAATAATACTAAGAGGGGTATGAATGTTGGACTACCAGACTCTGAACAGTATTATATATAACTCAAATCCCCTCAATGGGGACATAAACAAAAAAATCAAGAAAACCAAAATACAGGTAGCCCTCAGTTTACGCCGTGGTTAGGTTCCAGAAGGAATGGTTGTAAATTGAAACCGTTGTAAATTGAAACCCAGTTTATAATATAAGTCAATGGGAAGTGAGGGAGATAGGTTCAAGGCCCCTCTCAAAATTGTCATAAGTAACACCTAATACATTATTTTAAAAGCTTTGAAATTAAGACTTTAAATGCTAGACAGCATTATAAACCTAATAAAATAATCACACAACACATAATATATAATTAAACTTAGTTAAATGAACAAAAACATTTGCTTAACAGCATTATAACCCTAATAAAATAATCACACAACACAGACTTCACTTGCATTTCTCTGCAAACAGTTCTTTCTATGCATTCCAATCTGGACTGAGTTATAGACAGGAAGATCTTGTTCCTTTGAAATCTGCTCTATAGCTCAGATCTGGTTAAAGTGATTAATTTCAGCTTGCTTTGTTTTACTGCAACACAAGCGGACAGCTCCACCTACTGGCTATTTTAATAAATGCACTGCTTCTCAATGCTTTTCAATAGCAGTCACATGACTGGAAAAAAGGTTGTTATTCTGAAACAGTGTAAATTGAACCGTTGTAAAACAAGGGCCACCTGTATTATGAAAAGTACACAGTATTATAAGAAACAATGCCAATCATTATTAATGTTAAGGCCATTTGGAGAGACTGTATTGGGTTCATAAGTCCATCTTGATTCGCACCATAATAGTGCCCTTGCTCTGTCTCCCCCTCTCTTTAGTGGGGGGGGGGGATGTGATCAATAAGTCTAAACCTAAGGTCTGTGACAGAGTGTCCTTTATCAAAAAATGGCGTGCCACTGGTTGGTCTGACTTTCCTGATTTTAATGTTTGCCTAATGGCCGAACGATTGTTTACATGGGTTGTTGTGCAGGTCAGGAAGAATTGTATTTGATCTGCGGTTGGTTTCGGGGTGTCTAAATTCCTGTCCTGGAATCATCGAATTACAAGTAGTTCAGGACAGGCATCTGTAGCAACCCTTCTTAGATGTAGATAGCCAGGTTTTATTCACATAACAGTGGCTGGGGTCCGTGTTCATGAGCCTATCTCTCAGATTTATGGCACTTTTATACATGACTCTAGGTGGTTGCTCAAACCACAGTGTAGGGTCACTATCAATAATTCCCCAATGCTATTTGATGCTCCTGTGTATCCCCTCAGTTTGTGGGCAAAAACTGACCTTGCTCCTGTTAATTAGATGATTTATGTACTAGGGTAGTGATACATAAGTATCATCATACTTTGACATTTAGGTGTTTTTTGATAGACTGTACATCATTATATACCTAGTTTATATAGGTTTACATGTATCAATTGTACATATTCTACATAGCTGTGTCATTAAGAAGAGGTTACATACAGGATTTCATGATGAAGATGGTATGATATCTATCTTTTGTTGTAAATATATGATATATGCACATTAGTTGTAATTAGACAATCAATTAGATGATTTACACACTAGGGTAATTTACACACTAGGGTTACTATCAGACCTGGACATTTTGTTATTTTGATAGACTACACAACATTCATTATAAATCTAGTATATATTTTGTATATACTGTATCTATGTTACATATTTCTACATATTTGTGTTATTATGAAGAGGGAACATACACGTACCCATGATTACAGGATTTTGAGATGTAGATGGTATGATATCTGTCTTATCATTTACATATAGGATATGTACATATTAGTTTTATTTAGACTATCTATGTTGACAGTTGTCAATCTATTTATATATTACCTGGCTCACCTGCTTAGTTTACACTCCCATTTTTAGCCCTACATAGATATAACAGAACAGGACAACATGATATTATTTAGTTGTGGATACAATTTGACATTTTTTATAATTTTTTTAGTTTGTGTCCTTTTTGATGGCACTACATCCTAAAATAAGCTTCTTTAGGATTATGGTTATATGTGCTGGCTATAGATTATCGTGGGCATTTAATATATCTCTATTATAGTGATCTGCCTTGGACGGATCGTAAGTTAAGGGGTGGGTCATGATGACGTAGATAATGATACTCACCCACACTGACTACACTGATTGGATCTA
The DNA here is from genome assembly GCF_027579735.1 of Bombina bombina. Taxonomy (NCBI): domain Eukaryota; kingdom Metazoa; phylum Chordata; class Amphibia; order Anura; family Bombinatoridae; genus Bombina; species Bombina bombina. The sequence goes on from NC_069500.1 coordinate 1,073,032,380, forward strand.
TATCACGTGACCAGAAAAAACACAGGGAGTGATGCAGTGCAGGGCATTTATACAGGCGATACGCACAATAAGTAAGTAACATATCATATCCCTATGTTAGGATTGGATATATATATATATTTTACACACATTTGATATGCAAACTATAACCTTACACTCTGAGCGACAATATAACAAGCCACAGCCCTCATACCATACTATCCTATGTTTCATGACTCTTAGTTCCTGTGTCAGTCTGTGTAAATATACTGACTACGATACACAGTAAACGTATATTAGCATAGCAATCCATCAATCCAACACTTTTGCAAATGTATAAGGGTGTGACATGCACGTTGCAATACTTCACTAAATGGTTCACAATTCATTGTTGAAATATGTTCATTTACCATTCTTTTATTATGCATTTTGCTTATTTATGGATGCTCTGATTATTTCAACATTTGTATGCTTTAGGGTGTCTATTTTTGGGTTTCCTTGTTAATAGTTGTTGTTGTTGTATGTGATCTCCATGACAACCACATTTTGGCATAATTTTGTGTGATGGGGGTGGGGCTTATCATCCTATATAATGTTTGTTATTTCACTGTTTGGTTAGTCTGAGGAAGGGGTAGTGTAACCCGAAATGTCTAAGAAAGAGGATGGGTGTCTCACAGCGCCCTCTCTATTTCCTTCTGGCTCCCCAAAAATCAAGATACCTAGTATATCTTATGATTAGTTAGAATAAGTGAAGGATCTAGGGAGCGCCCCAAATGGGCGAAGGATAAATTTAGAATATGTTGGTATAATCAATGTTAATAATGTGCAAATAGTTGAAGATAAAATTATAATTATTACAGATTTTATTAAACAGTGTATACACAGCTAAAAAATAGCTAAAAAATATGACCAGTCAAATAACACTTAACATAAAAACTTCATAATAAACGTAGAAGCATACTCATGGATCCATATATTATAAGTTAGAAGCTGATAAAATTTGGAAAATATTAAAAGCGCATATAAAAACAAAGAACACAAACAATAGTCTTAGGTTGACTGAAAATTTGAATACAACGCACTCCTCTCAAGTTGGGAGCGGTGGTTTAACATCAATACAAAAGGAACAATAACAATATAATAATTGTACTGATATAAAAACGTTTGTTGGATGTTATACGTGCGTTTCCGCACGAAATGTCACACAATCCTAGTGAAAAGAAAAGGTGTCCAAGTCTCTCTGTGATGGCCAGAATCAAAAAGTAAATTCCACTTTGTCCGGTAGGAGTGGGTATTAGGTGAAGGTGTCTAAAAAAAGAGAATGTGGTAAAAAATAAATGTGAATTCGTAGAAAAAAATAAAAAATCAAAATGAAAATATGCAAAAATAGTGAAAAAATTAAAAATGAAAAATTTGTGAAAATCTTAGAACTGATAAAAAATTGGTGACAAAATATGTGAAAATATATGTGATGAAAATGAATAAAAAAAAAGAGAAACATAGGAAAAAAGTGCTTTCTCAGCTATCCTTAATGTTCTAAGGTAAAGTTCATATGCCAGTAAAAATATTCCAGTAGAAATATTCAGATCAATAATAGAATAAACAATCCCAGTGTACCTGTGGGATACAAAAGACAAAAAATAGTGCAAGATTGCTTTTTAAATCCTAAGTATAAATGAATGCAGTCTTGAAAAAGACCTAAGAAAGGGCCAAAACACGTTGGCTATTTATGGTAAGCCTCATTTCATTTATACTTTTAACGATTTAAAAAGCAATCTTGCACTATTTTTTGTCTTTTGTATCCCACAGGTACACTGGGATTGTTTATTCTATTATTGATCTGAATATTTCTACCACATTCTCTTTTTTTGGACACCTTCACCTAATACCCACTCCTACCGGACATAGTGGAATTTACTTTTTGATTCTGGCCATCACAGAGAGACTTGGACACCTTTTCTTTTCACTAGGATTGTGTGACATTTCGTGCGGAAACGCACGTATAACATCCAACAAACGTTTTTATATCAGTACAATTATTATATTGTTATTGTTCCTTTTGTATTGATGTTAAACCACCACTCCCAAATTGAGAGGAGTGCGTTGTATTCAAATTTTCAGTCAACCTAAGACTATTTTTTGTGTTCTTTGTTTTTATATGCGCTTTTAATATTTTCCGAATTTTATCAGCTTCTAACTTATAATACATGGATCCATGAGTATGCTTCTACGTTTATTATGAAGTGTTTATGTTAAGTGTTATTTGACTGGTCATATTTTTTAGCTATTTTTTAGCTGTGTATACACTGTTTAATAAAATCTGTAATAATTATAATTTTATCTTCAACTATTTGCACATTATTAACATTGATTATACCAACATATTCTAAATTTATCCTTCGCCCATTTGGGGCGCTCCCTAGATCCTTCACTTATACGTACCCCAAAATGTCACTTCTATAAAAAAAAATTCATATAAGTCCAGTGAGTGCAGATATTTTTGTTACATTGAATTGAATCCACATTTCCTGATATCCTGGCAGTTGTCTTTGAAAGGTGAGAGTGCAAATCCATTTTGAGACATTTTATATATATATATATATATATATATATATACACACATTTTTATATATATATATATATATATATATATATATATATATATATATATATATATATATATATATATACACACACATTTGTATATATTTATATACAAGTATAGAGGCAATTGTTTTGTTTTTTTAAATCTTATTTATTACTTTTGCTATTTTCTGTAGTGTAAGGATCCCCCTTAACCTCCACCTTCCTCTTAACATGCTAAGTACTTTTTCTAATGTGTGATTTAATCACAATGGAAGAGGCGCAAAATGGTACACAATTAAATTGTGAGCATTAGTGACCAACAGAAATAATATACAATTTGAACAATTTACCATTCAAACAAGTATTATCTTATTGTAAAATATCAATATATGGTTATCCTTATGCAAATCCCTTTCGGAATCAAATAAGAAATAAAATGTCTTTTTGAAATTGGCTGATAGCTGGTGGTGGCTGCCTCCTCTTCACCGGATGGTCCAGGTAAAAACTAGGAGAAATAGAAAACGACAGAGGGGCGCCTCATGTGTAGTATTGTCTAGATGAAGATATAGAAAGTGTAGCAAAATAGCCAAATGAGAACTCACATACTTCAGGAGCACACTTATGTGCTGGTAGGGGCAGGCTGTAGATTTAGGAGGGTGTAACAGCTCACCCGTTCAAGGGTGCTTCCAGTGCTGTGGTGCTGCAACAGGTATAAAAAAAAACAACAAAGAGCACTATATGTGCAGACCATTAAGTATAAAACAAAGGTGTGTACTTGATAGTATAAAGTGGGTACTCACATACTCCAAGAGCACACCAATGCGCTGATAGGAACAGGCTGCAGATTTAGGCAGGTGTGGCAGCTCACCCAAGCAAACGATCTTTTTGATATTAGTACAGCAGGAACAAAAGCAGGCTTGATGCTTCACAGTAGCTGTACCCAAAGTGCAGGATATCCCTTTTCAGGGATTTGCAGGCAGAAGGTAGGAAAAGAGATCCACTCCAAAAGTAAAAGGTGCATCATGCCTGATGAAACGGTTTGCTAACTGAGAAACACGTTGCGATTATTGGGGCCAACTGGGTGACCCTGTAATCCACTTTTTATAACGACCCTGATGTTGTTTTTAACTCTTTGTTTTTAATAAATATTTGCAACTTTTACTTTTGGAGTGGATCTCTTTTCCTACCTTCTGCCTGCAAATCCCTGAAAAGGGATATCCTGCACTTTGGGTACAGCTACTGTGAAGCATCAAGCCTGCTTTTGTTCCTGCTGTACTAATATCAAAAAGATTGTTTGCTTGGGTGAGCTGCCACACCTGCCTAAATCTGCAGCCTGTTCCTATCAGCACATTGGTGTGCTCTTGGAGTATGTGAGTACCCACTTTATACTATCAAGTACACACCTTTGTTTTATACTTAATGGTCTGCACATATAGTGCTCTTTGTTGTTTTTTTTATACCTGTTGCAGCACCACAGCACTGGAAGCCTCGTGTTGCTCCATAACCTGTCCGCCTGCTCTGAGGTGGAGGACAGAAATCAACATGATCGAATATAATCGGGTTGATTGACACCCCCTGCTAGCTGCGAATCTGCAGGGGGCGGCATTGCAGCAGCAGTTCACAAGAACTGCTGGTGCAATGATAAATGCCAACAGCGTATGCTGTTGGAATTTATTGAAGTGCAGCGGACATGATCCGCTATATCGGATCATGTCCGCTTGCACAATCATAAATATTCCCCTAAGGAGGAGAAGGAACAAGCAGGCACTACAAAAAGGTGCTTTCAAATTTTTTACAAAATGTATTAAAAAAATGCAGTTAAAAAGACTGAGACGTCTTAAACAATGCACAGATATGTAACCGGAGGACAAACATATCTGTGCATTGTTTTGGACATCTTTTTAACTGCATTTTTACAATACATTTTGTAAATATTTTTAAAGCTCCTTTTTGTAGTGCCTGCTCATTTCTTCTCTTCATTTGTGATTGCGGTATGACTCTGCCGCTGCCTCGGCATTCAGAGAAGGGTTTGGAGTATTCCTGGGTAACCTTTCTATGGCGGGTTCACCTCCCCCTGGGGCTTCCGTTGTTCCTGAGATGCTGAACCTGTCTGATTAAATAAAAACTGTTTGCAGTTCACAATTTACAGGAACTGTATATTTATGCAGAATTGATAACTCTTCATTGGCTGATAGGGACAAGTCTAAAAGAAAAGAGTGACCTGAACATCAAAATTAAACTTTCATGATTCAGGAAGAGTATGTCTTCTTAAGAGACTTTTCAATTTATTTATATTATGAAATGTACTTCATTCTTTTGGTTTCCTTTGAAAACATACCTAGGTAGGCTCAGGAGCAGCTACCATTACTGGAAGCTAACTGGTCATTGGTGGCTATGCCTCTTGAATGTGATAACTATGAGGCCAATTTAACATAGGTCTTGCCGACCTGATCCGACAGTGCGGATCAGGTCCGCAAGACCTCGCTGAATTCGGAGAGCAATACGCTCTCCGCATTCAGCATTGCACCAACAGCTCACAAGAGCTGCTGGTGCAATGCCACCCCCTGCTTACTCGCAGCCAATGGGCCGCCAGCAGGGAGGTGTGAATCAACCCGATTGTACTCGATCGGGTTGAATTGAGGCGATTCCTGTCTGCCTCATCAGAGCAGGCGGACAGGGTTATGAAGCAGTCTGAAGACTCACCAGAAACACGGCCCTTCAAGCTCCATTAGGAGCTTGATAGATAGGCCTCTATGTGTTATATGGAGGCAATAAAACGCACTAACGCATGTTTGGTTTTTTTCTGGATGAGATTTTGTAGATTCCGAATCTCATTTTTTTATTTTTCTTTAAAAGCATTTGATTGCAGCAATATTCCCTGCAATGTAATGCTTCATACAAAATGCATGCTACCTACCTACGTATTCTTTTTAAAAAAGAATACCATGAGAACAAAGCAAATGAGATAAATGGAAACATTTTTTAAAAAATGTATGCTCTGTGGGAATCCACAAAAGAAAAAATTGGGGCTTCGTGTCCACTTAACTCTGCAGTGGTTAAAGGGACACTCAGGTTAAATCAAATTTTCATGATTCAGATACAGCGTGTAATTTTAAACAACTTTCCAATTTACTTCCATTAAAAAAAATGTGCACAATCTTTTATATTTACAATTTTTGAGTCACCAGATCCTACTGAGCATGTGCAAGAATTCACAGACTATACGTATATGCATTTGTGATTGGCTGATTGCTATCACATGGTACAAGGGGAGTGGAAATATACATAACTTTCAAATTTGTTATAAAAAAATCTACTTCTCATTTGAAGTTCAGACTAAGTGCTATTGCATTGTCTTGTTATCTTGCATTTGTTGATTATGCAAATCAAATGTGTTGACTGGTCCTTTAAGAAAGTGAACTCTCACAATTCTGTTGGTCAAAGAAATGCTTCTAAATGCATGAAAAAACAAAAACAAATGATATAAATTATACATCTATATCCTATCTATTTATCTATCTATCTATTATTTCATATATAAATGTAATTATCACAGGAACATTTACAAGAAGATGAGTAACATATCTTGTTTTAGATACCACAGAGAATTATAATGAAATAATATGTCAATTTACAAATAATAATTCATCAATATATAAAATTGAGGTGCTGAAATAGGGAAGACTGCAGCAACCTTTCCTGGAAACCAAGTGGTTAAACTATAGCTTTCTGCTCAGTCCATTGCACAGTAATTGAAACCCACTTACTGATGTGAAAGGTTTCTAACACAGCAGAATGCAACACTGCCATTGACAGCAGAGAGACTCTCAGTCCACATCTATCACTGATGTGGCTTTGCATCCTGTTCTCTTCATTTTACTGTTATTGTCTAGTGCACTAAGTGCATCTTCACAGCATCTGTTTGCAGAATTTAACATTATTTAATAAAAGATGGTTCTGCTGTGTATTCCCATCACAAAATATGCCTGGGTCCTGCCAGATCTATGTGAAGTCATCACAATTTTCACACAATTATTTTTACATCCACGTCAAACTAGTTGCTTTCCATATCCTAGATTGTGTTTGACCCATGCCAAATTTACATACTTATACCAGGATCACGTAGGATCAGTATTATGTGTTCACAACTGGATCCAGTGCTACCTCACAATAAAGAAACAACACAAAATATAAAGCCACAACACGCAGATTGGTTGTAAATGCTCACTACAAATATTTCTAATATTTTATACAAGTGTACAAAAATGAATGCATAAAAAAATGTTAGCCTAAAAATAAACACTAGTACATAGCAACCTACACAATGGCCTCTATTTAACAAAGTCTGGCGGACCTGATCCGACAGTGCGGATCAGGTCCGCCAGACCTTGCTGAATGCGGAGAGCAATACGCTCTCCGTATTCAGCATTGCACCAGCAGCTCACAAGAGCTGCTGGTGCAACGCCGCCTCCTGCAGACTCGCGGCCAATGGGCCGCCAGCAGGGAGGTGTCAATCAACCCAATCGTATTCGATCGGGTTGATTTCCGGCGATGTCTGTCCACCTGCTCAGAGCAGGTGGACAGGTTATGGAGCAGCGGTCTTTTTGACCGCTGCTTCATAACTGCGGTTTCTGGTGAGTCTGAAGACTCGCCAGACACACGGGGCGTCAAGCTCCATACAGAGCTTGATAGATAGGCCCCAATGTATGTTGTTACTTGCAGGGATAATACTCAATTTCACCTGTATTAAAACAAACACACACAAACAAACCTACATAACAGCCATGTTTCAGCCATGCTGAAGATTTATCATGTGAAATACTATTTATAAAAAGTGCAAAAGAGAAACATACAAACAGACTTTGCTTCCTTGGTTACTGTTTAAACTATTGTAAAATAATCAGTGTTTTTAGTATTTCTACATTACAGCCAATCACTTTCAAAATGCCTGAATATGTTGTATTTTGACCTCCCTAAAATTATCCGAATTAGGTGTATTTTTTTATTACTTTTCATTGTTTTACAGCTAAATGTAATTCATTTTGGCACCACGTTACATCTGGAATGCAAAACCAGCCTTTTAAAGTGTAAGAAAAAATAATCCAAACAGATTTAAACGTATTAATGTAGTCATGTCTTCACTCTCATAGAACCATTCTAAGTTCTGGAGTAGGTTGAGAAATTCACTCAGAAGTCTGGTAGGAGTTCTATATGGATCTGACTGAGAAAACATTAATTTTTTATTTATAGTTACTCTCATAGCACCATATTCATTACTATTGGGTCACTACTAAATCTACTGCTTAGGTATTAGGAAGTATAGACTCACTGTACAATCGTCGTAGAAAATGCTACTTGCATAGTAGCAAACACAATTAATTGCTAGAATCAGCTGCTAAGCTGTACCTATCTCGTATCCATTGCCAGTCTCACCAACAGTACCCGCTGATTATCCTGTGCCTGCTGAGTATCCAGTGTCTGCCATATCAGTGACAGCTTTACTCAAACCAGCTGTGCCTGTTGTACTTACCTGCTATCCCGTGACAGTCTCACCAACAGTCCCCCTTGGGTATCCTGTGCCTGCTGAGTATCCAGTATTTGCCATATCAGTGACAGCTTTACTCAAACCAGCTGTGCCTGCTGTACCTACCTGGTATCCCGTGACAGTCTCACCAACAGTCCCCCTTGGGTATCCTGTGCCTGCTGCTGAGTATCCAGTGTCTGCCATATCAGTGACAGCTTTACTCAAACCAGCTGTGCCTGCTGTACCTACCTGGTATCCCGTGACAGTCTCACCAACAGTCCCCCTTGGGTATCCTGTGTCTGCTGCTGAGTATCCAGTGTCTGCCATATCAGTGACAGCTTTCCTCAAACCAGCTGTGCCTGCTGTACCTACCTGGTATCCCATGACAGTTTCACTATCTTTACCCACTGGGTATATTACACTATTTGAGCTTCAGTATCCACTGGACTTTGTTACTGCAGCTTTCTATGGCTTACTGAAATTGAACTGGACTCTAGTGTTCAACCTTAGGCCTATATTTATACTTGCTGTTTCTGTTGTTTGTTTTTTCTATTCGTGCATTCTGAGTTCCACGCACCCTTACCTCCTGACAGCATGTTTAAAGGGCCAGTAAACCTAGAAAATAATGTTATATAATTCTGCACATAGCTTTATGTAACATAATATTGCCGGTGAAATTTTTATTAAAAAGAGGTTTTTTCAGACTCGCCCTCTGTGCTCTACTAAGAGGGTCTGGTTTTCCCTCTGAGCCCATCTGGGCAGCTGTCTAGTCACATCCCGGGCCCAATTGTGCCATTACACTAAATACAGCTCGCTCCTCTGTCTGATAGCAGGAGCAAGCTGCATTAAGTGTAATGGCGCGATCGGGCCAGTCTGTGACTAGACAGCTGTACCAGTATATGAGTACCCCTTTCAGTGCGGCAACTTACCTCATTAGATTGAGGTAAATTCTGGTAAGGGGATTCACATTACAAGAGAATACTGAAGAGAATATTTAAGTGGGGACTTAGATTCACATATGAGTACCATCCAAGTACAATTAATTATCTAGATGTAACACTTAGAGATGACATTGAGAAAGGTTTTATTGAGTCATCAGTATACTGTAAACCCATTTTGGGTAATACATTACTACATGGGAAGATTAATCACCCTAAGATGGTACCATACTCAATAGCAAGATGGTACCATACTCAATAGCTAAAGGTCAATTCATACGAATAAAACGGAATTGTTCAAATGAATCAAACTATACCAAACAAGCTACAGAATTAACATATAGACTTTTAGAAAGAGGCTACAAACAGGAAGTGATCTCAAAAGCTAAGACTGAGGTAGATGCCATAAATAGGACTTCACTCCTTAAAGACAAAAGTAAAAATAGAAACAAAATGAAGGCAATAGGGTCAGGATATGATAGCAGAGATCAACCAGTAACTTTTGTGACCCACTATTCCTCAGATTATGAGGATGTGTGTAAAATCATATGAAACACATCCCCATGTTGGCTGCGGATGATAGACTATATAAAGTCAACAAATCAGGATGTCGCTTCTCATACAGGAGAGGCGCTACCATAGGAAACATCATCGCCCCAAGTGAATTACCAGCAAACTCCAGAGATATAACATGGCTAACTACTAAGGGAATGCATAAATGTGGATATGGCCCATGCATACCCTGTAGTTTCAGTACCAGGTCAGACTACTTTGAGAAATTGGACAATGGAAAAAGATATACAGTCAGGGACTATGTGAATTGTAGAAGTAAGAATGTGGTCTATCTCATTTGGTGCACCTGCAATACTAGACAGTATGTGGGATGCACCACGCGAGAGGTCAGGGAAAGAATTAGACAGCACTTCTCCGACATAAAAAGATGCCACCAATCCTCTGAACTAGTCACCCACTACATTACCAAACACAACAGTAAAAATAATATCCCTAAATGGATGGTCATCGAAAAAACTAATCTGCCCTCATGAGGTGGTGACATAGTGAAATTATTACCCAAAAGAGAGGCGTTTTGGATATTTACATTAGGCACACGTACACCTAAGGGTTATAACTCTGTATTTGATATTATCAATTACTGGGAATAAACAATACTTTTTACATCAATAGTATATATTACATAGTATATTTTTATCCTGAATTTACAGACTTTGAATAGGTTAATGTCTAGAGTAAACATATTCACTTGTATACCATGAATTAATTATACATATGAGTACATGAATGTAGGTAGACCAGCCTAGAAGGTATATGTTTAACATTTACACTCTACACTAATCCTACATACGTGCTATACTATGTATGGTCTAATTACAATATTTTGAATTAATATACTTATAGGGTGTTTATTCAGCAATGTACATTGGCTTTTATTCTGTATTTTCTAGGCACATTTTTTTCCCCCTGAAACTATTGTATTGAGACTTGACAACATGTATCTGTTTATATTTTTGGCTTATATTTGCCATATAGCCAGACAAACTTTGTAACCATATGCTCCTAAGTTTTGTTTCTACTATGTATTTATGATTCTTTTTTAGATGTATAATAGCCCTTTAAATGTGACTAGAAGCTAATCATGTGATTATAATGAGCTACCAATAGAAGCAAAGGCTTTCATTTAAATTAAGTTGTTTTTAAAGCAAGATCATGTCTATGATTAAGGCACTCATACCGAAACATGTCAGACATTTCTGGCCAAACTTTTAAATTGGTTAAATAAAGCTCCGTTTTAACAGCATCAAGGAATCATGCCGGTTTGTTCTTTGATTATGTTTGAAACATCCTCATACACCAGGCGTTTTCCTTTCCTGCTGAATTGGGCTGGAGATTGTTTGATGCAGGTACTTAGCGGTCAGGTGAGCAAGCTGTTTTTGAGAGAAGCTGTTAGCAGTCTGAACACAGCATACTACAGTAGATATGGATCATCAGTTTTGCTGCTGACTTCTTCCTCAGAGGGGTAGGAAGAACTTATTCTAAATCCTTTGAAATGCGTCAGGGTATTTCACTGCTTGAATGAATTGTTTTTACTCTATTTTAAATATTTTATGCTAATACTTGGTACCTGTTACCGGACTGTTTGTATTGCCTAACCCTATCGTTGTATGCGGAGTTTGGAACTTTGGTCATACTGTCCTCTGCATACCAACTAAATGGAATTATCCATATACATGCTATAAATATACCTCATAGTGTTTGAGGTTAATACATGTGAGTTTAATGATTGCTTGTTTTGTTTTTATTACATATTAAAAACGGTATCACACTATATATGATTTTTCTCTTTCATGGGCTCATTCCCCTGTGAGGAAACAAAATTAAAGCTACATACTCCAAGAGGTGGATGGCATATCTGAATATCCTGGGAGGAAACTACTGGATGTGAATCAATTCGTTACTACATACTCCAAGAGGTGGATGAGATCTGTAAGGCTAAAGGCACCCCTCGCTACACCAGACCTAAATGTACCAGTATATGAGTACCCCTTTCAGTGCGGCAACTTACCTCATTAGATTGAGGTAAATTCTGGTAAGGGGATTCATATTACAAGAGAATACTTAAAGGGACATAATACTCATATGCTAAATCACTTGAAACTGATGCAGTATAACTGTAAAAAGCTGACCGGAAAATAACACCTGAGCTTCTCTATGTAAAAAAGGAAGATATTTTACCTCACAATTTCCTCAGCTCAGCAGAGTTAAGTTCTGTGTAAAAAGTTATACTCAGCTGTTCCCAGTTGCAGGTAAAAAAAAAATAAAAAAATGAAGAAATGAACTGCAGCCAATCAGCATCAGCAGTGCTGAGGTCATGAACTCTTACTGTGATCTCATGAGATTTGACTTAACACTCATGAGATTTCATAGTAAGCTTCCTTTACCTGATTGGTGAAATAATATGAGAGTTCACGAGGCTCATCCTTTCAGCTGTCCCAGGACAGACATACAAATATGCTGCTTAGAAATCCTTTACAATGGGATGTGGCTGCTGAGGAACTTTTGAGGTAAAATATCTTTCTTTTTTACATAGAGATGTTCAGGAGATATTTTCTAGTCAGCTTTTTACAGCTATGCTGCATCACTTTCAAGTGTTTAAACATTTGGGTATTATGGCCCTTTAAGAGAATATTTAAGCGGACATTCACTATTTCTGCATTATTTTGCACTTGATAACTTACAAGACTGTATAATTATGTTTTATTATTGATTTTTTTAATCTTATCTACACCGCTACTATCTTATATGTTTTTTGTTTTAGATGAGGAACTTTTAAGCGCTGTTATAACCTTTTATACATTTTTAACCCTTACATCTGTTGGAGAGTTTTTGCACTACCCTCTGATGTATTTGTCTTTTAACAGCTGCTAAAGACTTTCCTCCCCCTGATCAGCGCAACTTTGAGTGATGCTTGTTTACAGATCGGTTCTCTGACTTGTTACATTCTACTTGTATGCATATATATATATATATATATATATATATATAATACCGTCCAATGCACAGGATTTACCCTCCTTTGGTCATCTGCCTGGGTGCAGCAATGTAATACAACAGACACACAATGCAACACTCACGCTAGACCAACAAGAAAACTGGCTACTTAAATTGAATCAACAAATTGAAAAGTAAAGATCTGATCTCATAGTCTTTAAAAATAGAAAACTTGACTCAGTAAATGCAGACTATACACATGGGAGAGTCTATAAATGGTTAACTAACACCACAGAGGGCAGAATTAGGAGACCACACAGACCATTTGCCACCATTGACACAAGTGGGGCTGAATCTTCAGAAACTGATACTAGTACTCTACATGTAACCCAAATGTCACCAGGCACCTACAACCCACAATCAATACATCAAGACCCATATACACATAGGGGCCACTCTACTCCGGAGCATTTTTTAGGAGTAACTGCGAGGTCATGGGGAGGAGGGGGCGACATAGGCCACACATCAGGAGGGCGAGGAGGCAGGTACAGACCGACTCGCCGCAGCCGGAGGAGGATATAGTCGTCAATTTAAGTCAGCATACACTGACCCCAGCAGAAAGGCAAATCCTAAATAAGGGCTAAACGTTTGTTCCTAGCCACACTATCCCTGCATTAGATCTCAAGATGGACATGTACAAACATAATAGAACCTTAAAAATCAAGGAATATTTCCAACATTCCCCTCCACTGGAAATAAGTACTAATCCTATAGAGAAATGTAAGAAATTAAGTACATTTGAACCACACAATAGTAGTCCATCCACTAAAACTTACATGAGACTCATAACACAGGATTTTGAACAGGAGAGGGTTAACAAAAAATAGAGACACAATTTAACATACACTGAGAGACAAGCGATCAAAACAATGCTGGATGATCACTCTTTGGTCATTCGCCCCGCAGATAAGGGTGGGGCTATTGTCCTTATGGACTTTGAAGATTATAGAGGGGACATCCTACAACAGTTAACAGACATCAATACCTACACAATTCTACCTAACGACCCTACCTCCAAATATAAAAAAGAGTTGGATGAAATCCTCAAGTTAGGATATGAACAAGGATACCTTAATGAGCAAACCTATGAATTTTGTGTGACAGAACATCCAAAGGTCCCCATACTATACACAACAAAATTCATAAGACTATACAACACCCACTGGGGAGACCAATTGTGTCAGCAGTACAATCGATGACACAGCCAGTGGCACAGCTAATTGACATCTTGCTACAACCCACAGTGAATAAAATCACTTCGTATATAGCTGACACTAATGATCTAATACGCAAAATGAGGGATGTTGCTGTGGAGACTGGGGACATCCTGGTTACCCTGGATGTCAACAGTCTCTACACCATCATCCCCCATGATATGGGACAAACTGCAGTTAGGACACACCTAATAGAAGATCCAGAATATGAGGGACCCCCAATCGAATACTTAATGACATTAATGGAATTTTGCCTTACCCACAACTATTTTCGCTTTGAGACCAAGTACTACCTACAGGTAGCAGGCACGGCGATGGGGTCAAATATGGCCCCATCATATGCCAATGTCTATGTGTCCCATTTCGAAAAACAGTTTCTCTGGAGCACAGATACAACACCTATAATATTCTATGTAAGATACATAGATGACATTTTCCTTATCTGGCGGGGGGGACAACAAACACTACTGGAATGGTTTGAGCATTGGAACAACACAGCTACACCGGTGAGGTTTAAGATCACATATAGTGAAACAATGATACACTTCCTGGACCTTAATATTTACATACAAGAAAGGTCATTAGGCACTACACTATATCATAAGCCTACCGACAGGAACTCCATATTATGAGCAAACAGCTGCCACCCGCCAGCCTTACTTAAAGGTATCATTAAATCTCAAATGATACGGGTAATACATAACAATTCCAGTAGAGCAACAGGGGTCTCCCAGTTACAGCATATGAGAGATAAGTTCTTGCAACGAGGATATAAGAAAAGGATAGTTGATGAAATCTTTCAAGAGGTATTACCTTATACACAAGAGACTCTTATACATAAAGAAGACTCAATTCAACAATCAAACAGGCTCATAATGGCTACTACCTTTTCACCCAACACCACTAAAGCAGGTACTATATTGAGGAAACACTGGCCATTGGTCCAATCAGACCCAAAACTAAAGTTTGCACATAACCTTACCCCTATGATAGCATATCGGAGAGGCACTAACCTCTGAGACCTCTTGGTGAAAACGGATCCCAAAAGGAGCTATACAAACAAGACACACATTAACATCAAAGGCTCATACAGATGCTTAGGCTGTACCACCTGCAATGGCCTAATAGCCACCAAAACATTCCACCACCCACACACCAATCAGGTGTATAACATCAAGCATTCTCTGTCCTGTAACACAACGCATGTAATCTATCTACTCTTTTGCCCATGTGCCCGGTTCTATATTGGGAAAACTACTGGTACACTCCGTGAAAGGATGGCCAATCATAGGCAGGCTATACGCTTGGCACTCGACACAGGGGACTCTGACCAACCAGTTGCCAGACATTGTGCACAGAGGTCACACCAAGTATCCACTATCAGGTATATCCTGATAGACCACATACCCCCGTTGGAAAGAGGAGGTGATCGCAACAAAGCACTACTCAGGAGGGAGGCAGAGTGGATGTACAGACTTGGGACGATACACCCAGGGGGACTAAACACAGCACCAGATTTTAAGGCGCTGATATAGGTTGGAGGCACACACAGGGGTACATCAAGAGGGTAAAGTGCACCTGATCACGGGGTGGTAGGGATACAGGCCCCATTGGGGGGGAAGTATTCCTAACCAACAATGCAGATATGAATAAGGGGGGACACTGAAGTGACTCCTACTATTCATTGGATAAGACACATACCGGGCATGTTACCACTAAAGTTTTCCTCCTGTACCCATATACTCAGCAGCCTAATAAAAATGGAAACCTATAACCCATTTGAACATCATGAGAGCATTGAAACAAGGGAAACACAGTACCACCAACCCCTAGAAAAAATAACACTCGAGGGACATGATCCCCAAGATAAAGGGATCCAACAGATGGGACAATTCAAGGGTCAAAAAATGAATCAAGCTTATGCAGATACATATTGGACATATGAGAAACAGTGCATTATTAAAATGTCTATGCACAAATAAGCACAAATAAGTATAAGTGGTTTGGTAATGTGCAAAGACATAAGTATATCGTATATCTCAGGTCAGATGACATAAAAAAATATAATGACAATTGAACAGCATGGAATTAAAAAGTATAATTGTAAGATAAGTTATTGCTTATATTTTGTGTTTTTCCGATAGAACAGGATTGGATCAAATGTCTTGTCTAGGCAGAGATGAGATATATATAAATGATTTTAGTTTGTAATTCTGTGCATAAGTATATAAATGGGATCACTGAAAGGTCTAAAATAGTAGTAGCCCTACACTATATAGACCAAGTTAAAATCATAGAAATGGGGACAATATCATATTAGAGTAGCACAATATATCGTAATTGAATAGTCTAACACATCAGCAATAAAAGTAGCATGCTACATAGAACAAGCTCCCCAGGGTTGCTATGGTAACCAACACAAGCATCATACAAAGAGACAACACGCCCGTAGAAAGTAAGCCATAAGATCATGAAATAAATAGTGATCACAGCATTAATATAATGCCCATAACGCACAGTTGATGCACGGAAACACTGCCAGTGATGCACAAATATAAAAATGAGGTGAGCACAGGATCGTAACATAGAACACGGGTAATCTAAAATGCAATAAGTAGCACTGTTATGAACGTAACAGATTTAGGCACATGTAATATAAAACACAGGACACATGAGCAATAGAGCGCTTGATTAAGTTTATTTAACTAAGGTTGAGCTTTTTGTTTATATCACAAAATATTTTGACAGCACATACCGGAAGTCATGTGATTGACGAAACTTCCGGTTTAACAGAGCCCCAGACACGAAGGTTTGGCGGGTTTATTTCACTGAGGGTCACAGGTATTATACATTTATGTAATTAAGATTGTAATATATTAATGGGTGATTTTGACACTGTTGTTATGCTGAAGACGGGGACCAGTTCCTTGAAAACGTTTCATTAAAAAGAGAGTTTTTTGTTCTCCACTTTAAAAAAGACCTGAGAGTGCAGTTATTTACAAGTGTTATATATATTTATATATATACAGTATATAGATATATATATAGAAATATGTATTTACAATAAAAAGTCAATTTTTCTCTATGTGAACTATTAATGCACGCTCCCTTGACTTCTATGGGGAGAGGAAGCTAACGCAGTAGCGTTATTTGGTTAGCATGTGTCGAGTTTTGCTCGTAATACGCGTGCTACCTGACACTCGCAAAAAGCCACCGTCTACTAAAGTCTACTCTTGAGCGGGAGCGCTAAATTGCAATTAACTTTTAACCAAGTCCTAAAGGAAACCTTTACAGTACAATGTCCCCTTAAGAAATAGGACATATACTTGCAAGAATTATATTCTTAGCAAGTTTCCCATTTTAATAAAACCCATGGTAAAACTCCAGCATCACATGCCTATTTTGTGTTTTAATATATTAACGATCAATTTAAAAATAGAACTAATGTTGTAAGAATATATATAACCAACCTGCCTCCATCTTGTCTCTATTCCTCTATTTTGTATCTGCTCAGCCATTCTGAACTAATACTGACCTTGTATTATAGTTAATTATACTGTGGAACAAAATTTACTGATGTGTGCTGTTACAGAAAAAATCTCTATCTTCTAACTATGCTTAGCCAAGCATTTACTTCCATAACATGCTCCCACCATATATGCTGTTATCTCTGCACCAAGGTTGATGCTTCATGGTTTCTTACTCTTTTCAAAAACAATCTCATTCCCTAGACCTAGTAACTTTCCACTTATTATGTTGTAATAATGGGGAGTGTATGAAGCCACTTTGTCTATTAATCATGTATGCAATGTATACTATATAAACTCAGCATTGGCTAATAATAAACAGAACATATTTGTCTGATTCCTGTTCTCTGAGATTTCTCGCAAGGGTGAAACACTCAGTTCCAGGTGAAGGTGAAATGCAGAATACTGATCAGTGTCAAGTTGTATCCGGCCTCAGAGAGGACCTCTAACAAATTTTGTTTGCCAAAAAGGTACCTCTCACATTCTTGTATAATAGCATCATACCCCACTTTCTTGAGCTGTTCCTTAAGGGACAGTGCCCTGTAAAACTGGTTTCTCCTTAATATGATTACAATGACTTGTTATACCAGTGGCAGTTTTAAATGTATGGGAAATTGCATTATGAAATAACTGTTACTGTTACTAATAATTGAAACCACAACCCAATGAAATGGGTTGAGCTAGCAAGTAAAACAGATCTTGTTATCTTTTTAGTCTAATTATTTGCAGAAGTTCTCCTATCTTCTTTTTTTTAACTATTTAATCAAAGGCCAATACTTAGGACCTTATGATCAAAAGATTCTCCAGTTTGGAAATATATTGTAGTGCAGACTTCAAAGGGGCTGAACTCACTGAATGCTCAAGAGAAAAAGGTTGGAACTCTTCAGCACTGCAAGATCTCTCACATGTATGTATATGAAAGAGAAAAAAAGTCCAGAATGTTTGATTATCTGGCCCATAGAAAATAATGAAGCTGTCTGTGAAACTGAAGCTGACAGTTTTTAGTTTATTTTAAATAGAAGAAATCCAAAGTGCAATGTAATATACAAATAAATATACAAAGTGTGATCCTAATTTGTTAAAGTTACACAGAAACTGTGAAAGCATAATCAGAATTTGTAAAATCCTAAATACACTGCTCTATACAAAATATAATAAAAAATGGAAAGTGCAAAGTTTAAATATAGTAACATTTAATCTGAAGTGTAAAGTAATATAGAATACAAAGAATGCAATAGAACTGCCATGTCATGCAGTGTTATTTTGCAGTGGGCTTGCCTCTCCTTCACATACAGAAATGCAGGGAATGCCCCTTGGAGATATATAGCAAAATCAGCCTTGAGAATTTTACTAGGGATCTTGCAGTGCTGGGTGATCATTTTAGATCATCTCACCTGAGCAGAAAGTTTTTGATCATCAGGCTCTTAGAGAGAAAAAGGGGAAATTAAAATGGTACTACCTCTCTGTCACAGACACCAACTGGGAGCAGTATTTTATCTAAATCTTCTTGATTATATGGTTTATGTGTAACCAGAATTTAAATTCAGAAATATTCAGTATGGTTATGGAAACAATAGGCAAAATCAGCCTATAAATAAAAAAAGTGAAGGAGCTATTTGTATACAATTTAATACACACCCGGCTAGATTTACGAGTTGTGCGTTATGGTTTTAACGCTGAAAGAATGCCAATTTCAGTGAAAAACATTAACGATGCCATTACGAGTTGTGTCGGTATAGCTAAAACGCAAGCATTTTAGCCTGTAATGCAATGTCAATTCCGCACTCAAAAAAATTACGTTTTTGCATGGGATTACCATAGCGCCAGTATTACAAGTTGTGCATTGAGGCTAAAACGCTTGCGTTACAGCCTATACCCACGCGATCCATACCGCCATCTGAGAGCAGTAGTTATGAGTTTTGCGCCACAAAAATGTTTCACAAATGTTACAAAATACACTAACACCCATAAACTACCTATTAACCCCTAAACTGCCGCCTTCTCACATTGCAAACACTATTTAAAACGTATTAACCCCTAATCTGCCATCAACCACATCCCGCCCCTATAATAAAGTTATTAACCCCTATTCCGCCACTCCCCGACCCCGCTGCCACTATAATAAAGCTATTAACCCCTATTCCACTGCTCCTGACACCACCGCCACTATAATAAAGCTATTAACACCTATTCTGCTGCTCCCCGACATTGCCAACACTATAATAAAGTTATTAACCCCTATTCCGCCGCTCCCCGACATCGCTGCTACTAATAAAAGTTATTTACCCCTAAATCTCTGGCCTCAAACATCACCGCCACTAAATAAACCCATTAACCCCTCAACCACCAGCTCCCATTGCAAAAAACTAAATTAAACTATTTACCCCTAAACCTCACAACCCCCTAACTTTATATTAAAATTACAATATCCCTATCTTAAAATAAATAAAAACTTACCTGTGAAATTAAAAAAACTAAGTTTAAACTAACAATTAACCTAACATAACTATTATACTAAACTTAAAATTACAGAATACAAAGGATGAGCTGCGCTTCCCTATTAAAATGTGTAATGTTTGCAAAAGTAAAAATACAATCAAATCCACATAGTCACTTAGAAATATAAATGGTAAATGCAAAAAATAATAAACACTAAAAAATTATCATATAATCATATTATAATACTTGAAAGACCATTCAAATAAGCATTCAAATAAGCAGGATGGCTATAGAAGTACTATAGCAACAGGTACTGGAAAAAATAGTACTGGTCGTTGGGTGGTATATAAAAATTCCACAATTAAAGGGATAGTAAAGTCAAAATTACACTTTAATAATTCAGATAGATCATACAATTGTAAACAACTTTTAAATTTACTTCTGTTATATAATTTGCTTTGTTCCCTTTGTTACCTAGGTAGGCTAATTTCTAAACTGTTGAAAACTGCCTTTTAGCTCAGAGCATTTTGAAAGTTTTTTTTTTTTTTTTTTTAAACTTTTTATTTTTGTTGAGGTAAAAACGGAATATACATACAGTCACATCAGACAAGTTACATTATACTCATGTCATAAGAAACAAAAAAGACAAAGCAGAACAGCTTATAGAGGCATCAACACAAAAAAAGACCAACATGACGTGATAGTCCAGGTACCTCAGTTTTGTGATAAGTTCGTAGTGCCCTCCAAACAAACAGGTCCGTTCAAGGGACCAGAGACAGTAATGAACTAGTGAGGCCATGCTAATGGAGCTAATAATAAAAAAGTCTGGTTTCAGCAAATATTAAGTAGAGGTAATCTTTGAATTGTAGATACAATCTCAGAAAATAATGAGAAAGGAGGGCACCATAATTAATCTGGATCAGCGTCAGCCACCATCTGTCACAGTAAACTGAGAAATATGTGGTGCCAAATAGATTCCTCAGCTGGTAGGATAAGCATAGATGGATATTTACATAGAACAAAAAGTTCACATTTGCTTACAAGTCTGATCCATTTGCTTACAAGTCTGATCCATCGATTTCGACCCTGAGGAGGTAGCCCTTCCTCGCACAGCAGGTCCCACAGAACAGAATGATCCACATGAGACAAATAGTAAAAGGGCTGTTCTTTGGCGCTTCCGTTGTAAAGCTGTAAGGTTCCAGCTATTCCCAGGGAGAGCCCATCTATCGTGACTAGGCAGGGCTGTTGAGGTAGAGCTGCCGAATGACCAATCTCAGACACGGAGTCCTCCTCAGGTCGACCACTCCGCTCGGCACTCATCTGGACTTTGGGGCTCTCCTGCCAGTCAGAAGAATTATCACTGACTCCCTGTGGAGGACCGGCCACATCCCCCCAAGCAGGGGCTAAGGTGTGTTGTATGTGTCTCTCAGGAACCCCCATTAGCAGATAGCCAGGATTCTCCTCCCCGAGGGTCTCATTCCCGTATAGCTGCATGGTTTCTTCCTGAGTGGTGAGCTCTGCGGACATTACTGCTCCAGGCTCCAGGGACGTCTCCCCGGAACATGCGTTCTCTATGCGAGCCAGGAGGCGGTCAAATCTGCGACACATCCGCAGTTCCAAGTCAAGCATTAAAGCTTGTATAGTTATATAGGCTTCTTCCATCTTTTAAATATGCTGCATCTGTTAAGGTACACCTTTATCTCAGCTTTTATCTCCCATACACCATCATCTTTGAGAGTTCTCTAGGCTGTTGTCATTAGTATAACCGCTCCATAAGTTTGCAGCCACATGGTCACGCCGTTTTCTTCTCCAGTGATTAGCCGCTTTCTAGAGTAATGGTGTAGCTCTGCTCTGTGCCCTTACTTAAATGTACCCATTTTTGTGGATAGTCAGGCTCAGATTGAGAAGGTAGTCTGTTCAAAAGTTTCCCCTGTACACGGAGCTCTAAGCCAGCACGTCCATCTTGGAGTGCTGCTCATTTTGAAAGTTTTTCACAGTTAGACAGTACTAGTTCATGTGTGTCATATAGATAACATTGTGCTCACTCCCATGGAGTTATTTAGTAGTCTGCACTGATTGGCTAAACTGCTTGTCTGACAAAAGCACTGAGATAAGGGGGCATTCTGCAGAGGCTTAGATACAAGGTAATCACAGAGGTAAAACATCTATTAATATAACTGTGTTAGTTATGCAAAACTGGGGTATGGGTAATAAATGGATTAGCTATCTTTTTAAACAATAACAATTTTGATGTAGACTGTCCCTTTAATAACTAAAATGGAACACAAAGCAATTACACCTGTATAGGGTGAAGTCCTCAGTTAGGTCAGAAGTCCCAAAGTCATAGAAGTTGCGCCATTCGTTAACTTCTAATATTTGAAGAAGGCGAATCCAAGTAATAAAGCCTTAAATAAAAATGGCTGTGGCTGCTGCTCAATCAACTTAGGGAGAGCTGTGATTCACCTCCCAGAAAGGCTGAAACAACAAAAAGAAAGAAAAGAGTGCAAACGCCACTCTAAGAGTAAATGTATTTAATAGTGGGCAATAAAAGGGTAATAAAACACAAACGTACAATACATTAAAATCAAATAGTCACAAAAATGATATCGCCACAGTGTACCCGACACCCCATGAATAAGATAGAATCTCAGTCCACTTCTTGTTACAACTGTGCTGGTAAAAACACCAATCAATCAATATCCAGGGGAGCAGCTGTCCAAGAGATATATGTAGCTGGGGTCAGTAGGTACCGGTGGTACCGGTGAGGGACCTGGGTGATCCAAACTCCTCAACGAGTTTCTTCTGTTTGTGAGCAGACTTTCCCAAGAGGCAACTAAAATTAAAATAACTACCAATTAAATAAAACTAATTACACATTAAAAAAACTAACACTGGGGGTGGAGTTAACTGCCGTGCTGGAAGGAAGCACTCTTGAAGAGCTCTGTGTCTAAAACTTTATTAAAAGTTTCTAAAAGTGGTTAAACTAGTTCCCTGGCTGAAATTTTAAGGTCTAAGGGAGAGTTTTGCCCTACAGGACATTGCTGTTGCTTTTTTTGTGATTTATAGAAGCTCCTTTCCTATCTTATTGCCATCGATCTTGTTCACTACCCGGAAGGTGCAGAGTCTACTGGCATACTACACAGGACTACGCAGATCCAACCTGCCTGCTAGAGGGGAGATCAGTTGCCTCGGCTGCAATATAGAGCTACCTAAGCTCTGGAGGTTCAGAGACCCATACCGGAGCTGTGGATCAAGCCACACTGTGCAGCGCTGCTGCATCAGCCGTCGGAGCGGCTGATTCTATGCTCGGGAGCTTACAGAGACTTTTGGTACATTGTCCCCTGAAGAGATAGTACTACAACAGCTTGGTGTCCAATACGATCTTGTTCAAAGAGAGAGTGAGGTACGATTTGGCCTGAATAGTGCCCACAGAAGACCGGAGAGCATTATTGAGAGGGATATACTGTAATACAGGCTGCCTGCTGTTAGGCGCGAATCGCGGCCATCTTGGCCTGATGCCAGAGCAGCAAGGCGGCCTATGAGTTGAGAAGGCCGTGTCTTGCTAATACCGAGGCAGCTGGGGTTCTTATTGAAGAGACTTCTAGCGGATTATTCTGGTCCTATAAGTCTGTGCCAGTAGCGGATCTACAGCTCTCTGAAAGGAATTGGGACAAGCAGCATTGTTTGAGTAAGTGTGCAGTTTAAATTCACATGTACACAAGTTTTACAACAGCAGAGGCCTAACTTTAATATCTCTAAAACACCCACAAATACAGAGGTCTGACTTTAAGTGCATTTCAACTGGGGACACAGCAGCTACTAGGAGAGGCCAGATAAATTCTGTGAGCATAACATATATACACCCTCTGACAATTGCTCCCCACTCCTTGTATAGAAATAGCCAATTCCTAGCTGTTATCACGCCTTTCTCATGTGGCTTGTTTTGTTATAGAGGGTTGTAACAAGACTCTAGAAGGAAGGATTTCTGAGAATAAATAATTATATATTAAAGCACAGCCAGTACTAGATACTATTCATTCTACCACACCACTGCAGCCTATTAAATCATTAACTGCCACTGCAGTGTCTAGATTGAACTTCAAAGCTTTCCATACAGACAACATTGAATCTGGCCTGAAAGAGGACTTGCCTCACAACTGCAGAGATAACAGGGCCCTCCTCCCTTTCCCACTGGCCCACTTGCCTACGGGTCATACCCACTTTCCTTTTGCCTTACATTGTTCAGAAGGAACAGCTCCCCAGGAGAGAGCCCTTAGCTATACAGTACAAGAAGTATTACAGGTGAATATTACTTGGGCTGAGCAGCGCTAGTGCTTTATTTGTGCCCCATCTATGTTGGACACTGCTGTCGGCAGCTGAACTATTACCCTGGATAACACATACAAATGAGGTGCTAATGTGCTGGTGCCAAGGAGGAGGGGGTGTTACGGTTACCCTTAGTCTCGCTGAGAGATGGACCGCTTAGTAGCCTGGATTCCTATTGCTGAAGAGGGGAGAAACTGCTTTCCATAGTATTCTATATGAGTCTCGCAAATGTAGAATAATCCCCCTTAGCTGTAGTACAGCTAGGATACCCTTCTGCCCACAAAAACGAGTCAACGCTGCGATTGAGGGACAACCAAGAACTCAGGACTGGGATGCCCAGCCTGCTTTTTATTTAGGTTACATGCACACAGGGCACTCCCAGGGGGGGAAGCATAAAATCCCCCATCACACATTTAGACAAAGCCCTTGGACAGGCCACCGCAGATAACAAGTACACACAAGAAAACAATTGAGTCCTTCTTATCACCTAGCAGTGAATGCTTATCACAAACTTAATTACAGTACACAATATGCTAGGAAACCTGCCTCAGAAAATAGTTTTCTCAAAACTGAACAGAGTTAACCCTTTATGAAATGATACTTGTTACAGTTTTCTTGGAGCCCTTCTTAGGCGCTGGCTTGGCTGGTTCAGGCATTGCTGCTGGGAAATAAGTTTCTTCACAACAAAATAACTAATGCTTCTGTAACAGTGCTCCCTTTCTGTGGAACACTCTGGCAGACACGGTCTGACCCCTTTTCGGGGCAGACTAAGGCTGTCCAGAGCGCTGGTTATGCGGGGCTGAGGTCGGTTTGTCTGGACAACCCGTCGGCGTTGCCATTCTGTTTCCCAGGTCTGTAAGTAATGGTGAAATTGAAGGGTTGCAACGATAAACTCCAACGTAATAGCCTGCCATTATCTCCAGAGACCCGGTTCAGCCACACCAACGGGTTATGGTCGGTGACCAGAGTGAACTCCTGCCCATATAAATAGGGAGTCAATTTCTTTAATGCCCACACCAAAGCCAAACACTCCTTTTCGACCGCTGCATAGCTGACTTCGCGGGGCAGGAGCTTCCGACTGATGTAGGCAACTGGATGCTCCCCTCCATCTTCGCCTACTTGGCTGAGGACGGCTCCCAGCCCGAACATGGAAGCATCTGTATGGACGATAAAACGTTTGTTAAGGGCTGGAGCCGCCAAGACAGGAGCGTTAATTAGAGCATTTTTGAGAGCCTGGAAAGCCGTTTCACAGTGGGGAGACCACAGGACCTGTCGAGGTAAGTTCTTCTTGGTCAAGTCAGTCAGGGGTTTGGCAAGTGTGCTGTAGTCTGGTACGAACCGTCTATAGTACCCTGCCGTGCCCAGGAAGGCTAGGACCTGAGTCTTAGTGATGGGGGTGGGCCAATTGGCGACAGCTTCTATCTTGGCCGGCTCTGGTCGCTGCTTTCCACACCCCACCCGGTGACCCAGGTACTGTACCTCGGCCATCCCAAAGTGGCATTTTTCTGGCTTCAGAGTCAGGCCAGCAGCCCGGATCTGATCCAGAACCATTCCTATGTGAGCTAAGTGGTCCTCCCATGACTCACTGTGGATCGCTATGTCGTCCAGGTAGGCGCAAGCAAAACTCTGGAAGCCATCCAGGAGCCTATCCACCAAGCGCTGGAATGTAGCTGGGGCATTCTTCATCCCAAACGGCATTACCCTAAACTGATATAAGCCGAATGGGGTGACGAATGCCGACTTGGGGATAGCCTCCAGGGGCCAGGGGAATCTGCCAGTAACCTTTGCAGAGGTCAATAGTGGTCAGGTAATTTCCCCTGGCTATACGATCGAGTAGCTCGTCTACCCTGGGCATAGGGTAAGCGTCCGTCACGGTCTTTTCATTGAGCCTCCGATAGTCTACGCAGAACCGGGTGGTCCCATCTTTCTTGGGCACCAAGACAACTGGGGAGGCCCAGGGACTATCGGAGGGCTCAATTACCCTGAGTTGGAGCATCTCATCGATCTCCTTCTTCATTCCTATCCTAACTGCTTCGGGGATTCGGTACGGAGCCTGGCGCAAGGGAGCTTGTCCCGGAGTATCTACCTGGTGGGTGGTTAAAGTAGTGTACCCTGGCTTCGGGGAGAAGGTGAGGTGTTTGGACTGTAGGAGTTGGTTGAGCTGCTCCCTTTCAGTGGGGCTAAGTCGGTCTCCTATCTGAACCTGAGCCACTATACCTGTGGGGAGACTCTTTTCTAATAGGTCTGGAATGGGTAGACTGTCGGGGCCTTCCTGAGGGGAACAACATACGGCCGTCACGTTCTCTGGTCGCTCAAAATATTCCTTGAGCATGTTTACATGGAATGTCTTTCTAAGATTGTTGTCGTGGCAGCTAGCTATCACATAAGTGGTGTCTCCCCTTTTCTCTACGATCTGGTAGGGGCCCTGCCAGGACGCCTGCAATTTGTCTGTCTTCACCGGCTTAAGTACTAACACCTTTTGTCCTATGGTAAAGATTCTCTTTCGGGCCCCCCGATCGTACCATACTTTCTGTCTTCTCTGGGCCGACTGGAGATTAGCCCGCACGGATTTGGCTAATTGCTCCATTCGGTCCCTGAGTTCCAGCACGTATGGCACAATGGGGACACCGTCAGTCTCCATCTCTCCCTCCCAGTGCTCCCGGATCAGGTTTAGGGGTCCCCGTACCTTTCTTCCGTAGAGCAACTCGAAGGGAGAGAACCCTGTCGTTTCCTGGGGCACCTCCCGATAAGCAAAAAGGAGGTGCGGCAGGAAGCGTTCCCAGTCTCGGTATTCCTGAGTGAACGTCTTGAGCATTTGCTTGAGGGTCCCATTGAACCTCTCACACAGCCCGTTCGTCTGGGGGTGGTATGGGGAGCTCAGGAGGGACTTAATTTTGCAAACCTGCCAGAGTTGTTGGGTCAATTCAGCCGTAAATTGGGTGCCTCGGTCGGATAGGATTTCTTTTGGAAATCCTACCCGGGAGAACACCTGTACTAGTGCATTCGCTACCGTATCCGCTTGTATGTTGGATAGGGCGACAGCCTCTGGGTACCTGGTAGCGTAGTCCACTACGGTAAGAATGTAGCGCTTACCGGAGGGACTAGGGGTAGCCAGTGGTCCCACTAGGTCAATAGCAACCCGGCTGAAGGGTTCCTCTACAATGGGCATATTTACTAGATGGGCTTTAGGGTGATCGCCTCGCCTTCCTACTCGTTGACACACATCGCAGGTGTTACAGTAAGTTCTAACGTCAGCGTGTACCCCTGGCCAAAAGAACGTGTGAGTAATGCGGTGTAGGGTACGGGTTACAGCTAGGTGGCCTGCTAAGGGGATGTCGTGGCCTATCTTGAGGATTTCTTGACGGTATTTGTGGGGCACTACCAGCTGTCGCCTACGCTGTCCCCTTTTCTCTGTCCAGCGGTATAGTTTCCCTTTTTCCCATAAGAATGTTTCATTATCTGCCCCGCCCCCTCCGGTCTCTGCTCGTTCCCGGTACTTTTGTAAGGTCGGGTCAGTCTTAGACTCTGTCTCGAAAGCATCTGGGGTGTCCCAGGGTATGGGGCCTAACATGTCAGGCAAGGTCGGGGTAGGTCTTACCTGTGTCTCCCGCACTGGTGAGAGTTCTCGCTCCGTCCGGGCTTGGGCCCGTGTAGTCACTGGGTCCGCCTCGTTGTTGCATACTGGAGCATAGGCAGAAGTCATGGGGCCCAAATCATTGCCCACGTTCACAGCCCCCTTTCCCGCTCCCCAATCAAGATGCACTTTAGCTGTTGGAATTTTGTACACATCCCCCCCCGCCACTCTAACGGCCACAGTCTGTCCAGATCGCTTGTGCTCCGGCACCAAATGACTCTGTACCAGCGTGATAGTAGCCCCTGTGTCTCTCAATCCCTCGGTAGATCGCCCCTCGAGCCATACCTTCTGCCGATGGTGCTGGCGGTTATCTGAGGCAGCATATACAGGGTCCGCCTCGTGAAGCGGCCCCAAATATTCCTCCATAGGGGCCTCTTGGTTAACACAGAGGGTCCGGGCCGGACGATATGCCCCAGAGGGGTAATTGTAATTCCTGGGTGTCTGGTGCGTATTAAGGGGGCAGCTAGCCATGAAATGCCCTGGTTGCTTGCATCGGTGGCAAGTCGGTCTGGGACGCTCAGAGCTGTTATTGGGTGGTCCTGAGTGTCGGGCGGGCCCTGCGGGCACCGGGGCTCGGAATTCAGCACGAGGGGGTGCACGGTAAACCTCTCTGGGTTCGTGAAGACGGGAGTCATAATGTTCATCGGCCAATTTGGCTGCTTCTTCTAAGGTAGAAGGTCGCCTGTCTCGCAGCCATTCCTTCCCTTGCTGTTCCATGCCATTATAAAAATGTTCTAAGAGAAACAATTGTAAAATTTCCTCACCAGTCACCGCTTTACTTCCGCTCATCCAGTGATTTGCCGCTCTCCGCATTCGGTGCGCCCATTCCATATGGGTATCGTTAGGCTTCTTTTTCGTGCCCCGAAACTGTCGGCGATACGCGTCCGGAGTTACTGCATACCGTCGCAACAGTGTCTCCTTAACTAGCTCATACTGTGTCACTTCCTCAGCACCCAGAGTACGAAAGGCTTCCAGGGCTCGCCCGGATAGTTTCCCAGACAATATCGTGGGCCACTCCCTGTTGGGAATCTGGTGCAGGGCACATTGCCTTTCGAAGTCCGCCAAATATTCATCAATCCCTGTCTCGCTCTCTAGGAAGGGTCGAAATGCCGCATAGGGTATCTTGGGCCTCCCAGCATTTTCGACAGGGATGATTACCTGTGGGGCTTCAGCATTGCGGTGTGCGTTCGCTAGGTTGAGTTCGTGGGCTCGAGTCTCTCGTATATCCTTGTCCGCTTCCGCCATCAACTGCTGTACCAATTCCATGGAGGGGTTCGGCCCGTACAGTGAGAGCCTCTCCCGAACAATCCTGGTTTTTTCGTCACTAATCGTGGTCGGTGTTTCCGCCATTGTGAAGCTCTGATCCAGTTCGGTCAATTCTGCGATCAGATCTCTCCTCGGCCGGTTGCTGGCGTACCCCCCTCTGCTTTCAAGTAAATCCTTTAGGGTTGTACGCTTCAATTTTTCGTAAGCGCTCTCCATCCGTTCTGTACCTCTCCTAGGAAATCCAGGAAAAATCCCACCGCTGCCGCCAAATGTTACGGTTACCCTTAGTCTCGCTGAGAGATGGACCGCTTAGTAGCCTGGATTCCTATTGCTGAAGAGGGGAGAAACTGCTTTCCATAGTATTCTATATGAGTCTCGCAAATGTAGAATAATCCCCCTTAGCTGTAGTACAGCTAGGATACCCTTCTGCCCACAAAAACGAGTCAACGCTGCGATTGAGGGACAACCAAGAACTCAGGACTGGGATGCCCAGCCTGCTTTTTATTTAGGTTACATGCACACAGGGCACTCCCAGGGGGGGAAGCATAAAATCCCCCATCACACATTTAGACAAAGCCCTTGGAAAGGCCACCGCAGATAACAAGTACACACAAGAAAACAATTGAGTCCTTCTTATCACCTAGCAGTGAATGCTTATCACAAACTTAATTACAGTACACAATATGCTAGGAAACCTGCCTCAGAAAATAGTTTTCTCAAAACTGAACAGAGTTAACCCTTTATGAAATGATACTTGTTACAGTTTTCTTGGAGCCCTTCTTAGGCGCTGGCTTGGCTGGTTCAGGCATTGCTGCTGGGAAATAAGTTTCTTCACAACAAAATAACTAATGCTTCTGTAACAGGGGGTGATGTGAACCACTGAGCATATTTTTTCTCTTATTTTTGCTCCTACTTATTTTTTGTTTGCTTTTTGGGTTGCCTGTTTTTTTTTCTTTCATTTTCTGCAATCTTATCTGCGGCTTCAGCCTAGCTGTATTGAAAGAGGAGCGGGGCAGAGTGGTGCGAGAGAAACAAAAAAAACAATAAGTTTCACTGATAGCCCTTTTCTGCTGCTCAACAGCAGTCTACACTCATGGCGCATTTGAATAAAAGAAAGTCTAAGGCATTAGCGGCTGGGCCCAAAAGAACGGTAGCAGATAATTTCCATACTATATCTCCCTCATCTCCAGATGACCAACAAGAGGATTCAAATATGTCCCAAGCAGAAGGAGACACTGTGGCCTCCACTTTTCAAGCACTTCAAGAGGCAGCTCCTACTACAGTGACTCCTACTTTCATCCTGGTTTCTCTCAAATCCCTGCTGGCTGCCCATCATTCAGCTTTCCAGTCTCAGGTAACTGCTTCTCTAGCGGACCTTCATAGAGATCTCACCTCAACCTCAGAAAGAGTGGATACTGTGGAGAGGAAACAAGAGGACATGGCTATAGACCAGGCTAACGTTCTAGCTTATGCCCAAAGTCTGGCTGAGCAGATGATCTGCTTAGAGGACAAACTAGCAGATATGGAGGACCGCTCTCGTCAAAATAATTTGAATAAAAGAAAGTCTAAGGCATTAGCGGCTGGGCCCAAAAGAACGGTAGCAGATAATTTCCATACTATATCTCCCTCATCTCCAGATGACCAACAAGAGGATTCAAATATGTCCCAAGCAGAAGGAGACACTGTGGCCTCCACTTTTCAAGCACTTCAAGAGGCAGCTTCTACTACAGTGACTCCTACTTTCATCCTGGATTCTCTCAAATCCCTGCTGGCTGCCCATCATTCAGCTTTCCAGTCTCAGGTAACTGCTTCTCTAGCGGACCTTCATAGAGATCTCACCTCAACCTCAGAAAGAGTGGATACTGTGGAGAGGAAACAAGAGGACATGGCTATAGACCAGGCTAACGTTCTAGCTTATGCCCAAAGTCTGGCTGAGCAGATGATCTGCTTAGAGGACAAACTAGCGGATATGGAGGACCGCTCTCGTCGAAATAATTTACGACTGAGAGGTATCCCAGAAAACATAGCCCCTGGGGAGCTTACCCCTTTTCTGGCAGAGTTTTTTGAACACCTTGCTCGCCCTGCTGATACGACCGAGGGCCTTATCGATAGAGCTCATAGGGCACTACGGCCTAGAAGTCTTTCGTCTGACAAGCCAAGGGATGTCATTGTAAGATTGCATTTTTTTACATACAAAGAAAAGCTAGTCCGAGCATCTCTTACCAGGCCTACCCTTCCAACTAAATTCCAAGATATCACTGTGTTTGCAGATCTCTCCTATCACACACTCCAGCAGAGGAAATTATACAGAGACTTTACTAAGTTCCTGAGGACTCATGATATCAAGTATCGATGGGGTCATCCCACCAGAATCATAGTTCACAAAGACAACCAACAACATTATGTTACCACTCTAGACCAGAGCCAATGGCTTATGAAACTATGGGACGCTCCAATCTCAAATGACTGTCCTTTGAGAGATTCCTTGAATCCATCAGCCTTGCCTTGGGCCTCCTCTGCATTGGGGACTTCAGATAACACAGACCCTTCTGGTTCTGTGCAGGATGCAGATGGAGACTGAATATGGACTGTCTGTAGGGTAATATATGTACTAACCTTTCTTTGTTGCAGGCACCTCCGAGTAATTCCACACTACAGCTAGGCTGTAATGTGTAATATGTGGTTTTGATTGATTTCCCTTTTTTTTTTTTTTTTTTCTCCTCCCCCTCTCAGTACATAGATATGTTCTTCCACTTAGGAAGATGTAGAAGTTCTGTTTAATATGTCCTTTTGATGCAACATGATTGTTTCTGTCTCGTGCTCTACCCTACTATAGAAGAACACATGTAGAGGTTTATAATGCTCTAATATGGTCCAGCTATGTTCTGGATGAATGTGCCCTATATGTGTGTTCAACTATATATCACTAATTACTGTTTTGTTGTTGTTTGATAGTTCCTACCAAATGTTCAGCTTAAAATATAGAAACACACGTTTGAGGGCCTGTGAAGTCCTGATATAGTTTAGCTATGTCTTAGACAAGTTCACCTTAAATGTGTCTAGTTACATGGTTTAATTCTCCCATTTGTTGCTCAGTTTACGAGCATTACACTTTTTCTCTCTATACCCCTAATGGGAGTGCTACACGCTACATTATTTTCCATGCCCGCTAGCTGATTGAATACATTGTTTTTCTCTCCCTTTTTTTTTTCTTTTTCTTTTTTTATTTCTCCCAGTACCTGGATATGTTTTTCAAGTTAAGAAGATGTAGAAGTTCTGTTTTATATGCGTTTGATGTCTCTATGATACTGTATGATTATTATTGTCCAATATTCTACTTCACTGTGGGGGAGCACACCTAGGGGCCTCCAAGATCTTGCTTTGATCCAGCTGTGTCCTAGACGAGCTTGCCCTATGGGTGTGTTTGTCATGGATTTCCTTATTCCTTTCTGTCCCTTTAATGTTACCTGTGCTCACACCTAGCAAGGTTATTTAAAGCCTGGACACGCCTCCCTCCCTGCTTCAGTATTGTTTCCAGTTTAGCATACAGCTTCACAGACCTGCTGCAGGGATTTACCTCTCTCTGTTCAAGTCTAACTATCTGTAGGTATTTAAACCTTTTCTAATACGGAGCCTACTTGAGCAACTGAAAGAGACTTATATGCTAAGTCTGAACATTTCCTAATTTGGATTAACAAACACCGCTGCTGCATTATTTTCCTGCTTAATTGCCTCTGGCAGATCAAGTGTTTTCCAAACCGCAACTGCAGTCTCATCCTATATAAGTTGTGAACTTTATAATTTTGTACAGACGCTTAACTTACATTGGACCACACTCACAGGATACCTCCTCATATTCCTCTTCACATGCTTCAGGAGTAGCGTGATAAACTTCAGACTGAACTTTTGTGAGTAACGCTACAGCACAGCACTTAATACCTGCTCCACCCATCTGCCTGTCAGCTCTCACAAACAGCACAGCTATCAGCGTGTATCACACTTCAATTGACTAACAGCCTGCTGCATCTCTACTGACCAAACGCTCCCCCTGTGTGCACAGTGACTATCAGGAAAAGTGTATCCCATCCACGGTGCGTTTGGTTAACAACTGCTGTGCAACCTGATTCAGAAATACTGATCAGGAATTTAAATCAAATAGTAACTTTCAACTGCCATACAGACAGATACATTGTAACTTCCTCATTGTATCTTAAAGTAAGGCATACAATCATATATTTTCTGCAGTTGAGATCCACAACCACAACCAGCTTATTACATAATACTGAAGCCTATAAAAATGGATCCAGCGGAATTACCTAAAATTGTTTACACTCTCTCCCAGAGGGTGGATCAGCTAAGTCATGGCCTTAGAGAATTACAAGTTCAAAATGAGACACTCAACAATATAATAAAAGACTCAATGAATAAATCAGCCACACCAGAGGCTACCCCAGAACCCCAAGTCTCTATGCCCGACAAATTCCATGGAGACAGGGCTATGTTCTCTCAGTTCAAAAACTCTTGTTATCTTCTTTTCAGTCTAAAACCTAAAACCTACGCAACTGAACGAGTTAAGGTTTTAACGGTCATTTCTTTTCTGCGAGGTGAACCCCGCAAGTGGGCTGACTCATTCTTTGAACAAGATCATCCTATTTTAACATCACTGGAAGACTTCTTCAAGGAAATGGCAATTCTTTATCAAGATATTAACACTCAGCTTACTGCAGAGACTAAAATGAGGTCTCTTAAACAAGGGAAAAAGCAGGTGGAGGAATATTTAAGTGAGTTCAAGCAATACAGTAAAGATACTGAGTGGAGCAATATTGCCCTTAGGAATCAGTACCGTTTAGGTCTAAATGATGCCCTTAAAGATGAACTCGCTCGCATAGAGCTTCC
Organism: Bombina bombina; assembly: GCF_027579735.1. Taxonomy (NCBI): domain Eukaryota; kingdom Metazoa; phylum Chordata; class Amphibia; order Anura; family Bombinatoridae; genus Bombina; species Bombina bombina. The sequence continues at coordinate 1,073,066,276 of NC_069500.1, forward strand.
TAGGTCCTTGGAAGGACTAATTACACTAAGCATTCAGATTGATAGAAGGTTGAGAGAACGCAAATCAGAAAAACAAGGTATGGATACTATCACAAGACCCTCTTCTACTTACCAAAAACCTACAGTCACTCAAACCTCAGAACCTATGGATTTGGGATTCACTAGAGGCCCTTTACAACCAGAAGAAAGAAATTGCAGACGCATAAACAACCTCTGCATGTATTGTGCTTCAAATGCACATACTGTAAGAGAGTGTCCTATCTTACAAAGGCAGAAGAAACGTAAGTCCTTCAGAAAAACCACATGCTTAACCACTAATGTTAACCAAGTTGCTTACTGCTCTTTATCTCTTACCTTACAGTGGGATCTACACCAGCAAATCAGTGAAGCCATCATCGACTCTGGGGCACATTCTTCCTATATTGATTCTGTTTTTGTCACTATAAATAAAATACCCACTGTGTTGAAAGCAAGACCTGTGTCCATTAGAGTTATTGATGGTAATACAATTAGTTCCGGTCCTATTACACACCAAACTATTCCCATCAAGGTTTCCACGTCAAGTGCACACACTGAATTCATATCCTTTGATGTGATAAATTCTCCCATGTTTCCCCTGGTGCTTGGTCTACAATGGTTACAGACGCATCAACCCACCATACATTGGGATCGCCTCGAAGTCAAATTCCTCTCAGATTATTGCAAGAACACCTGTTTTCATCACTCCTTGATCTGTTCTATAAATCCTACTGGAAGAATTTTTTTTTTTTTATAATATTTTTATTGAGGTTTGAAAATTAAAGTACATACAAGGAATAAAATGCAATACAGAAAGCTCTGATCAAATATACTTATGCACCAAGGTACAAGTAATTACATTTACTACATATACAACGCAAATTGCTATGATACAGAAAGTTTCAGAAAAAACAAAACAAAAAACAGTGTATATTAAAGTACCATATTGCGCAAGAAACCTCTTTTTCTTTTACTCTTAGGTTTGTTTGAAAGGGGGTTCACAGCAAAAGTATAAGCATGTAAATCTAAAGTACCCCAATGCACAAATAACACTTGATATAAGTGAAATTATATAACATGGAACTCATGGATATGATATAAAGATTATATTTAAAATAGATGAATATAATTTGAAGTTTGCTTATTGGTTAAAATGAAAAGGGAATGAAGACCTGCAGCAATGCCTGAATTTGTTAAGATACATAAAATTGAGGCAAAGGAACCAGGAAAGAAAGCATTAACTAGGGAATAGGACTATTAATAAATTAGCAAGAGGTAGGCTTACAAGAAGCTAGGGGCCATATTCTATAAAATAATGCTCAGGATCCGGCACCACCCAGGGCCCTTGGGTTGGCGCCAGACATCCATGAAAACAGAATAGGGTCCCATACTTAAAAACAAAAACAAACTAGAATCTCTTTGTGAGAACTGAAATGATTTGAAATAGTATATGACTCAGTCCCCGGATGTCTTCCCAGCTCTACCCTAGTATTAGTATAGCCTCTATCGGCACTGCAACTGGTCCCTAAAAATAAAAAGGTCATATTAAATGCGGTACTTATCAAGGGAAACCGCGCAGTAAACTTTGGGATTTAAGTAAACACCCAAAGCTCTAGATAAAGTGTGGGGGGGGGGAGTGATAAAAGTAAAAATAAAAACATATAGATAAATATATATGGAGCCAGCCGCTCAGCTATTAAAGAACCGTGGAATAAAATATTGAGAATTCAGTGGCCTCTTAACACTAACTGTATAAACACAACTTGAAGCTCAAATACTATCTGTAGAAGCCAACGCATAAATAATCAAATAGAACAGTGTGGAGGAGCACAATAACAGCATAGTTAATGAATTTTCTCTTTCTTTACAACATTTAAATGAGTTAAATAAAAGCATGCATATAGTATATATGAACATCAGCAGCTTATAAATCTGATGAATAAATGGGCTAAATTGAACTGTAAACAGGGCAAAAAACTGGTTAACATTGTAAGTTGTGTATGCTGAATGTATACATCCCTATTGCACATAGCAATTTAAAAGAAAAGAAGCACAATTTGTCAGTAGCATGCTGCAGTTAACTATTGTGCAGAGGGATAACATGGTTGTAGCTATGATAATGCAGTTTGGGCACACTTGCTATAGCGAGGCTCATGTAACAGCAACTTTACACATACAATGTCCGCTCAGATAATGTCACGTAAGGGCCAAAGTACATCATTTACATAAGTGCTCAAAGCCACCTCTGCAGAACTATATAAGAACAGTCAATAGAGTTAGCGTTATACATTTAGGCAAGCAGTAATTGTATATATGTCCTTTTGAGAGAGTATATATTTCTGAACGAAGGAATATGGGCATATGAAAGGCTGCATACACAATAAGTTGGGGTAGTGTGGTGGCTCAGTAACGTGTATACAATACCAGACTACAGGGGGATAACAGTCCAAAACAGGGTCAAGCTGTCCTCCATAATGTAGTGGGAAGGGAGAGAAAGGAAGCAAAGACTCTCACTAACCCACGCCCCATTTGTCCTGAACGCTCCGTTGTATGAGTATCAAGTCTCCGCCGAAAACATGTAGGGCACCCCTTGCAAAGAGAAGAAAGTCATCTGCTCTGGAGTGAAGCATCCGGACTCCAGATAGAAAAACTAAGGCTCTTTCTGCAGGACAGAAGACACTAGGTGCCGACATCAGCGTTGCTGACTTCCCCCTGTACTGGTGAGAGCTAGAAGCCGCCTGCGGATCAGCACAAGTTATCGGATCCCCAGTCTCAATATGTAGCTCTTTGCCCCATGGGCTGGCCGCATTCCTCTGGGCCCGGGTAAGTGAAGAGGTTGTGGGATCTGGGAGTTTACATGACTCCGGCGGTTGGACATTACAGTTGCCCCCAATAGATAGAGGGACCGGCTCAGCCTCTGGCTCCTGCCCGCACTCAACTGGTCTCTCCGTATTAGTGTTGTTGAGATCGCTCAGTATAGGGTCCATGCTCCCAGGCTCCTGCTGTGTTAGAAGAGTGAGAAGTGATAGAATATCGTCAGATATGTTATGAAAGTGCTCCTCCATTATACAGTGAACGTGTTGCTCCCAGGCTTGTACAGCCTCCATTTTAGCTGTATTTATGAAGTAGGTATTAGAATCAACAGCTCCACGTGGCGTATCTGAAAAAGGGAAGCCTTTAAAATATCCTCGATATAGAGTCCTTTCCTTCTCTCTGGAGCTTGTAGTAGTTAGCAATGCTATTACATAGTGAAAAGTAGAAGCTCAGGCTTATTATATACAAATTAATCTATGTATTTATAGCTAAAAGCCCGGAGCTTCACAGAAACACGTCTGGTTGCTTTAGTGGCTAGCTCTGCCCCCCTACTGGAAGAATTATTCCTTCTGACTATCAAGATTTTCAAGATGTATTCAGTGAAAAGGAAGCAGAGTCCCTTCCTCCACATCGCCCGTACGACTGTCCTATTCAACTACTTCCAGGTGCTTCCATTCCTTACGGGCACATATACCCTCTATCACAGCCTGAACTAGATCACCTCAAAACTTTCCTTTCAGAGAATTTAAGGAAAGGGTTTATACAACCCTCTTCTTCCCCTGCTGGGGCCGGCATTTTCTTCGTCAGAAATAAGGACAACTCCCTACGCCCTATAATTGATTATAGGGAACTTAATAAACGGACTGTCAAGAACCGCTATCCCTTACCTCTAATTCCCGAGCTCATCGAACGTCTCAGTCAAGCCACCATATACACTAAATTAGACCTACGTGGAGCCTATAATCTCGTCAGGATCCGAAAAGGAGACGAGTGGCTCACCGCCTTCAGAACAAGATATGGGCTCTACGAGTATAAGGTGATGCCTTTCGGGCTCTGTAATGCCCCGACAACGTTCCAATATCTAATAAACGATATATTCCGTGATCTCCTTGACATCTGTGTAGTTGTATATTTGGACGACATTCTGATATACTCTACTAACATCATTGACCATATAAAACACGTCCGTTGGGTGCTCTCTCGCCTTAGACAACACCGACTTTTTGCCAAATTGGAAAAAAAAATGCATCTTCCATACCTCTGTTATTACATTCCTGGGTTATACTATCACTCCCACAGGAATTCAGATGGATGAATCAAAAGTGCAAACTATTAAAAACTGGCACATACCTTCCTCCAAAAAGGACCTGCAAAAATTCCTCGGTTTCTCCAATTACTATAGGAAATTCATCAAGAATTATTCCTCTCTTACTAAGCCTTTAACTTCTCTTACAAGTATCAAAACTACCTTCCACTGGACACCTCAAACACAGGCTATTTTCGAACACCTTAAGGATGTTTTCACTAAAGCACCGATTCTTAAGTTTCCAGACCCTGATGCCCATTATGTACTTGAAGTTGACGCCTCCAACTACGCTCTAGGATCCATTCTGTCTCAACGTAAAACTCCAGAAGATCCACTCCACCCTGTTGCCTTCTTTTCACGAGTAATGACACCAGCCGAATATAACTACCCTGTAGGCGAAAAGGAGTTGTTAGTGATCAAGGTCTCATTAGAACACTGGAGACTTCTCCTAGAGGGCAGTAAATTTCCGATACTAATATATACGGACCACAAAAATCTGGAATACCTTCTGACTAACCGTACCTTATCCTCTAGACAGCTAAGATGGAGTTTATTCCTATCAAGGTTTGATTTCCATATAACCTACAGACCAGGGAGTAAGAACGGGAAAGCGGATGCCTTGTCCAGAAAAGATACCAATCCTCATCATTCCGATGCTCCTGGTACAGTCATTCCAGTTGAGCAATTCATTACACTATCTCCTACTTATCCTGAAGTCCTTAAACTCCTACAACAGAAAGATACTTCCATTCCTAAGCTTAAACTCACACTAGGACAAGATGGTCTCTATTACCACCAAGGACGTCTTTATGTACCACCTTCCCTTCGAGACAATTTGTTAAAAGAACATCATGACTCACCGATGGCAGGACATCTTGGAATCCACAAAACCTATGATCTTCTTTCACGTACGTACTGGTGGCCTGCTATCAGAACTTCTGTGCAAAGATATGTTCAATCTTGCCACATATGTACAGTTTCCAAGACTGAAAAAAGACCTCCTTTCGGATTACTCTTACCATTACAGATACCTGACCGACCGTGGCAAACCATAGGAATGGATTTCATCGTCGAACTTCCATTGTCACTTGGTTACAATACCATACTTGTTGTTGTTGATCATCTTACCAAGATGGCCCATTTCCTCCCATATCATAAGCTCCCAACTTCATCAGAACTTGCAGTTGTTTTCTTGAATAACATCGTCAAATTACACAGTCTCCCAGATTCCATTGTAACTGATAGAGGTAGTCAATTCACCTCTCGTTTCTGGAAAAAATTTGTGACACTATGCAAGTAGAACTCCGATTCTCCTCCTCATTCCACCCCCAATCAAATGGCCAAACAGAGAGAATAAACCAATGGCTCGAACAGTATATTCGTTCTTATTGTTCCAACCACCAAGACCAGTGGGCTAATACCCTTGCTATGGCTGAATATGCATACAACAATTCTACAAGTTCCACTACTTCCAAGACACCATTTTTTGCGAATTATGCTTTTCACCCTTCTTTCCAACTTCACCCTCGGACAGATTCAAACTGTCCCAAGGTTGATGACCTCACTAAGGATCTCCAGGATCTTTTCATAGAACTCAAGAGGCATATAGCTGATGCTCAGGCTCATCAGAGACGTTACTATAACCTCCGAAGACGTCAACCACCTTCCTATAAAATAGGTGATCTGGTCTGGCTGTCGACCAAGAATATAAAACTGAAAACCCCCAGCAAGAAACTTAGTGCTCTCTTCATTGGTCCTTATCCTATCACAAAGATTGTGAACCAAAATGCTGTTACCTTGGATCTGCCTTCTACTTTTCGACTTCATCCCACCTTCCACGTCTCTTTGTTAAAACCTCATTGCGAAACTAGACAGGTGGCCAGCCAGATTCCTCCTCTCATCTTACAGGATTCGGACACGGAATACGAAGTTGATGCCATCCTGGACTCCCGTATTTACCGTGGAACTCTTCAATACTTAATCCGTTGGAAGGGATTCTCTGAGGAGAATGACTCTTGGTAACCTTCCTCGAATGTTCATGCTCCCAAATTGGTATCCCTGTTTCACAGGAGGAATCCAGAACGACCTAGATTCGTAGCTGCGGGGCACCTACCCTGAGGTGGGGGGTATGTCATGGATTTCCTTATTCCTTTCTGTCCCTTTAATTTTACCTGTGCTCACACCTAGCAAGGTTATTTAAAGCCTAGACACGCCTCCCTCCCTGCTTCAGTATTGTTTCCAGTTTAGCATACAGCTTCACAGACCTGCTGCAGGGATTTACCTCTCTCTGTTCAAGTCTAACTATCTGTAGGTATTTAAACCTTTTCTAATACGGAGCCTACTTGAGCAACTGAAAGAGACTTATATGCTAAGTCTGAACATTTCCTAATTTGGATTAACAAACACCGCTGCTGCATTATTTTCCTGCTTAATTGCCTCTGGCAGATCAAGTGTTTTCCAAACCGCAACTGCAGTCTCATCCTATATAAGTTGTGAACTTTATAATTTTGTACAGACGCTTAACTTACATTGGACCACACTCACAGGATACCTCCTCATATTCCTCTTCACACGCTTCAGGAGTAGCGTGATAAACTTCAGACTGAACTTTTGTGAGTAACGCTACAGCACAGCACTTAATACCTGCTCCACCCATCTGCCTGTCAGCTCTCACAAACAGCACAGCTATCAGCGTGTATCACACTTCAAGTGACTAACAGCCTGCTGCATCTCTACTGACCAAACGCTCCCCCTGTGTGCACAGTGACTATCAGGAAAAGTGTATCCCATCCACGGTGCGTTTGGTTAACAACTGCTGTGCAACCTGATTCAGAAATACTGATCAGGAATTTAAATCAAATAGTAACTTTCAACTGCCATACAGACAGATACATTGTAACTTCCTCATTGTATCTTAAAGTAAGGCATACAATCATATATTTTCCGCAGTTGAGATCCACAACCACAACCAGCTCGTTACAGTGTTCCACTATATATCATCATTCTGCTAAATGCCAATTTAATCACACGCTGATTGTATTAACAACTGTTTTGCTTAGATACAGGGATACTCATTTAAAGTTTTGTAAAGTTCGAATAAGGTCTCATTATGCTCTGGATGAGTTAACCCTAAATATGTCTGATTATATGTCATTATAGTCCTATTTGTGGTTATATTCATGAATATTGTACTTGTCTTTTTATACCTTTCATTGAAGTGCTCTACACTACCTTCTTCTTCATGCCTGCTAGTTACTTGGATGTCCTATCCTTTCCCCCCCCCATCCTTCCCATTTCTCCTTCCCCCCTTTTTTTTTTCTCCCCTTTCTTATAAATGCATACTCCAATGTGGTTCCCCCCCCTCCTTCTTTCCTTTTAGCATCTCCTGTACGGCACTCTATTTTGTCCACCTTTGATTGTCTACCAAGTCACGGTGGCATAAGATCCTCTCCCCCCCCCTTTAAGGTACTCTGACTTTCGTTTTCAGAGGCTATCAAGGCGGTTATCTATTTTATATTCCGCACAACTTTGTTTTTTTTTACATTAGGTTATGACTCCCATATAAGGTCTCTATTGTGATATCTGTGCTCTCTTTCTTCTTCTCCTACCTCTTGACTTCTTTTCATCTCTCTCTCTCTCTTCTTCCCTTTTTTTTTTTTTCTCTCTTCTCCCCTTTTCCCCCTTTTTTCCCCTTTTCTCATTCCCTTCATTCCCTCTCCCCGGTCTTTTCCTCCCTCCTACCCTCCATTTCATTTACCAATAAAGTTACCCGACACCTGGCATCATGCCATACACTTGTGTCACCCAGAATGCTAGGGGGCTGAACTCCCCGACCAAAAGAAGTATGTTGTTGCGATCTCTGTACAAGAGCAGAGTCCACTTGGTCTTTCTTCAAGAGACCCATTGGCTCAAAGATATGAAAGTTCCTTTACAATCTAAGTTGTTCCCCATGGTGGAGACCTCTAGCTTCTCACAAAAATCGAGAGGGGTTGCTATCCTTATTCATAAGGATATAGCATATGAACCTATTCATCTAGAAACAGACCAGCAAGGCAGATATCTAATTCTCCTCTGTAAATTAGATGGAGTGATCTATACGCTAGCTTCTTACTATGGGCCTAATAAGCAGCAAATTTCGACTTTACGTAAGTTTTTACATAAATTAGAAAGTTTATGACAAGGCTCCCTTATTCTTGCAGGGGACTTCAATTCTGTTTGGGACCCCCTTTTGGACAAAAAAATGGATAAAACCCGCAAGTGTGATAAGGCTGTGATGGACTTATCATACAAATTTTAAAATTCCATGTGTCAATTCAATTTGTTTGATGTGTGGCGGGCTCTTAATTCGACTTCACGAGATTATACATATTTTTCGTTGGTCCATCAATCTTATTCGCGGATAGATTTTTTCTTCTGTGAACCAGGTCTCTTGGATTGCATTTCTAGATCATGGATCTCTCAATGCCCCTGGTCTGATCATGACCCTGTACATATCATTCTTAAATCTCCTTTGGAATTACAGCGTATACCAGCATGGCGTCTTTCACCATCTGTTTTTTCGGACCCTAATTCAGTAGCTGATATATCTAAAGATATTACTGAGTTTCTCCAAATTAATGATAATGGAGAGGTAGACGATTTCACTTTATGGGCATCATTAAAGGCGTATGTGAGAGGGTCTTTTATAAAAATAGAAGCGGCACAAAAAAAAAAATAGAGGTAAATCCTTGGCTCAACTAACGTTATCTCTCCGCAACCTCACTATTGCACGTAAAAATGATCCAACACCACGTTTGTATGAACAGCTAGTAGCTGTTAGGGCGAAATTAGTCCAATTGGAAACGGAGAGGTCGATGACTAGGCTTCTTAGACTTAAAGAGATTTTCTATTTTAAAGGCAACAAAGCAGATAGGCTCTTAGCCAATCGGTTACATCAACGCACGGCGGCGGCTCGTATACACTCTCTGAAAACGGGGGGCAAATATGTAACTCATCCGCGCGAGATAGGGACGGCTTATGCGAATTACTATATGTCCCTTTATAATCTATCAAAAGATAAGGAGACCCCGCCTCCTACTTTAGACAGTATTAATGATTTCTTGTCCAAGTTAGACCTTCCGGTGACGAGTGATCCCCAAGCAGAGGCACTGCTGTCCCCCATTTCTGGTGCTGAGATTAAAACCGCCATCCTCTCTCTTAAAGCCCTTAAATCACCAGGGCCGGACGGCTTCTCAGATCTCTTTTAAAAGAAATTCCAAGCGCAACTTGTCCCACCTTTGTTGCAGTTTTTCTCTAAGGCAAGCTCATGTGGTACATTCCCGGCCGAGTTTCTGCAGGCCACGATTATTACATTACTTAAACAAGGGAAGGACCCTACGGAATGTTCCAGCTATCGGCCAATCTCATTGTTGAACTTAGATATCAAGTTGTATGCAAAAATCTTAGCTACACGCCTCAACTCCTTGCTACCAGCCTTCATCCACTGTGATCAGGTGGGTTTTGTCAAGGGTCGCGAAGGACCCGATAACACCAGGAGATTATTAAACGTATATTTTACTGCTCATGAACTAAGCTTACCATGTGTCACAATGTCATTGGATGCAAAAAAGGCCTTCGACAGGGTGAACTGGGCATATATGTTTGCAGTCCTGAGGAGGTTTGGCTTGCCGACCTCTTTTATAACATCTATAGCGGCTCTGTATTCCAGCCCTTCGGCCACAGTTCAAGGTCTCTGGTTTTGTTCTTATCCCTTCGAGATCACAAATGGAACGAGACAAGGTTGTCCACTGTCACCGCTCATTTTCGCTCTCGTGATGGAACCGCTAGCTGCTGCCATTCGGCTGAACCCCCATATTAAGGGAGTGGACATAAATCATACCACCCAAACTACAGCCTTATTCGCTGACGATCTGACAATTTTACTTTCAGATCCTATTGGCTCTCTACGGCATCTCTTTGCGCTATTGGAGAGGTTTGCTTCAATTAGCTATTATAAGCTTAATGTCTCCAAAATGGAGGCTTATGCTATACATGTCCCGGAGGAAACATTGACTGTATTAAAAAGGAAATATAAATTTTGTTGGTCTACCTCACATGTTAGACACTTAGGCGTTTTTCTGTCGCATAGTATCCCCACTATTCTTTCACTAAACTTCTCCCCTCTGCTGGCCGAAATAGCAAAAGCCACGGAAGCATGGAATGTTCCCTCCTTGTCCTGGATGGGGCGCATAGCCGCATTTAAGATGAGCCTCTTGCCCAAGCTGACATACCTTTTTAGATCCCTGCCTATCCCGATATCTAAGTCCCTCATCCGAAAATTTCAACAACAATGTAATAAATTTATTTGGCGACATAAAGTTCCCAGAATTGCCACTAGCACCTTACAACAGCCTATACTTACAGGAGGGGCAGCTGCTCCTAATATTCTCTATTATCACGAAGCTGCTCGTCTTTCACATGTGACACAGTGGGGCTCGCTGGCTTGTAGTCGATGGGCAGAACTGGAGCAGGCTTCCTTCCCATTGGGGGTTTTTCTTGCAGACCTGATTTGGCTTCCTGCACACGCTAGGCCAAAAATGGCTTTAGTGAACCCTATAGTAAATACCAATTTAAAATTTTGGGATAAGATTCATAATCTCCCCACGATTGCGCCTCATCCATCCCCGTCTCATATGATAAGGGGCCTCCTTCTTGCACTACCAGACAACCATCCACTCCTTTGGGAGGATCTGGGTATCACAAAAGTTTCAGACCTATATGAAGGGACCCAACTACTGTCCTTCCAGGCCTTTCTCCGAAAATATAATCCACCGCTCCCCCTCCATTTTGAGTTTTGCAGACTATGAAGTTTCCTTAAATCTTGGGGCTTCGACAAAGACCCACTACGTCCTAAAACTAAGTGGGAGACGAAATGGGACCTCAAACTCTCGTTTAAGAAATTACTCTCGTCATCTTATCAGGACATACTGCGTCCTCCAATTTTTCTAAAATCCTCACCGATAAAGAGTTGGGAATCTTCCCTAAACATAACCCATGAACCACAGGTATGGCATATAGCGACTAAACTAACCAGAAAAATGGTGCACTGTGTCACTCTGTATGAATTGAAATACCTCAAATCAATGGAAGCCTATGTGTCTCATGTTCATAGTACTGAAGATCAACACACTCTGATTTGGGAGTACAGCCCTGATTAGTGCTTCTTAGGCTCAGTAGCCTTCGCAATCTCTGTCCAAGCCAATAAGCCTGGGGACTTCGTATCCCTATGACTTGACCCTCCTGGTCCCTAGGATTATGATCTATTTCCCACCACTTATCTGCCCTTAAAATGATGACTTCCTATCCCTTTTTTCCCCTTCCCCCCGGCCGCGCAACCCTTCCCCCCCCCCCCCCTTTTTTTTTCTTTTTTTTTTCCCTCTCTCTTCTCTTCTTCTAATATACTCTACTTCTTTACCTCCTGTCCTCTTCTTATTTCCATCTGGAGATATTATCTATTGCTGAGACCTAAATATAGACTAACTCACAGAGCGCTCCATTTTGTTGATATATGTATACTACCTGTGAGTCAACTCTAAAATGTCTGTTAATTATTTGCTGTTCAACAATTATCACACTGTCATAATTACATGTCAATGCTGAATACAGATGCTATTTCCTTATTATGTTGAAGGACACTATACTTCGATGAGAACTTTGAGAGCTCAGTTCTCTCATTATATATTGTGGACTACGCTTCGTGCATCTTACCATCATGCAAAACTTGCTGGATATGACTACTGCTCCTGTAACCTTAATAACTGATGTTCTTAATTATGACTGTATTGTGAATTTTTTCAATAAAGTATTTAAAATTAAAAAAAAAACAAAAAAAAAAACTAACACTATTAAAAATTGTAAGTCTAAAATTACAAAAAAATAAAAAAAACTAAATTACGAAAAATAACAAAAGAAATTATCAAAAATAAAAATAATTTCACCTAATCTAATAGCCCTCTAAAAATAAAAAAGCCCCAAAATAAAAACACCCCCTGGCCCTAGCCTACAATAAACTACCAATAGCCCTTAATTGTGGGTTGTTTTTTTAGGTTAGGGTTTGGGCTTTATGTAAAAGAGCTGATTGCCCTTTGCAGGGCAATCTAAAAGAGCTGAATGCCTTTTAAGGGCAATGCCCATACAAATGCCATTTTCAGGGCAATGGCTAGCTTAGGTTTTTAATTAGAGTTAGGTTTTTTTATTTTGGGGGGTTGGTTGGGTGGTTGGTTTTACTGTTGGGGGGTCTTTGTATTTTTTTCAGGTAAAAGAGCTGATTTCTTTAGGGCAATGCCCTACAAAAGGCCCTTTTAAGGACTATTGGTAGTTTATTGTAGGTTAGGGGGTGTTTTTAATTTGGGGGGCTTTTTTATTTTTATAGGGCTATTAGATTAGGTGTGACTGTTTTTATTTTTGATAATTTCGTTTGTTATTTTCCTAATATACGGCTAGATTTAGAGTTTGGCGGTAGATGGGCTGCTAACGCTACGCGTGGTTTATGTCTAACGCACGGCATTGTTTGACTCCGGTATTTAGAGTTTAAAAAAGACCATCTAACGATGTTCCTAACGCGTGTATTTCACACGCGGAATCCTGCCCGCGTTAGACAGTCTCCCATAGAGATCAATGGAAAAGCAAAATAAATAGCTTTTTTCACCTAACACTCGATCTCGCGAGAAATACGCACAGCTCGGTCATATGACGCATACCACATCATGCACAACAATAACACGCCGCAAATGTCACAACAACAATCACTCAACAAAGCACACAAGCATTACACATTCACAAGCGGGGTGATTTTTAATAAAACTTAATACAGGGAATACGCATATGCGGGGGGATTTTTAATAAAACTTAATACAGGGAATACGCATATACTTTAAGATGCGGAAATACGCTAAATAACAACAAGGGAAAAAAATACATACACTAGCAAAATAATCGCATTCAATATCACTATATATTAGGACAAACATACATATACAACGCTTCACTAATAACACACCATCGCAAATTCACATTTAAACAGAATACTATTGGTCAATGTTATAGAAAACGAGCACTATGACATCATCGCATTCTACACATTCCACAAATACTAACTCCAAATGAGCATGCGCAAATTCACACACCTAATACACATTGCACAAATAATAATTGCTAATAAAGCACACATGAACACAATTTACAACGCAAATAGGTACATCATTAAACATTTACACAGGGTATATAAGCACCACACAAGCATGGCTTCTTTGACTGTGTTGCTGGTGGGTCTTTGGAGATTGGAGGTTTAAGATTAGAGAGTTTGTGCATTATTGTGAGTTAGTTAGTGTTAGTGTGAGAGAGTCAGTTGTTAGTGTTATCGTGAGTGAGTTAGTGGGAGTGGGAGTTAGTGGGAGTGGGAGAGAGTCAGTTAGTGGGAGCGTGAGTGAGTTAGTGGTAGTGGGAGTTGTTAGTGAGAGTTAGTGGTAGTGTGAGAGAGTCAGTTAGTGGGAGCGTGAGTTAGTACTAGTGTGAGTTATTGAGAGTTAGTGGGAGTGTGAGTTAGTGAGAATTAGTAGTAGTGTGAGTTAGTGAGAATTAGTAGTAGTGTGAGTTAGCGAGCAAGTGATTTTTCTGTACACTTAACACATTTACACGCAAACACATTCAATACATTCATACACTTATCAATAACACTACATACACTCCATAACCCATACCCCCTCATACTACACTCCATACCCCATTCCCTGTAGTCCCATTCCCTTTCATCCCATTTACTCTTATCCCATACCCCATACCCATCCCATACCCATCCCCTAGTTACATTTAGTTTACATATCCTCCTTTTAGTCTTCTTCTTTTTGTTTATTTATATACTCCTTACCCTCTTTGTTTTTTTAGATCCCTCTCACACTTTCAGCACTTATTTTGTCTTTTTAGTTCTTTATTTTGAACCCCTTTCATTTCATCACACTCACTTTTTGTTTGATTATTTGGGGTTTAGTTTAGGGAACAGATGGAGGGCAGGCAGGGGAGAGGTAGAGGGGGGAGGAGAGGGAGGGGGAGAGGAACAGGGCAGGAAGGGGGGCAGGAAGGGGGGCAGGAAGCGGGGGTGGAAGTGGTGGGTGGACCCAGCCACTTGGTTCAAGATGAACAAGTGGCTGGGCCCAGTGGCGGACAGAGTAGGGCTTCACAGTCCGGGAAACAGAGGGCATCGTCACAGGGGAAGGCCAAGGCGACTAGGGAGTCGAGGTTTTCGATGGAGGAGAAGGAGGCCCTCGTCGAGGCCTATATGGCCAAGTATAGGAGGCTGCAGCACCAGAAGACCACCCCGACTGAGAAGAGGAAGCTCTGGCATGAGATAAGGAATGCAGTCAATGCAGTGGGTGGCCGGAATAGAGATATGGACTCTATAAAACATCGATACCGGGACTGTAAGATGGATCTCAAGAAAAAGTTAAGCCTGGAGGCCCGACATGCCGCAGGAACTGGTGGCGGACCTGCCCTGGAAATCGAGTACTGCCGATGGGAGGAAATGTTGCGGCCCAGCATCTCCGAGGTGGATGTAGTCGGTATCGGAGGAATTGATACCGGGAACCTGCCATTCTCATCTGACGGTAAGCTCATTTAAGAATAAATTCACATATGAATGTATTTCAAGGGACACTATACGCAAACCTTTACTTTCATGATTAAGGTAGCGAATTCAATTTTACAAAACATTATAATGTACTTATATTACCTAATTTCAATCATTCTTGAGATATATTTTAATGAAGAAATAGCCATGCACACGGTGAACCAATCACAGGAGGCAGCTATATTCAGCTAACAATCAGCATCTTCTAAGCATATTTAGATATGCTTTTCAGCAAAGAATATCCAGAGAATTAAGCTAATTAGATAAGAAAAGTACATTAGAAAGTTGATTATAAATGTATGCTTCTAAATCATGAAAGATAAAACATTGGGTTTCATGTCCCTTTAAGGATCAGATTAATGCTATTACGCTGTTTACACGCATTCACAATTACTTTGCGGTTACATCAGTATCTAGGCTATAGGTTAGTAGAATGAAAATGTCCACAGCTCTCCAATGCTAGAAAGTTTCTTTATTAGGACAAAATAGCGACGTTTCGAGGCTAATGCCTCTTAATCATGCATGATGCATGATTAAGAGGCATTAGCCTCGAAACGTCGCTATTTTGTCCTAATAAAGAAACTTTCTAGCATTGGAGAGCTGTGGACATTTTCATTCTACTACATTCATTTTGGTGAAGTGGCAGTTCACCTGTCTTCACGAGCACTCCTGTCCTCTAGTGCTGTTCCACATTGAACTGTTTAGGCTATAGGTTAGGTGTGCATTTAAACAGACTGAAAAAAAATGCTAAAACATTCAGATTGACCACAGATATCACAAACACGTTTTACAAAATGCGGAAATCGTATTGATTGTTAGATTTAAAAGTGGATTAATGATTCTGCATTTGTAATTGTATCGTAAGCTAAGTCATTTAAAGCTTCATTTGGAAATATGCTAATATATACATTTATTTATTTTTCAAATATACAGAGTCTGGGGAGGAGGCAGCACAACAAATACAGCCTCCTCCATCTCCCCGGGATGAGAGTGGTGGGGAGTAATTTCCACTTCGGAGGGAAGAGGCCCCCCGTGACGAAGAGGGCACGGAAGCAGATGAAGAGGCCCCGGAAGCAGAGGAGGAGGCCGCGGAACCAGAGGCCCCTCAAGGACCCGCACACCGCCGTGCACGGGCACCCCGCCGTGCACGGGTACCCCGCCAAGCACAACAAGAGGAAATAGCGGAGGTGCGGGTTCTACTGGACTACATAGACCAGATGCGTAACTCCCGGATACAAAATATTGAAGGCCAAACTCGAATTATTGATGAACAAAACCAAATAATTGAAGGACAAAACCAAATAATAAACATACTTAATAGAATAGAAGAAGGGCAAAACAGAATCATTAATCTACACCAAGAGATGTTTAATTTTTTCCGGGAGGCGCATGCTGATCTGCCTCCTGGTCCGCCTCCTGCTGCTGGGCCTCCTGCTGCTGGGCCTCCTGCTGCTGGGCCATCTTCTCCTGCCGGCCCATCTTCTCCTGCCGGGCCATCTCCTCCTGCCGGGCCATCTCCTCCTGCCGAGCCATCTTCTCCTCCTCAGCCATCTTCTCCTCCTCAGCCATCTTCTCCTCCTCAGCCATCTTCTCCTCCTCACCTTGGTCGTCCCAGTACTCTTCCTTCCACTCTTCCCACAACATCTCCAAGGAGAACTCGTCAGAGTCGGCAGTTGCCCCTCCCAGAGCCTCAGCCCCGTGGGAAGAGGGGAAGGAAGAGGAAGTAAGTATTTGTTTTCATGTTTAATGTTTTTTTTATTTAATGTGTAATGGATAGGTATGTGATGATGTGGTTTTCATACACTTGTGGACCACACTCTGTATATAATCTACTTCTATGGGACCGGGTCCATGGAGGCAGATTGTTTGCAGAGTGTGGGTTATAAGTGTCTGAAAACCACATCATCACATACCTATCCTTGTTCATGATATTGATTGGTTTCTGTGATGTGATGTCCAAACTGTTTCCCGAATCGCAAACAAAATTACCATTACAATTATCCATGATGGCATATTACTGTTTGAATGCCAATAACACAGCTTAAAGGGACAGTCAGAAAATTATTGATTACAAAGAAAACACTGTATTACACATTATCAAGTTGGAAACAACAAAACATGGAGAAATACGTGTGACTTATGTGCTTACCCTTGTATCTCTGACTATGAAAAATGAACACTTATTTGTTGTTCTGACATAACAACATTTTAGATATCAATGATCAATACATGGTAAATAATATGCTGTAGGAGCACAAGGTTTAACATATACAAATGCTATCCAAATGCCCTCTAGTGGTCAAATTGTATAATGATTACATGCACTCTTCAAGCTCTAAGAAATGAGCACACGAACCTCATAGGTTTATCTAGCAAATTAAAATAAACACAGACAAATGATTAATTGGTGAGAAACCTTTGATATCATTGATATTACAAAATTGACTTTTAGAATAATGCAAAACATCATTTGTTTTCTAAACTGTCCCTTTAACAAAATTACATATGCTAACATATATTTGAAGATTGTTGGTATATCTACATGTACTTGTTCAAACAATAAATATTGAAATCAGATTTATATTGACGTGTTAAATAAAGTCTATTTTCTTAAAGAGACATTATTGTGTTCATTTATTTTCAGAAAGACATTTGTTTTAACTATGAATATGGTTTAAAGTCCTTTTAGGAGTGGGGGGTGAAAATATGATAACAATAATATATTTGGAGATTAACCAATGTGGAACTCATACATGATACAAAAATAAACATTTGCATTAAAGGGACAGTATACTATATTTTTAACTGAACTGTATGTAATAGACACTACTAGAAACAACAAGATTAACATATACTGATATGAATATTACAAAGCTTTAAACCCTTTCAAAGAAAATAGGGTTATCTCTATTGAAAAGATAGATGAACCCCCATTACAACCGTAAAACAAGACAATACCCCATCATTAACATATGAAAAGACACTTTACACAAACAGGAGCAAGCTGGAGATGGTACTCACATGAAACTCAGAGGCTTGACGAGGAGTCAGAAAATTACTTACATTTTCTTTGAACACAAGCAAAATGAAACGTGTATTTGTTAAACAATGACTATCTAACTAGAGACAAAATAAAAAGTTTTGATTTATAATGTGAGTGTCTAATGAACCTTTAATAGAATATACGACGAAATTACATTTAGAAGAAGTCGCCATCATATATTTAGCATATGATAAAGATAAATGCATATTGATTATTTGATTCTAACACAATAGCGCATATTTATGAATTAGATATCTTTAACATTAAACACAACAGTCATTTTACATAAAAAGGAACATATTGTTGACAAACATATTAAACAACATGGACTATAGAGATTTGCACTTGCCTCGAAATATCTTATGCATGAAAACATTTTGCTTTCATTCGTTTATTCAACCAGACATCCAGCAAAAGAGAATGTGGTGTTCTTTATCAGCTATGGTTCAACAATGTAACATGATGCAAACAATCCATATTCGCAATGTTTTTAAACTTGGCTTCATTCACAAACGTGTTTGACGTGCACAAACAAATATTGCGGGACTACGTAATACAATCAGACGTTTTTTTACCTTTGCATGTGACGTCTTAATTAACATGGCGCTTCCTTGATCACGTAAGAACGCAATCCAATAAAAGGCACATTCCTGATCACGTAAGAACGCAAACCAAAAAAAAGGCGCATCCTTGATCGCGTAAAAATGCCATCCAATAAAAGCGGCATCCTTGATCGCGTAAAATCGCCATCCAATAAAAGGTGCATCCTTGATCGCGTAAAAACGATATACAATAAAAGGCGCATCCTTGATCGCGTAAAAACGCCATCCAATAAAAGGTGCATCCTTGATCACGTAAAAATGTCAGTCAATACAAGGAATCATTGGACAGCCTGGCAGGTGACGTCTTAAGCAACATGGCGCATCCGCGATCGTTGAAAAACCGCAGCCAATACAAGGACTCAGTTGACAGCTTGGCATATCACTAAGAAACGTATTTATATTTTAGTAACTAGTATGTGTCTAGATTGCTATCTAGGAATGTCACGAAATCATGATTCATCTTTTCGGACTTGACTGTCCCTTGAACTATAGCTATGGTGTATATCTTTAACCTTTAAAAGATACACATGAGAAATACATATGCCATTGATGTTTTAAGATATGTTTAGATTGTTTGGGAATAACAATAATGACACATGTATTGATCAAATGGGTCATTTATTCAAGTTGAAATATGGTCAGACTACCTATAGCCATATATGGGAGGAGAAGTATTTTTTACAAATATTTTGAAAAACATATTCCTCATATAAAATATGCGCATTACACACAGAGATTGATTTGGTTACACTTTTACAATAAGATAGAATAGAAAATGAAATACATGTGCTGTCAACATTACAATAAGATTGTTTATTATTAAGATTATATGTCCTTGTTCATGTAAAAAGGACAAAAACGCTTTAGAAATGGAAATACATTCATTAACAATTGTGCTCACCATCACTTAAAGGGACATGATTATTATTTATAAAAAGAGGATACACAGAGACAATACTATTTCAATAAAATGAACACTTTACAGGGATTATATCATTGTATCAATCCTCAGATCATTTGTTAAAGGTGCATCAATTCATGCAGAGTTTATAAATACACACATGGATGTGAAATTTGAAATATACATATATAACAATCTTTATATACATATATAAAACAATTACTATGCTAATCATAATCATGCAATAAAAAAGATTTTAGATAACAATATAAAGACGAAAAATAATAATTACATTGGAGATGTTAATCTTAAAGTCATTTAGAATTGTATTACATATATGATTCAGGAAACAACATTATTTTGGGTATGTCCCTTTAAGGATCAACCATATAAAATAGAGATTTCAATCAATGACATGAATAAGGAGGACAAAGAATCGTGAAATGACATGTCTTTTATTAGTATGTCAGAAAACAACAACGTTTATAAATAATATGGTAAAGATCAGGAAAATGGAGACATATGACAAGGTAACAGAGTGCATCACAGTCCATGAAGAGAGTTGCCAAGGGCCACCATAGCCCCATTGTAGATATATGACAAGGTAACAGAGTGCATCACAGTCCATGAAGAGAGTTGCCAAGGGCCACCATAGCCCCATTGTAGATATATGACAAGGTAACAGAGTGCATCACAGTCCATGAAGAGAGTTGCCAAGGGCCACCATAGCCCCATTGTAGATATATGACAAGGTAACAGAATGCATCACAGTCCATGAAGAGAGTTGCCAAAGGCCACCATAGCCCCATTGTAGATATATGACAAGGTAACAGAGTGCATCACAGTCCATGAAGAGAGTTGCCAAGGGCCACCATAGCCCCATTGTAGATATATGACAAGGTAACAGAGTGCATCACAGTCCATGAAGAGAGTTGCCAAGGGCCACCATAGCCCCATTGTAGATATATGACAAGGTAACAGAGTGAATCACAGTCCATGAAGAAAGTTGCCAAGGGCCACCATAGCCCCATTGTAGATATATGACAAGGTAACAGAGTGCATCACAGTCCATGAAGAGAGTTGCCAAGGGCCACCATAGCCCCATTTGAGCCATATGACAAGGTAACAGAGTGCATCACAGTCCATGAAGAGAGTTGCCAAGGGCCAGCATAGCCCCATTTGAGCCATATGACAAGGTAACAGAGTGCATCACAGTCCATGAAGAGAGTTGCCAAGGGCCAGCATAGCCCATTTGAGCCATATGACAAGGTAACAGAGTGCATCACAGTCCATGAAGAGAGTTGCCAAGGGCCAGCATAGCCCCATTTGAGCCATATGACAAGGTAACAGAGTGCATCACAGTCCATGAAGAGAGTTGCCAAGGGCCACCATAGCCCCATTTGAGCCATATGACAAGGTAACAGAGTGCATCACAGTCCATGAAGAGAGTTGCCAAGGGCCAGCATAGCCCCATTTGAGCCATATGACAAGGTAACCGAGTGCATCACAGTCCATGAAGAGAGTTGCCAAGGGCCAGCATAGCCCCATTTGAGCCATATAACAAGGTAACAGAGTGCATCACAGTCCATGAAGAGAGTTGCCAAGGGCCAGCATAGCCCCATTTGAGCCATATGACAAGGTAACAGAGTGCATCACAGTCCATGAAGAGAGTTGCCAGGGCCAGCATAGCCCCATTTGAGACATATGACAAGGTAACAGAGTGCATCACAGTCCATGAAGAGAGTTGCCAAGGGCCAGCATAGCCCAATTTGAGCCATATGACAAGGTAACAGAGTGCATCACAGTCCATGAAGAGAGTTGCCAAGGGCCAGCATAGCCCCATTTGAGCCATATGACAAGGTAACAGAGTGCATCACAGTCCATGAAGAGAGTTGCCAAGGGCCAGCATAGCCCCATTTGAGCCATATGACAAGGTAACAGAGTGCATCACAGTCCATGAAGAGAGTTGCCAAGGGCCAGCATAGCCCCATTTGAGCCATATGACAAGGTAACAGAGTGCATCACAGTCCATGAAGAGAGTTGCCAAGGGCCAGCATAGCCCCATTTGAGCCATATGACAAGGTAACAGAGTGCATCACAGTCCATGAAGAGAGTTGCCAAGGGCCAGCATAGCCCCATTTGAGCCATATGACAAGGTAACAGAGTGCATCACAGTCCATGAAGAGAGTTGCCAAGGGCCAGCATAGCCCCATTTGAGCCATATGACAAGGTAACAGAGTGCATCACAGTCCATGAAGAGAGTTGCCAAGGGCCAGCATAGCCCCATTTGAGCCATATGACAAGGTAACAGAGTGCATCACAGTCCATGAAGAGAGTTGCCAAGGGCCAGCATAGCCCCATTTGAGCCATATGACAAGGTAACAGAGTGCATCACAGTCCATGAAGAGAGTTGCCAAGGGCCAGCATAGCCCCATTTGAGCCATATGACAAGGTAAAAGAGTGCAACAGGCACAACAATAAACTTAAAAAAAGGCCAAATGGCAACAAGAACAAAAACATCAACATGTGGACGGAGGATTCTTATCTGCTACCTTGGAGCATCTCCAGATCCTCCACTTACTGGTCATCCTCTTCATCGTCCTGTGCATGTCCAGCTCCAGATTCAGGACTTGAATTTAATCGCATGATTTGACGCAGAGTCAAATCCTGAACCCGGAGCTGGGCCTGCATGGTGTCGTTCATCCCTCTCAGGACAGCTGCGTTCCTCAACACGGCCTGCTCTACTCGTGCTATACCTTCTAGCATGAGCCATGCTGAGTCACAGCCTAAAATAAAGAATAAATCAAATATTAAGGATAATTACACAACAGAAGAAAAAATAAGCAAAGATACATTGTCATCATAAAGACAAATCATTCTTTACATCAATTTGTTAAAATTGATTCTTTACACATTAAATATATTATTCAGACAGACCTAAATCCTTAAAGGGACAGTTTACTCAAACATGTTGTCCCCTTTAATTTGTTTTCGATGATCCACTTCTACAGCTTGAGTGTATGTAATCTTGTTAAAGGATTTACATTGTACTTACATTAGCAATTTAAATATTTAAATTATACTGTGGTAGGCACACCTATCCTTAAACATTTTGGCGTTGAGGACAAGCTGTGTAAACATATCAACCTGAAGAAATTACATTCCCACTGGGTTAGACAAGAGATAATGTATCGACATTTGTACATAAATTGTTGGATCCAAGTAGTGGTGATTGGTATATGTAGTGATATCAAATTAAAGGGACACTGAACCTAAATATTTAATTGTTGACTGATTCAGATAGAGCATGACATTACAAATATTAAACAATTACACATATTCTTTAAATGTTTGAATTATCTAGCTAGATTTGGAATGCAAGAATGTAGGTTTATAGGGCAGGCCATATTTGTTTATCAACTTTGGTTGTCCCTGCTGGTTGATGGATACATTCATCCAACAATAAAGAAATGATGTCCACAATTATTTTCTATTGAAAATTAATTCTAGCCATTTCTTTGTTTCAATAAAGATAGCAAGAGAATGAAGAATAATTGATAAGAGTAGTAAATTATAAATTTGATTAACATTGCATGCTCTATTTGAATCACAATAGAAACAATTTGCCTTCAGTGTACCTTTAAGTATCTTATAATGTGGATTTAGAATGATACTTACAGCTGTGCCTGGGAAGGACTATCTGACACCCAGGACAATGAAGGTTGAGACAGGGGGGAGGGATGGGATTGTATTGGGGAGGGATGGGATTGGGTTGGGGAGGGATTGGGTTGGGTTGGGGAGGGATGGGATTGGGTTGGGGAGGGATGGGATTGGGTTGGGGAGGGATGAGCTGCTGCTCCGGGGTAGGCCGTACAGCTGGGGAGTGTTGAGTTGGGGTCTGGGCAGCTGTACAGCCCATAATACGGGGAGAGCGTTGAAGGGGGACGAAGGGACGTTTTTTAGGAGGGACAGGAAAGGACAAATGGGAAGGGCTGGCAGGGGTCTGGGCCCGGGCAGGAGTCTGGGCCTGGGTAGGAGTCTGGGCCTGGGCAGGGGTCTGGGCCAGGGCAGGGGTCTGGGACTGGGCAGGGGCGGAAAACAGATGACCAGAGGTGGAGGATCCATCTGAAATAAATAATACAAATATATTAACATCTCATACATCATGAAATCAAATCAACGCATTTAAAATTGATTATGTTTTCAATATACTTAGAAGTGTGTTTGAATTTCTAATCAATTATGAAATGAGGATATGGTATGCATATAGGCACTCAGATGAATATCAATGACTGTCTGTACAATTATAACATTATTATTGTGTTTTGGCCTGGAATATGCATGTGACATAATGATGGCATGAATTATAAATGTTTTTTTTAAAAAAAAAAACATCAAAGCATATTTTCATGCTGCCTGATATAGAAAGGGGGCAGTAGTGTATTTGAACAGACAAATAATATTCCCTTTTAAAGTGCAAAAGCTGTAGACTTTGAATGTCTTCAATAAAATGATTTCCAATAAAGCAACATGTTGGAAACATGATAGATATATTTCACATACCATCAGACTCCAAGGCAGCCTCTTCCTCCTCCGTCACACATGTTATATCAATCTCTGTAAAACATAACATGTTGTGTACACGTTAAGATCACATATTATAACATATGTTACTGTTGATCAAAGACACACATCAATGTTGCATTAAAGATATACACACCCAAAGTTATGATTTACATCATTTTGATGGAGCATACAAATGACATTAGATTTGTTATTCTCAATGATTCAGATTTTCGATGTATTGTTTGTATTCATTTTAAAATCATAAAAGCATAGTACATAGAACATTTAAGATTTCTCATGTGTGTATCACTTGATGACTGTTGTCAAAAATGAACATGGAAACAAACATATGCTATACATCTTCTGAATAACAAAGGTGTAGACTAAGAAAGTTTTAATTATTAATCTTTCAATATTCAAAGAAAATTAATATATAATCAGAGGAGTAAATTATGTGTTTGTTTCAAATGTTATGCTTCATAAGAATCATGCTCATAATATTGATTACCAATACTCCTTCAATGACATATAAATGAGTCAATGGACTTACCAGGAGGCCGCAAAGGTGTCTCTGTGTCAGTGCTGGATTCCTCTGGGCTCCCCACACCAACTCTCTCTATGAATGATATAGATATATATTAGTGAACACATTTGGGATAGCAATAAATCACATCTGTAGCGAATTTTAAGAATAATCAACTTGAAAATGAGAAGAATAGAGCAGTCATTAAACAAAAAAATGCTCGATTGAATCAAGGGGATTCTGTTAAAAATGATGTATTGAACATATGTTTCATTTCTGACTATATTAGACATCAAACTCATCTCATACGATGCTATTGCATATCTAAATATACCCATTGATCAATGTTTTTAAAATAATACACACAAACCACATTTTGAATAACAGCTGTTGACAAATATAAACAAAGACATGTGGCACACCGAGCCATTTGTGCAATGTACAGTAATCTTGTTTAGGACACAACACATATTGATCACAATACAAAACCAAATGGATTAGTACAAATATGTAATCATGGTGCTGTTAGAGTATGCTGATATCTATAAAGTAACTCCAACAGTGAATATGTGAATTATATATCAATATTGTCTAATCCAAAGAATGTAAAGATGAATGAATCTATTGTTTATTAAAGGGACACTGACATGATTTATTTCAATCATTTATTTCACTGTTCAAACTGTTCAAAATGATTTAACATTTACTCCTATTATAATTTGAATGTTGCTACATTTTAATCTTAAAGGCAGATAAGCAATATTGGATTCAATAAATATTGTTTGTTGAAGGTATCCACCAATCATCAATCAAAACCCAGGTTGGTCAACCAAAATTGAGCTGAAGATAAACGTACATTCTTGATTTTAAAATACATTTAGCAATAGAATATTTCACATATGATTATAGTATTATATTTAAATGTTGATTAATATTGCATGCTCTATCTGAATGACAACATTAATAATTTTAGCTCAGTATCCCTTTAATATAAAATGATATTGATTTGACAATGTTGGTGTTAATGAATTCTCTACTCCATATGTTGATGTAATGAATGGGATTGAGCATGCAATTCCAATCTAATATGTTATTTAAGGATATCCTAAGAATTATTTAATTTTCATCTATTAAAGGGACATGAAGCTCTAAATGTGTAATTGTATACATTTTTAAACTATGTACTACTGTTATCTGAACACATGATTTTAACTTTTGTAAATATGCCAATTTATGCATAGAAAAACTGCCGGATAATACCAGTAATGCATTGTTTAACATAAACCAAAATCCATTAATTTTTCTAAAAAATAAAACAATAGACTGAACCAATGTAGCTCATAAAATGTTTAAACAAAACAATAAAATCACGTTTTAAAAAAATTCAATGTAAAATTTAGTTGTCATGTCCCTTAAATGACGTGATCAATTTCAAAAATGGAATCTATATTTTTAAAATCAAAACATATGCAAAATTGTGTGTATTTTTAGAAAATGTATACAAATAAGATTAAGCAATACACAAGGGAAGAATATAAATTGGACATTCAAAGAATCTTACATTAAAATTAAGACATCCAGAATAGATGGGATATCTTAAATTCCAAACCAAATCAGAGTAGTCTTACAATGTAATCCTATTTTTTTGTTTTATTTATTCTTATTTGCAAAAAGTTTTAAAATCCATTTTGAAGATACATATAAATATTGAACAATGTGGATTTAGTATGTAATGTTCTGTCCATGTTTCTAAGACAAATGTCAATTAAAATGAGACATACCATACTGTGACAAGCCCTGCCTTGAGGATCCAGCACCAACATCCAGATCTGTAATATATTAAATGAGGATTGGATATCATTAATACAAATCTTGCCATGTTTAAAATCTTTACATTATTAGCAAATCAATTCAAAAATATTAATCCTTTGGTAGTCCCATGAGTTAATTTTTTCCTCAATTCTATTCATGATAAATATATCCTGTACTCTTATTTTCAATCAGTTGTGTTGTTTACTGTAGCTTAAATTATTTTTTTGTGTTATTTCATTCTCATCAATTGATGGGCATATGTTATAATTTATTTGGATTCTTCTTTTTTTATTATGTATAATATTGAAAATAAGAATACTGTATTCTTCACATATATAATAATTCACATTTCATTTTGACCAACATGTATAAAGCAATGCCACTTACAGCTAACCCATGTTAACGTGTATGCGCAATTCCATTTTCGCGATCATTGCGCAATGATTCCAAGCGGAATTATGCATCCGTCATTTGACCAACATGTATAAAGCAATGCCACTTACAGCAAACCCATGTTAACGTGTATGCGCAATTCCATTTTCGCGATCATTGCGCAATGATTCAAAGCGGAATTACGCATCCGTCATTTGACCAACATGTATAAAGCAATGCCACTTACAGCAAACCCATGTTAACGTGTATGCGCAATTCCATTTTCGCGATCATTGCGCAATGATTCCAAGCGGAATTACGCATCCGTCATTTGACCAACATGTATAAAGCAATGCCACTTACAGCTAACCCATGTTAACGTGTATGCGCAATTCCATTTTTGCGATCATTGCGCAATGATTCCAAGCCGAATTACGCATCCGTCATTTGACCAACATGTATAAAGCAATGCCACTTACAGCAAACCCATGTTAACGTGTATGCGCAATTCCATTTTCGCGATCATTGCGCAATGATTCCAAGCGAAATTACGCATCCGTCATTTGACCAACATGTATAAAGCAATGCCACTTACAGCAAACCCATGTTAACGTGTATGCGCAATTCCATTTTCGCGATCATTGCGCAATGATTCCAAGCGGAATTACGCATCCGTCATTTGACCAACATGTATAAAGCAATGCCACTTACAGCTAACCCATGTTAACGTGTATGCCCAATTCCATTTTCGCTCTGTGACGCATATTCTGTAGAGCGCAAGAAACATCATTCCTATTTCATGTGTCACTAATCTAAAATCAGATATCTAAACATCATATGTAGTGTATGTTGTGAGATATATACACATTTTTTACAAATAAATCAAATATTAAGATATTATATGAAGTTGGATAGTTACCTGGTTCAGATTCTCTTTCTTCTCCTCCCAGGCCACCGGACGGAGAAGCAGCTGCCCTGGCCCCCGCGTCAGGAATTTCAGATCCCGCAATTGGGAGGGAAGAAGAGGAGGCCGAGGATGGCGAGGATCTAAATCTTTTGGGGACCCGGAGATTGAGGAGCTCGCATAAAGTCACCTCATAAGGCAGTAGGTAGAGTTTCCGCGGGGCCTTTCTTTGGCCCCCTATTTTACGGGCTTGTACCCAGTCCCTTATGAGGTTGACTTTTTTTGTTAAGCGCAACCTCATATCTCCGAATCTCCTCATGATCTGATCCTGAGTCCTCTGGACGCCACACACCAATCTAACCGCATTGGTGATAGACTCCCAGAGGGCCTTCTTAACAGGCGCATCTGTCGAACTCCTCTTGTTCCCAAACAGCTGGGGATAAAAGTCCTTGACGGCGTGGACCAGTGCAGCGCTCTCCTGCTTGGTGAACCTGGGAGGTTTCATGCCTGCTGGGTTGTATAATAATAATTATAATAATAATAATATAAACTGCCTGCAGTCATTAGAGAACTGACAAAGATGGCAACGTGTAATGGACTTTTATATGGTGAAGTAAACATGAGATGCACCATGGGACAAGTTATCTGTACATCTGATTGGATAAAAGTTTGAAATATTGTTAGAATGTCTGTGAGACCATCCTGACTCAAGTTGTGTTTGTGTGATGAACTCTGATTGGCCGTTCCTTAATGTTTCATATCTTAGCAACTTCCATACACATACCTCCTGGTGGTGCTGTAACTTCATTTTTCATGTAGACTTATTTGTAACTCATGGGCCTGTCATGCGGATATGTGTGACGCAGATTTAATATCCGTGATCCGTTAAATATTAATGATTAAATCCTCTTTAAAATCTAATACTGTCACATTATTAAATGTTGTAGACATTTATCGGTTTAATAACGGTCTGTTTCTTTAATACAAATACACATTTAATATTGTATGTCTTTATTGTTCATAAAATCCATTTCTTGACTTATTGTGAAGTATTGATATTGCTCTATTAAATGTATTTATAATGCACATTGATTGTGTGCTATTGCGTGACATTAGACTCTAATGTTTAAAGATGCTAATCTGGTGTTTCAAGATGCGTTTCCCACGCAATATTTCTGAATGTTCAAAATCAGGTTATAATGTCAGTAACTTGGATAATCTGTTTATAAATGTTAAACTACAGGTTTGTTTGTTATTAGTAAATAAACCTCGAGCTTGTATTTGTCTGAAGTGCTCATATATGTTATTGTGCAATGGCGTCTTTATTTTTAAATAGACATTACAAACAAACAATTGTATCAAATGATCTGTAGAGATAGAAAATTGTTTAGACTTTAAAATGTAAATAAATTTATCTTATTATTTAGATATCCTCAACAGAAGAAATTTAAATGCACATGGTTGAGCCAATCACATAAGGCATCTCTGTGCATCCACCAATCTTCATCTACTGAGCCTATCTCGATATACTTTTCAAGCAAAGTATGTCAAGATAAGAAGAGAAGTAAATACACTCTTTAAATCTCTTAAAGGGACACTGTCCAAACAAATGTAGCGTTCGTGATTCAGATTGAGCATGAAATGTTAAGCAACTTTATAATTTAATCCGATTCTCAAATGTTAAGAATTATATTTTTATCTTTCTTAGCAAATCAATAATGATATTTTAGATTACGGACAATTGTTTCCAAAAACCTGGGTTGTCCTTGATGATTGTTGGATAAATTAATCCAACCAAAAAAACCAAGTTCTGTCCAGAGTACTGAAGCAAATAAATTATCTATTTACTGCCTTATTTTTAAAGTAATGATAGCAACATCACAAGGAGCATTCATAATATGAGACAATTTTTAAAGTTGCTTAAAATAGAATACTCATTCAGAATGTATAAATCATTAATTTTTTAACTGTCTTCCTTTAAGTATATTTTGAGTTCATGTCCCTTTAAAGAAACATTTCACGGAGTGAGAGCGGAATGGCCGCATAAAGGTGAAGCTCCAGGCAGCCAAGTAAGCTTACAGGCGTTTATGAGCAGATAGCCTCATGTAAGCCGGCTATAAGAGGATCGGGGGTGAGCCCAGACGGTCAGAGCAGAGTGAGACTTGCGGCGGAGTGCCACACATAATACCCGGTAGGGAAACAGCTCAAGAAGTGAAGCGGATACAAGGAGACAGCGGCCATGATAAAAGGCCACGTGGCGACCTGATAAAACTATCTGCTTGTAAAGCGGTGCCGGGCTAAGCCGAAAGGTGAAGAAGTGAGTAGCGGCGACTGCCGCAAGTAAGCGGTGATGTTTTTCTGAGAGGTAGTGGGTGTCCACACGTGGGGCCACACAGTAAGGGCTAATCTGATTAGCGGGTAACACCGCAAATGTGATGGGTGAACTCGCTGCAGGCGGAGGTTCACAGGGAGGCCTGCATCTATTATGGAAGGGCTGCAGCTACTAAGAACCAGCAGGGAGAATACCGAGGAATAATGTAAAAGGGCTGCAGGGAGAAAAGTGAGCAAATTTGACACTTCTCATCAGTGAGTACTAAGATGATGCACAAACCAAGGAATGTGACACTAAATATCTGAAGAGGGCCAGAAGAGGGACTGTAAACTACTAAGACTACCTTCAGTAGACAGGGGGAGCTGATATATATGTCTGCTTTAGTTTGAACAACGCTGAGTGTGATAACAAAGGGCACTAAAGAGGTTAAAAGACTGTTGTAGGTGTAATAGCTGGATTCTACAAAAGAAAGATATTGCCAGGCTACTGGGGAGCCGTGATAATGACCTCAAAAGGAACATTAAAGCAACACCTGTTGCAAAGCAGTCTACGGCACCCATCTTTTTCAAAGCTAACAGAGGGGAGAAATCGCCAGAACAACATTCACCCCAATCAGACAGAGACGGAGATAATGACACAAACCCCCACAGGGGAGCGGGTCACCATGAACCCCTAACCAGAGCTGACCTGGAACAACTGGTGTCAAAACAAGACATTTCCACAAATTTTGAGAGACTTCTTGAGAAAATTGAAACACTCCAGAACACAGTCACTAATAGTCTGACGGAACTTAAGCAGGAAGTGGGTGAATTAGGCTCTAGAGTGGACTCTCTTGAAGAAAGCGGAGAAGCACTAGTGGAAGGCCTGAATGATATTACAACTCAAACGACAGCTCAGCAGAAAGAACTGGATGATATACACGACAAACTCGAAGATCTCGAAAACCGTAGTCGCCGCTGCAATATACGCCTGAAAGGTGTACCTGAATCGGTGACCCCAAAAGAACTAAATATGTATCTACTCAATCTATTCCAAGGTATTACAGGGGTTGAAGACAAGGAGAAATTCCAAATAGAAAGGGCTCACAGGGCACTCAGGCCGAAACCTAAAGGTGATGACCCGCCTAGGGATATTATAATTCGGATGCTCAGGTTCCAAGAGAAAGAGGAAATAATGGCGGCGGCACGCAGAAACCCGACATATAAGCATCAGGGTAATGTAGTCCAGTTCTTTCAGGACTTATGTCTTAGAACACTACAGAGAAGAGGAGCACTTCGCCCATTCACAGCCCTGTTGAGGAAAAATCAAGTCCCATATAGATGGGGATTCCCATTTGCTTTGCACATCTCTTGGGAAAACAAAATCATTTCAATAAGGGACCAAGCAGAGATTTCAGAGACTTGCAGAAGGATGAAACTGGACCCGCCATCCTTTCAACAGCAAAGACCCTCCGCAGGGGGTGAAGAGGGTAACAGAATACCAGCTCAAAGGAAATGGACATGTGTCCCGAAAAGAAAAGGAAGACATAAAGAGACAGAAACCTTTTTTTCCTTTTCCTTTTTCTGTTTCATTATTACAGTGTGCAAGATGTATGAAGCTCTAGGGTGCTCTGCTTTTAGGCATAGCCATGCGGGACTTGCACGACCAAGATGAGAAGGACATGCTGGAGCAAGAGCGCCGGACAGATGAGTATTCACAGTTGTTAATGTTATGTTTTTCTTGCAGGTTGTGTTAATTGTTTATGTTGGACTGAGGACTAAATTTCCGAAGGAGAATGTTATTTACTGTTGAACTAAGTTGTGGAACTGAAAAAGACTATAGTCCTCATATCACTAGAAGGTCACTTCTAATAAGGTTGCGGAACTGGCTATGTTGAAATGTGCGCCATTAAGTTTCAATATAGAAGATAAATATTTGGCTGCTTTTTAAGTCTATCTTGATGTTTTATTTAAGTGAGACTGGCGTATTTACTGTTTTTATAAAATGTTATTGTTTGTTTTTGTTTTTTATTCTTCCAGGCTGGGTCTCCTAGAGGTAAATATGATGTTCAAATTGAGGGTCTAGGGATTATAGGGGATGAGAAAGGACAGGGAGGAGAAGGTATTGTAGAATGACACCAAACAACACAATTATACTTACTCACAATGTTAGGGGGTTGAACACGGACACTAAGAGGAGAACTGCTTTAGCCCAATATCTTAGAGTGAAGGCCAAAATCATATTCTTACAAGAGACCCATTTTGTGAAGTCATCTATCCCTAAGTTTTAGTCGCACCATTTTCCCCATCATTTCCATTCAACCTCTGACTCGAAAAAAAGAGGGGTCACGATATTGATACATAGATCTCTTGACCTAGTAACTGATAGGGTAATTACAGATAAAGACGGACGTTATGTTATAGTGCAGGGGACAATTCAGGGCTCAAATATGACGCTATGTAATGTTTATGCCCCTAACGAGACCCAAAATGCTTTTTTTACCAAAGTATCTTCCCTACTTACACAGTGGTCACAGACTAGAGTGATCCTGGCCGGGGACTTTAACGTTACAATGACCGCTAAGGAAGGAACAGGGAAAACCATACTCACAAGCAAACAACACAGACACAATAGCATAGTTAAATCCATTAAAAACGCACTTGATGAGCACAGTCTGGTGGACACTTGGGAGGCGGTAGGCAGACAAGATCATGACTACACTTATTATTCCCCAGCACATAAACTTTACACCACTCTGGACTACATATATGTTAGCCAAATTATATTGCCCTCATTAGTGAGGGTGGGCACTCAGGCTTGTGTCTGGTCGGACCATTCCCTGGTCTATGCAGAACTGACGAATCTCATTGACTTCACTAGACAGCGCTCATGGACATATAATCCGGTACTGTTAAGGGATCCAGAGATTTTCAGGAAGGCACAGAGGGCACTCAAGGAATATTGGGACGTGAATACTGGTTCGGTTAATAACCCACTGGTGATTTGGGAGGCGCATAAGCCATATATTAGAGGTCTGTTTATAAAAGAAAAGTCAATTAAAACTAAAGCGACAGCAAAATTGGTTGATACCCTACAGAGAGAAGTTGAACAGTTAGAGATGAATCACCAGCGCAATACATCCACCCACAATTACACACTATTAATGGCAAAGAGGAGGGAGTTGGCAAAGATTTTAAATGACGCCTCTGTTAGGGCGGCCCTGCGGCTGAGGGCTCACTATTTTGTCTATGCCAACAAACCCGACAGATTTCTGGCATATAAATTGAGAGAAAGGAATAAATTTTTCTCCATTCCTAAGCTCTATACAGATGAGGGAGAACTCACTTCACACCCACAAAAAATATCAGATAGCTTTGCAACGTATTATGAGAAACTGTACAATGGGAACAAATTAGGATTAGGTGATATAGCCGCTAAGACGAGAAACTTTTTAGAAAAAGCGAAACTGCCAAAAATCACGGAGGATGATTTAGAGAGTCTCAACAAGAAAATAAATAGTTCAGAGGTCTTAAAGGTAATTATGGATTTAAAATCTGGTAAGGCTGCAGGTCCTGACGGACTGACAGGGGAATATTATAAACTTTTCAAAAAGAGCTGGTACCCCATTTGGTCAACTTTTGTAATGGTATAATGGATGGATGGGAGATACCTAGGGAGACACTTAAGGCAAAAATTATAGTAATTCCAAAAGGGGGGAAAAATAACAAGTTTTGTCAGAATTACAGGCCGATTTCCCTGTTAAATCACGATATCAAAATTTTTGCCAAAATAATGGCAAATAGATTAAAGGTGATTTTGCCCACATTGATCCACCAAGATCAGGTGGGTTTTATACAAAACAGAGAGGCCCCAGATAACGTTAGAAGAGCTATCACTCTGTTAGATTATGTGAGCGCAGTGGGGACTCCAGCTCTATTCCTGTCACTAGACGCAGAAAAAGCGTTTGACAGGGTAGACTGGAGTTTCATGTTTAAAGTACTCGCGGATATGGGGTTCAAGGGGACCTTTGTACAAGCACTTAGGGGCATTTATTCTGGCCCAACAGCGGTAGTAGGGGCGGTGGGTCACACATCCAGACAAATAACAATCTTAAATGGGACTCGGCAGGGATGCCCAATGTCGCCACTGATATTCGCCCTTTGCATAGAGCCACTGGCCTCTTATATCAGGAACGAGACAGACATCTCGGGAGTACGGGTGGCAGAATCAGAATATAAATTAATGTTGTTTGCGGACGACGTATTACTAACTTTGACCAGACCCTTGCATTCACTCCCACACTTATACAAAACCTTGGAAGAGTTTTCTTCAATTTCGGGCTACAAGATTAACACAACCAAGTGCGAAGCACTGCAAATTTGTCTACCAGCACACACGAAAAAGACAAAAGACAATCGAATTAAACTTTGATATTGCGGGGGAGAAAAAACACATCACCTATCTAGGGGTCAAATTAAGTGATAGCTTATCAGATTTATATAAGTTAAATTACCTCCCAATTTACAGATCCATTAGAGGGGACCTGGTAAAATGGAAAAAAGGGAACTTTTCATGGTACGGCAGATTGATGGCAATCAAGATGAACCTTCTTCCAAGATTAATGTATCTTTTTCGAGCTTTACCCATTGGTGTCCCAATTAAAGACCTAGAGGCCTTACAGGATGATTTAGTAAAATTTTTAAGGGGGGACGGTAAGACTAGGATAGCGGCACAGGTGTTAAAACAACATAGACACTTGGGGGGGGTGGGGGTTCCAAATCTGGCTGAATATTATAGGGCCTCTAGGCTAGCTCAGTCGGTTGTAATGGGGAAGAGTGACAATGAACTAATTTGGCCTAAGATAGAGGCAGAAATAGCAGGAAATGACAGGGCAGCAGACATCATATGGGACGAAGAGAGGCTTTTGAAAGTTAAAGAATATAAATCACCGGTCACAAGGGAGGCATTAAGCTTATGGACAAAAACCATGAGAGGATTACAGCTATGTAGACCAGGGTCCTTGTTGAAACCCATTAAATTTCTGATACCTAGAGACCTGAGGAGGTCGGTGAGAAAATGGGAAAATAAAGGTTTGTACAGAGTGGCAGATTTCCTACAGAATTCAAAACTACTCACATATAATCAGATCAGAGACAAAATAGAGCCAGAACCCCTTCATTGGTATTTATACTTACAGGTTAGTTCATCCATACACACTTACATGTCAACACAGCGGTATTCACCACCTACTGATCTGGAGAGAATGTTAGGTGCTCCATTCAGGGGGAAAAAACTGATCTCCCAAATTTATTTGCTACTGCAAGGAGCGAGGGGCCGGTCTAAATCACCCTTAATGGAGAGATGGGAAAGGGATATTGGCGAAGTGAGAGAGAAGGATGAATGGGAGGTCTTATTGAGGGATGCAGGTAAGGGTTTAATCAGCGCTGACCTGAGAGAGAATACTATCAAGGTGTCATTTAGATGGTACCTTACGCCTACCAGAACGGCGCACTATGCGCCAACACTTGACGGTAACTGCTATAGAGGATGTCGGGAGAAAGGGACATTTAGACACATGTGGTGGGACTGCCCAGGGGTCCAGACACTTTGGGTAAAATTGTCAACGCTGGTGAGCCAGCTTCTGAATGAAAGAGTTACACTTACAATATCACAGGCATTGCTACACGACAGGGTGAAACCCTTCAACAATTCAATTAATTGCTTCATTAGAATCCTTTGTACATGCCTGAGAATATGTGTCGCAAGACATTGGAAGGCAGGGACACCCACATGGCAGGAAGTGACAGATAAAATAGTAGACACCTTCCACTTGTCAGAGGTGGCGGCATGGTCACAAGGTCAGCTGGAGCAGTTTAATAAGATATGGTTTTATTGGATGTTAAGGAAGGGTGAGATACAGAACCTGTGAGTACAGGGTGGACTATAAGAGAACAAGTGGTAGAGCTTGAGAGATGTAGAGAAAGTTGTTAGTATAGGTAAAGGTGACATTTCCCGTTTAGTAAGGGGCAGTTATGAGGAAGGTTAGAGAAACATAATAACCCTCTTGTGGGGGGGAGACATGTTGTAACAGCCTGGAAGAAGGGGGGTGGGGGATGAGTTTTATAGGTTGGGGAGTTAAATTTCTTAATATATGTTGGTAAACGCCCAAAATGGCAGAATGTAGAGGTGCCTGGTCTAGGCCATTGCTGTACAGTTTTTGTATCACAATGTTTACATGACAGAAGTTACTGATTTGTGTCAAAGAGACTTTATCTTGTACATGTAAATTAGTAGAACTCTGTATTACTGCTTAAAATCAATAAAAAATATTTCAAATAAAGAAACATTTCACAATAATGCTTGAAAAATCAGAAACCTAAGCACCTTCCTTTTGCTAAATTAGTATAACATATGAGTAAAGCTAATTTAGATTAACTTCTGGCTTGTTTTACACACTGAGTGAAAGATATATTGTAAAGGAGGTATTTTGGAGTCTTCAGCTTAGAGGGACATTAAGCTATATGTTATGTATGCATTTTGGATAAGATTATAATATTTGAACAACTTAATATGTTTTTGTATTCAATCCTTAGATTGTAATTATATATTCTTGGATTAAATACATATCTACATCGGCTATTTTGATGCTGATTGTTGGTTGCACATAGATGCCTTATGTAATTGACTAAGATATGTGCATTGATGTATCTTTTTAAAAGTATATTTAAAGACTGAATGTAATTCTATAGTACTTTATAAATATGTTTAAATTATTTTATGAATTATTGAAAAATCAATACACAATATACTTTGTGAATGTCCCTTTAAGGACCAAAACATTTTGAATGTTGATTTTACATTGTCAAAAGAAACTAAAGGGGAATGAAAATTATATATAGATATGTGATGTCTAACCCAAGAGGTAAGATTGTAGAAAATACATAATATTAATAACTATAGTTAAATGACTCCACTAGAAAATTAAATCGATTAACCTGGCATCCAATAACTAGCTTGTGAAAAATATCAAGTTAAATGACCTAACATTTATAAATGTAAAAAATAAAAGAATGTAGAAAATAATGTTTTGAGATACCTAAGGAAGATACAAGATCTTATAAAATTAATTTTACATTCAACAACACTGTCACTTTAATGTAATTGAACCACTTCCCCTTCTTAAAAGTGAAAAAAACTAATTTATGTCAAATTTTGACTACATATCCGAAATTATTTTAACATCTAAGAATTTCAAAAGAAAAGCATCAATGGATATCACTCCGCAATTAATTTTAAAAAATATAGTTTAATGTAATATTCTCTGAATCATTGGATTTTCTAAAATTAATGCATTATTTGATCTTATGCATGTGCTTGTCAAATAGCCAACTACCAGTCATGGGAGTCAAATTGTTTTTTATTGACAGATTATCTGGATATTTATTATAATCTGTTCAAAAGAGTGTATTTAATACTAAAATGTTTATTATTAACATTTAAAAATTAAAAGTTTCTGAAAGAAAAACAAAAAAATATTCCTGGAAGTCATCAGATGACAATCTGAAATTAAAAATAATTTTTTTACAAAGTTAATACACACGTTGTCAAATATTCCTAAAATACATTTACAATCATCTTGTGTCTATGCTCTAACTTTGTTCCACATTTTATCTAGATATTTATTAATTCAATTTAAAAAAAAAACATACACCATTCTATTGTGTAATAAAATAAAAATTTAAATATCTGAATTTCAAATTCTACATAATAATGTATATCACATTTAAATAATATATATGTATGCTGAACATAAATGTAATATTTCATGTCCATTCAAATACCTCTATATCAACTATAATATGTATTCCTTTTTCTGATTGTGATCCCTAAAGATCTAATTATGAAATAAGTATGACTAATGTATGTAAGCTACCAATATTCAACATTCTTCCTGTGATTCTTAACTAGCATGCATTGGTACACCAACCTGGATAATGCATGGTCTTTGAAAGTCAATTCAGGGGTAAACAGTTGATCTTCAATAGGTGTCTTATTCATCAGTTCATAAAATAGAGGACTGTGAAATACCATCTAAAAAAGTAAAATCATCTAAGCGTCTGATTGTGATCCCTAAAGATCTAATTATGAACTAAATATGACTAATGTATGTAAGCTACTAATATTCAACATTCTTCCTGTGATTCTTAACTAGCATGCATTGGTACACCAACCTGGATAATGCATGGTCCTTGAAAGTCAATTCAGGGGTAAACAGTTGATCTTCAATAGGTGTGTTATTCATAATTTCAAAAATAGAGGACTGTGAAATACCATCTAAAAATTAGAAAATCATCTAAGTGTCTCCAATAGGATGTCTCCACAGCCTTATTCTATCAAATAGTTGGCACTTACCATGTGAACATGTCTTTGTATGGTTTTCAAGGTCAGCAGATTTGAAAGATAATGCCAGACATGATCCCATTGGTAGACTTCAATTTCAATATTGGCTTTTTCCACTGTCAGTCTGGGCAATCTTCACTGTCAGGCTTCTAATTCTTCCCTTTCAGTCTTTAGATTAAGGCAGCTCCCTAATGGCAGAAAAAGTTTATAAAAAATTACTACAAGTGTGTGAATCAG
Organism: Bombina bombina; assembly: GCF_027579735.1. Taxonomy (NCBI): domain Eukaryota; kingdom Metazoa; phylum Chordata; class Amphibia; order Anura; family Bombinatoridae; genus Bombina; species Bombina bombina. The sequence continues at coordinate 1,073,104,745 of NC_069500.1, forward strand.
TTCTGTACCCCTCTCCCACCCCCCATTTCAGAATAAATTTCTGTCACTAGCTTACTAAGCGTGTGTAGCATCTTGTGTTATGTTCTATCAAGTGTGAAGATGAGTCATATTGAGCAGGACGAACCTCTAATGTGTGACATTGAACCATAGTCATGCTAGAGGATAGTTATGCTAGAGGATCCCTTTCTGAGTATTTACATTTTAAGTAATGTGTAAACTAAATACTAGTTTTGAAAATGTATGCCAAATGATGTATTTGTGTACAATTCATGCCAGCAACAGTCCATACATTTATACTTACCATCTGTTGTCCTCTTTAAAAACCAGGTGGCAAAGACTCGCTAGAGGACCCAATGCCCAGAGCATCACCTATATTAATAAATGAAACACTTTTTTAGCATTTGATGAACAATCCTAACATGTTTGCACAATTCTCTACTTGTCATTTCCCTAGATTTCACATCTATTGACAATACTCCAGTCTAACTTCTATTATTTACCGTCTAAAGTGGCGGTTGATGATGTCTGCTCTGATATTGAGCCCCTCGTCCCGGAATGGCCCCTCTAGAACAGGATCATCCTCCTCATCTCTGAGGAGGTTTCAGTGCACCGGGACGCCTTGCAGCATCCCAGCCCGCTGTGCAATATTATGCAGGACGCTACAGGCTACAACGATCTTAGCCACCTTCTTTGGGTTGTACTGGAGGGCTCCTCCTGACCTGTCCAGGCACCTGAACCTCATCTTCAGGAGCCCGAACATCCGTTCAACCACCGCCCTGGTTCTCTTATGAGCCCTATTGTAGCGCTCCTCAGACACATCAGTCGGGCTACGCAAGGGGGTAATAAGCCAAGGCCGGCTCATGTACCCAGAATCACCTATAAATTATGAACAGAACATAATTCAAACAGAATCCTCAAAATAGTATTTTGAGTCCAATAAAAAGTATTGTACACGATAATCCACTAACAAATGTTTATTTTAAAATAAAATAATCTAGTTCAATATTATTCTCTATCTTCCCATTTCATCTAAGACATGCTACATATGCGTATTTCTCCTAAACCAAACCTTGTGTAAAATGGAAACGAAATGGTTACATTGCATTCTCTATCTGAGCATTTAAGGTAATACATGCTACATATCTGCATTGAACTAAAACTAGACATTAGCGGAAAGAGACAATGACATGGTTAAATTGCATTAGCTAATATCTTGCCATTTCAGCTAAGACATGCTACATATGCGTATTTCTCCTAAACCAAACCTTGTGTAAAATGGAAACGAAATGGTTACATTGCATTCTCTATCTGAGCATTTAAGGTAAGACATGCTACATATCTGCATTGAACTAAAAGTAGACATTAGCGGAAAGAGACAATGACATGGTTAAATTGCATTAGCTAATATCTTGCCATTTCAGCTAAGACATGCTACATATGCATATTTCTCCTAAACCAAACCTTGTGTAAAATGGAAACGAAATGGTTACATTGCATTCTCTATCTGAGCATTTAAGGTAAGACATGCTACATATCTGCCTTGAACTAAAACTAGACATTTGCGGAAAAATAAATAAATGGTTAAATTGCATCCTATAGCTGAACATTACGCTAACATTTTAAAACTACAGTGGCAATTGTCAAACTAATTAACCATGTTGTGCACAAATACTCACCAACGAGATAACCAGGGGGCATTTGTCTTTCCTCAAACGGTCTCCACAGGGACGACAGAGAGAGGATGCGGGCATCATGACTAGCCCCTCCAAAATTCGCACACACATGCATAATCCTCATCTGTGCGTCACAAACATACTGCACGTTGAGGGTATGAAAATGTTTGCGATTTCTGAAGGGCAAGTCATCAATTGGAGCACGCAGCGCAATGTGGGTACAATCTATGGCTCCCAAGACATTGGGCAATTGAGCAATATCAAAGAATTCCCGCTTCAGGCGCCTCCAATCACCATCATTTTGTGGGAATCCTATGTATTGCTTACTGATACGTACCATGGCGTCCAGAAAGTTATCAAACACCACAGAGAATGTACCTTGAGCCAGGCCATGCATGTACAGTTCTCCGGATTGAAAACTCCCGGAGGCCAGGACGTATAGACAGCTTAGCATCTTACTCATGGCGGGAACAGCAGTCCTTATTCTTATACGTGGCTCCAAATGAGGTTTAAGAAGATTGTAAAGGCCAATGAGCTGTTCGCGATTGAGCCGATACTTATCATAAACCTCAAAGTCGCTCATGTTTTCCAAGATGGGTCTCACCCTGTAGACACGAGGACCTTGAACCAGACGACCCCTTCGTCTCAGTCTGAGCCGCCGAGGCTGCCTGATTCGACCAACAGCTAGTTCGCCAATAGCAGCACCAGCAGCGTCTACCATGTCATCGTCATCCATCTTTCAAAACAGCGTAACAAGGTATGCACTTGATCTGATGTGGGTCACAAGTGATGCATTGGCCATGTTGTTTGGGGGATTTATAGTACAATTAGTCCAATGGTAGTGAGTTTGTAATGATTGCTAATTGTATTCACTTGTTTGTATGTGAGCGGCGCGAATGCTTTCACAGTGGGCGTTTTTTTGGTTGTTTGCTGAAATGTTGTTTTCCAACAATGAATCTCAATGTGAAAGTGTCAAATATCACACATACAGTGCATGTTTGTAATGTTTGTTCATATGCGTAATCAATATTTATTAAACACGATCTTATAGTAAAAAGCACACGTCCAGGCTAACATGAATGAAAGTGCATAGTTGTGTATAATGTGCATCGAATGTGATCGATCAATGTTGCTGCAACATTGTTTGAAAACGATAAAGTAACATCTGCCATCTGTAGTATTGTATATATAAGTGATTGCCGAGCTGTCAATATTGTACGCTTCCCTTTAAAATCGCAATAATAATTCCGAACTTCCCGTCTGCCATCTGTAGTATTGTATATATAAGTGATTGCCGAGCTGTCAATATTGTACGCGTCCCTTTAAAATCGCAATAATAATTCCGAACTTCCCGTCTGAAATCTGTAGTATTGTATATATAAGTGATTGCCGAGATGTCAATATTGTATGCGTCCCTTTAAAATCGCACTAATACTGAATAACTTCCGGCTGTCATCTGTAGTATTGTATATATAAGTGATTGCCGAGCTGTCAATATTGTATGCGTCCCATTAAAATTGCACGAATACTGAATAACTTCCGGCTGTCATCTGTAGTATTGTATATATAAGTGATTGCCGAGATGTAAATATTGTATGCTTCCATTTCAAATGGCACTAATCCTGAATAACTTCCGGCTGTCATCTGTAGTATTATATATATAAGTGATTTGCAATCTGACAATATTTATTAATTGTCCCATTCAAATCTCCCTAATAATGCTGTTCCAAACTGTTATTTACGTATATGTTGTATTGTAGTATTGAGTGTTAAAGTTCCGCAAGGGGCGGTACAGTGGTGAATCTCTGATGTGTATGGTTGAATCTTCTAATGACGTCATGATATTATTAACCTGCCTATGTAGTTCTGAAATCCTCATTGTGTTGTTGTATTGTGCTACATTGTTATTGTGTGCTGAATAAAATCTAAATGTGTGCTTTGTGGTTGCGTGATGGGTGATGCGTGTTATGTACATATAAGTATATATTGTGATTGTGTCCCACATATGCTGACTTCTATATAGCGGTCTGACATTGTTGTTCCATCCCATAAAGTGACATCTGTAATCTGGTGTAATGATGTTCTTGTTGTACGTGATTCCTAATGGTTTTTGGTGATGGAATCATGATGTTAAAAGTACAGTAAAATCCATATGTTGTGTTTTGTGATTCCTATATAGAATGTAATGTGTTTTTCCCCCATCATTTGAATGCACATGTATGAGTGAATGTTAAAAGTAATGTATGTGCATCCATGACTGATCATGTGTTAAGCATATGTAGATATGCTGTTGCTGCAAGCATATGAGTTGAATAACTGAAATGCAATAATAAAGGTAAATGAGAATTGTTTTCCATTGTGTAGTGTTTGTGAATCCTGAAAATTTTACATTATTTTTGTGTCCGTTTAAATGTAATATTTTGATAAAAAAAAAGTTTGTTTATAGTGATGTTGATTTGTAGTTGATGTAATATAAAAGTCTTAAACAATTTAATGGTGTTGTGAATATTCAATAATTAAAATCCATAAATCCACCATAGGGAAATAGTCATTTCTTGATCTGTTTATCATAGCTGGGTCTAACGCATAAAAGCATGTATTTTCTAGCGCTGGTATTTGGAGTTTTTCGGTCTACGCTATTTGCGTGCGTTAGTGAAATGTGGGTTTCGCGTGCACGAGCACGTCTTCCCAATAGAAGTCAATGGAGGCTCTAAAATTTGGTCATTTTTTTTTCTAAGACTGGTTTTCCTCGTAAAGTGAGTGACGTCATGAGCTTGTGTGAAAAAGTAACTAAATCGTGTTCTTTTTGTAATAAATAAATATTTTTTGTATGTCATGTGGTGTATATTGTTTGTATGCATCGATGAGTGTATATTTGTGATAATGTTATTAGTTAGATGTAGGTATATGAGGGTCTTTTCCCGTGTGTCAATGTAAGTCAATGGGAAAATGGATTTGTGTATTTTTTTTTCTAACACCCGAGATCTCGCAACTTTGATCATTTTTATTTTGAAGAAAAATTATTAAATCAAAAAAATAAACACAGTGTAATGTTTGTATGAGTGTAAGTGTAGTTTGTGTAATATTTGTTTTGTGATTCGTGAATGTTTATTTTGTCGGTATATGTTTACTACTGGGTCTGAGGTGTCGGTAGAAATTTGAGCGTTGAGTGATTTTTGAGTGTCGGTAACTGAACTCTAAATACCGGAGTCCGTAAGAAACCCGCGTTAGGAGCCTCTAACGCTGGTTTTCACGGCTAACGCCAAACTCCAAATCTAGGCCTTAGTGTTTGTTATTTTTCATAATTTAGGATTTTTTATTTTTTGTAATTTTAGACTTAATTTTTTTAGTAGTGTTAGTTTTTTTTTTAATGTGCAATTTAGTTTATTTAATTGGTAGTTATTTTAATTTTAGTATAATAGTTTAGTATAATAATTATCGCCTAGATTTAGAGTTTTGTCGGAAAAGACCCGCGTAGCTAACGCAGCTTTTTTTCCTACCGATGCTTCCAAACAACGCTGGTATTTAGAGTTGTCTGAAGGGCTGCGTTAGGCTCCAAAAAGGAAGCATTGAGCCGAATTAACGGCCACTTCAACCCTCAATACCAGCGCTGCTTACGGTAGCGGTAATCTGGCAAAACGTGCTCGTGCACGATTCCCCCATAGGAAACAATGGGGCAGTTTGGGCTGAAAAAAAGCCTAACACCTGCAAAAAAGCAGCGTTCAGCTCCTAACGCAGCCCCATTGTTTCCTATGGGGAAACACTTTCTAAGTCTGCACCTAACACCCTAACATGAACCCCAAGTCTAAACACCCCTAACCTTACACTTATTAACCCCTAATCTTCCGACCCCGCTATCGCTGACACCTGCATTACACAATTAACCCCTAATCTGCCGTTCCAGACACCGCCACCTACATTATCCCTATGAACCCCTAATCTGCTGCCCACAACATCGCCGACACCTACATAATATTTATTAACCCCTAATCTGCCCCCCCCCAATGTCGCCGCCACCTAACTTCAAGTATTATCCCCTAATCTGCCCACCGGACCTCGCCGCTACTATAATAAATGTATTAACCCCTAAAGCATAAGTCTAACCCTAACACCCCCCTAAATTAAATATAATTTTAATCTAACAAAATAAATTAACTCTTATTAACTAAAGTATTCCTATTTAAAACTAAATACTTATCTGTAAAATAAACCCTAATATAGCTACAATATAACGAATAATTATATTGTAGCTATTTTAGGATTTATATTTATTTTACAGGCAACTTTGTATTTATTTTAACTAGGTACAATAGCTATTAAATAGTTATTAACTATTTAATAGCTACCTAGTTAAAATAAATACAAAATTACATGTAAAATAAATCCTAACCTAAGTTACAATTAAACCTAACACTGCACTATCATTAAATTAATTAAATAAATTACCTACAATTAAATACAATTAAATGAACTATTCTATAATACAAAAAAAAAAACACTAAATTACAAAAAATGAAAAAGAATTACAAGCAGTTTAAACTAATTACACCTAATCTAAGCCCCATAATAAAATAAAAAAGCCCCCCAAAATAAAAAATTCCCTACCCTATTCTAAAATACAAAAGTAATCAGCTCTTGTACCAGCCCTTAAAAGGGCTTTTTGCGGGGCCTTGCCCCAAAGTAATCAGCTCTTTTACCTGTAAAAGAAAAATACAACCCCCCCAACATTGCAACCCACCACCCACATACCCCTACTCTAACCCACCCAAACCCCCCTTAAATAAACCTAACACTACCCCCCTGAAGATCTCCCTACCTTGAGTCGCCTTCACCCAGCCGGGCCGAAGTCTTCATCCGATGGTGCAGAAGAGGACATCCAGACCGGCAGAAGTCTTCATCCTATCCGGGCAGAAGAGGACATCCGGACCGGCAGACATCTTCATCCAAGCGGCATCTTCTATCTTCATCCATCCGGAGCGGAGTGGAGCCATCTTCATCGCAGCCGACGTGGATCCATCCTCTTCAACCGAAGCCTACTCGCCGAATGAAGGTTCCTTTAAATGACGTCATCCAAGATGGCGTCCCTTGAATTCCGATTGGCTGATTCAATCAGCCAAACAGATTCAAGTTCAATCCGATTGGCTGATCCAATCAGCCAATCAGATTGAGCTTGCATTCTATTGGCTGATCGGAGCGTTAGACCCTTTCCTGCCTGACTCTAAATACCAGCGGGCGGCCAAAAGCAGGACCCCTTAACGCTGCTTTTGACGGCTAACGCAGAACTCTAAATCTAGGAGTATGTTAGGTTAATTGTTAGTTTAAATTTAGTTTTTTTTTTTTTTTTTTTGTTTTAAATCTTTTTATTGTGAGAACAAATAAAATAACAATCGATGAAAAAAATATATCAACATTGAGTGTATCCACACAGGGATCATCAGCTGTTCAAATGACCAAAAGGTTACAAAGGTCAGTCAACATGGCATAAAGTATAACATAAGAGATATGTAAAGTCAACCATAGATGATACTTAGATGATCAGGGTCAATAAGTTGGTGAAGAGAATATAACAGTTCTCATTTTACATTTTATGTCACATAGAAAATAATATCCCATCTCATTAGGTGTCTCAAAAGTCACATCGTATAGGTATGTGGGAGGGAATAGGGAGGAGGGGGAAGGAGAGATAAAAAAAAAAAAAAAGGCAGACAGATAACATAGGTAAAGATGAAGAGATATAATATAAGATAAGACAAAAAAATGGGTAGAATATCAAGTCTTTACTTTGGAAACTTCTCTATCCATGGTGCCCAGATATCAATATATGCGTCCATCTTATCAAGTACAGAGTACGAGTAGGACTCCATGTTCTGTATAAAATGTATAGTGGACATAATTTGTGAAAAGGCAGGGGGTGATTTCTGTTTCCATGCTCTGGCTATCTCTAATTTAGTGGACATGAGTAAATAGATAATGAGAGATTTATGGGCTTGGGGCATAGCTGGAAATTCTATATGTAGGAGACAAGTCTGAGGGCTAAGTGTGTAAGCAAAGTTAAATGACTTGCAGATCTGAAACAATTGTGTCCAAACTTGTGTGATTTTGGGGCAAGACCACCAGATATGACTCTGCGTACCTAGCATACCACATCCTCTCCAGCAAGTAGGGGGATGATTGGTATGTATTTTATGAAGAGTATAAGGTACAAGATGCCATCTAACCGTAATCTTATAGAATAGCTCCCATAAGGTTGCACAATGGAGTAATTTCCTGGTAAATAGTATCTCCCTATTCCAGGTCTCAGCATCAGCGGTGAACTCAAGCTCTCTCTCCCAAGCAAGATGTTGTGATATCTTTAGGGATGATTGAGAATCAAGTAGAAGGTCATAGTGGAACGAGAGAATTCCTCTTGTCAAGGAAGTTGAGGACCATCTGTGTTCCCATACAGTGGGTTCCCTAAGATCCTGCCTAGGGAATCCCCATGTTCTAAGAAGAGAGCAAAAACGAAAGGCCTCAAAATGAAGTGGGGGAGGGATCATGAGATCCTCGCAAACTCTACTGTGCGAAAGCGTATTTGTGCTACTATAAAAATCTGAAATCATAGTAACCCCAAATCCACGCCACGCTGCTATGTGTGCTTCAGGCAAACAAAAGAGGGAACTAGCTATTGTCTGCCGTGGGGAGGGATGTGGTGCAATAGAAGGAAGGTGCCGAATCTGATTCCAAAACTTAAGTAAGTCAGAAATTACAGCGTGGGTGATTTGAAGGGAGCCCTGTCTATGTGAGGGAATCCATGGGAGATCAGAGAGTGATAGTTCCCGAGGGAGGAGAGATTGCTCTATTTCCCTCCAGGATGGGGGAGTCGAATTGTCACTCCAGCTCAGTAGATGGGCTAATCGTGCCGCCTGGTAATAGTAAAGAATGTTAGGCAAACCAAGACCGCCGCTTGTAGTGTCCCTCTGCAGTGTACGCGTTGAGGTTCTAGGCTTTCTACCCTTCCAAATATAATTGGTGATAAGACTCTGCAATTTGTTTAGTATAGGTCTGGGTATATTGACTCGTAGAGAGCGGAATAGGTAAAGAACCTTAGGGATAAAAGACATCTTAATGGCAGTTATTCTGCCAGTCCAAGAAATCTCCCGGAACTCCCAGGACTCCAAGAGTCTCCGCCATTCAGGGAGCTTGTCTATATAATTTTTAGTAATCACTGTAGGTATAGATGTACTAAGGTGTGTTCCCAGAAGCTTTATACTATTTGCAGACCATTGAAAAGTAAATTGTTTCTGCAAGGCAGACAAGTCTGGAGGTGGTATGTTCAGATGTAGAGCTTCTGTCTTACTGATATTTAATTTGTAATGGCTAAGTCTACCGAAGCGAGTCAAGAGTTGAAAAACAGCCTGAACCGAAGTGGATGGGTTAGTTAGAAGGAGTGTAATGTCATCAGCGTACAATGCTATCTTGTGCTGTGACTTCCCAAAAGTGATTCCTGAGATAGTTGGGTTCAATCTAATCGCCTGAGCTAAGGGCTCTATTGAAAGAGCAAAAAGGAGTGGTGAGAGAGGGCACCCTTGCCTGGTACCGTTTGAAATTTCTAGAGAGGCAGATTGGAATCCTACTCCCCGTATTCTAGCCAAAGGACCCGAATATAAAGCTTTAACGGCTAAAATAAAATCGTTCGGAAATCCGAACACTCGAAGGGTCTCCCATAGGTAGTCCCAGCTCACCCTGTCAAAGGCTTTCTCAGCATCTAGTGACAGGGCGAGCATGGGAACTTTTAGTCTGGCTGCCTCCAGTAATATATCTAAGACCCGTCTTGTGGCATCCGGTCCCTCCCTCTGCGGGATGAATCCGACTTGGTCCATATGAACCAAACTCGGAATTACTCTGGATACTCGTGTAGCTATGATTTTTGCGTAAAGCTTCGTATCTAAATTGAGGAGGGAAATAGGACGATAACTACCACAATCTAGGGGGTCTTTGCCAGGTTTCAAAATTGTGGTAATAACGGCCTCTAAGAACTCAGTTCTGAAACAACCTCTGCTTTTCACCTCATTGAAGACCCTGCATAGAATAGGGGTCAGAATAGGTTCGAAAGTTTTATAAAATTGCCCCGTGAAACCGTCAGGACCTGGGGATTTAGCAGTTTTAATACCTTTTATACTAAGATATACCTCTTCAGGGGTAATTGCAGCCGAGAGAACTGATTGTGCCTCTTGTGGAACTGTAGGCAAGTTCAGTGTTCCCAAAAATGCGGAAATCTCGGCGGTGGAGTCGAGTTTATGAGGCTCACTGGTTTCTAGGTTATACAATTTGGAGTAAAATTTCCTGAAAGTCTCTCCGATGTCTCTAGGAGAGGTCACTATACTATTTGTTGTTTGTATGCGAGTTATTTTAGTCTGCGCTGTCCTACATTTCAATTTCATAGCTAGAAGTGAAGAGGCCTTATTGGACCTATAATAATATATCTGGTTGAGCTTTTCAAGATTAGTTTGGGTCCTCTGATATTCAATTCTTTTAATTTGCTGCATCACTTCAGTGAGTTGTGTATTTAATGTCGTGGAGTAAGAGGAAGACAATTGATTTCTGATGGATCTAAGTTGACAGGTAAGAGATGCCAGAGTCGCTCCCCGCGTTTTCTGCAGATGAGAGGCCTTAGCAATATAGTGTCCTCTGAGAACTGCTTTAAGGGAAGCCCAAATGACCTCGGTAGAGACTTGAGGTGTATCATTAGTGGTTAGGAAGTCAGTGATAGCTTCTTTAGTCTCAGTCTGGTATATGGGGTGTGTCACTAGAAAATCTTTAAGTCTCCACATCGGGGGATGTAAAGAAGTTAGGTTTGGACCGATAATGATCAATAGAGACTCATGGTCAGACCATGAAATCGGGGAGATCTTCGCATAAGTAACATGTTCTAGGGCACGTGCACTAAGAAAAAAGAAATCTATACGTGTGTGAGACTTATGGGGGGGGGAATAAAACGTGAACTCTTTGTCCATAGGATGAAAAGCTCTCCACACATCATACAGATTGTATGGGCAAAGCAATTTTTGAAACGCTACTGACAGAGGATGAGTGGTTCTTTCAGATAGAGAAATCTTAGGTCCTATCCTGTCTAATACGGGATCCCAAATTAAATTGAAGTCTCCTCCAAGTATTAACTCGCCTTGTTTGACTGCCGAGACTGAAACCAGGAGTTGTTTAAGGAATTTGATTTGTCTAACATTGGGGGCAAAAATATTGACTAGTGTAACTAATTTGTCATTTAATTTACATATTAATATAATAAATCTGGCCTGAGGATCTCTTTCTTCATATATGGTTTCGAATGTGAGTGAAGAACTAATCATAATTGCAACTCCTCTAGATTTGGAGGTGTATGGGGCCGAGATAACAACTGGAAATCTCTTGGTCAATCTAGGGATATCTGCAGTTGTTATCCAATGTGTCTCCTGTATAAAGGCGACTTCAACTCTAGACCTTTGGAGCATATTTACTAGTAGGCTACGCTTAGTGGGCGAGTTGAGTCCCTGCGTATTTAGTGTAAGTATACGAAGTTGTGCCATTATAACTAAGTCAGAGAGAAAAAAAAATAAAAAATAAGGGGGGGGGGGGGTAAGGGGGAGGGAGAAGACGGGTAAGGGTATAAATATGTGACCCACTAGTTAAAGACTATCAGTTAGGGAACTGAAGAGATGGGATATACGGTAGGTAATATAAGGGGGGAGGGTTGCAGCGGGCAAAAGCCGCTCGAAAGTGATGAGGGGAAAGGGCCTGGAGGGGGGGAAAAGGAGCAGCAGGTAGTATATGGAGGATAGTGCTCTCGGAGGTGCACTAGTAACTATGCGTTAGTGGTGAACCAAGTTTAATAAGTGGTCGTGAGAGAGAAAAGCAATATATATAGAAATAAATAAATAAATGAATAAAAGTAGAATCAATGGGGGGAATATTAGGTTCTTGAGGAAGAAGGGGGGTAGTGGTAGGGAAATGTGGACGTGAAAGGGGTAAGAAAAGGAATCAAAAGAGAAGAGGACAAAAGTTACTATGTATGAGAGAGGTAGGGGAGTGCCAGGAGGTCAGTGAACCAGAGTGGAACGTCTCTACCTGATAAGGGTAATGGAAAAGTAAGGGTTCAAATATAGAGGAGTATGCACAGGTGCGTGTGATTGTGACTCAAAAGGGATCAACATAGGTGGTTGTTTCTTAGCAAAGTCAAGTGTATAGATGACAGTCATAAGAATATATACATACATATGTATTAAAGAGTACAGTATTAATATTTGCAGTTCAACATATGCGACCCTTTACAGCAATAAATAACAAAGACAAAATAATAATAAGACAAAAGAAGCCCAAGTTTATATTGGGATATGTATAGCTAGAAAATAAGGATTTAGAACTAGATTAATAAAAATTAGAATACGGTTAAGATTCTATGAGTGATCGCCTCTTTAAGTACAGGATGATGATCCCTAGAGGGCCCGCTTCCAACAAGTAGAATAGTATCAATCATTGAATAGGGGCAATAGGGTCATATGGTTCCATTTCTTATTAAAATGTGATTTGGGGAATAAATAAGAACGGCTGACATATTCAAATATCTAATAAATATAATTAACAACTTCAATAGCTACATCATAGATCTTTCCTGGGGTTTGAGGAGAGGCTATATCTCATAAGGTAAATCTCAGTATTTTGATCAGCCTTAACATGTGTTGGGGAACTTTCAAGAAAACTTTTTTTTTTTTTTTTTTTTTCCCTCCGCTCTGTCCCTCCTTATTCCCTTTAGAAACAAACAAGAAATAAGAGAAATATATTCAGCAACATGAAGGAATACAGTGAAACCAGATAACCAATACTCAATAAGATAAACAATGTAAATAGGTATAGCAGTACGTAAATCTATGTGTTTGTGAGAAGGGTATTCGGGGGTATATGCACCTTGAATACATGACTAAGGAGGTTGATACCACAACTCGCGTTGTTATTACACCTATCATATTCAAGGTTGTCTTTATGAGCGTGAAGTGTCAGGTTATATGGGTCCTTCTGAGGATATCTCGCATAGGGCAGAGAATTAAATACCAAATGTATGGTGGTGTAAGGCATGTGCATGTAGGATGGCCTCCAACTAAGTGTCTAAGTGTGGTGTGGGCGAGGGTGTAAATTTAGTTTTTTTTAATTTCACAGGTAAGTTTTTATTTATTTTAAGATAGGGATATTGTAATTTTTTTTACATTTATTTTTTAAGAATTTTTATTGAGGTTTAAACATTACATATACAAAGAACATGTGGTTCCACAGAATATAGCATGGAAGAATAATTGTGCATACTTAAAATTTCTATTCTAATGAATATAAATAGAGAAAACCAAATGTACATCACAATAACCTCTTTTTGAATATGATGTTATTTCCCTTTATAAATCAAGACTTAGTAATGAAGAGTTTCCCCCTATTAAACTATAACGGTCACTCTTGAACCGCTAACCACCCAGAAATTTGAAAAGGGGAATATGAGGGAATAAGAATGGTAGGGCTTCTTTTGGACCCATGTTTTTTCTCTTTAGAGTTGAAAGTCATAATGATGAGGGAGCCATCATTGCTAATATTTTAGAGTAAGTAAATAAATAAATGGGGGAGGATTTACCATAAGACGTTGTTAAAGACTACAGAGAGATGAGACCAAATATCATAAAATATAGAAACAAATGTGACCATCTAAGGTTCACAGAAAGGTAGTTGTCAAGGCAGCTACCTTATAGTAAGTGTCTTCCTAGTGGCCATATGCATACATTCTATTGTAGAAGCATTAGAGAGCAAAAATTAAGTAGAATACACACTTCCACATATGGGCTAACAACTACCTAAATTAATATTAGAAATGTAATAGTAAGTAAGCACTGTTTTTGCCAGAATCTATACTCATAAGGTTTAGAAGTCAAGAGCCCAATATAAAGCAGAGCATTGTACTCCATGTATATCCACTCAAAGATTGAGCTTGTACTGTTTCACACTTTCCTTCTGTCTCAGAATATTTCAGAGTTAAAATGTGATGCTGTAAGGTACCGCATACCATTGACTTCCAATAGGGGATACAAAAGAAAATTGTAGAATTCTACCTTAGTGTGGTTCATGAGGGAATGCAATAGCCCATCAGAGGTTCATAGTTAAATTAAATTAGAACTCAAGCATTGCGTACTCTGCCCGTTGTTGGCTAACTTTGACTTACACATATGAGGGAACCCATCCAATAATGATGATATCAGCTGGCTGAGCATCATGGGAAATGTAGTTCCAAAACCTCTGGAGAGCCAAGTTTGAGGATGTCTGCTTTAGGTGAACCAACTAATTCAGAACTCCAAGTTTTGTAAGGCAAATTCCAAGAGGTACTGGATTATAACTAGGTTTTCTCTGCTTTTGGGCAAGTGAACCAAACCAGACAATTGCCGGCAGATTAACCCACTTTCTAATAACAAGCGCTACCAAATAGGGCTACAATTCATGGATTAAATCCCAATGTACGGTAGTCAAAAGAATGGAAATCAGAATAAGTTAGAAACCATATCACATGGTTATGAGTGCCATCATACCAAAATACTTGATATATGTAGAAATTGATGCATTACTTTTATCATTTGTTGCATAACTGCTAATCACACTTTTATCCTTTGATTATTCTTCCATCGCTTAGGAAGTTTCCCCCATGTGTACCTACAAATCAGTGGCTGCATAAACATATGTGCAAGCAAAGCACAAAGAAAAGTTTATAATTCCTAAAGTAAACAAAGAGTGAGCAAATGAATTATTCCCTAGAAAATAAATGGATGTTTTAGAATCAATATAAACAAAGTACAGAAGTACTTTTATAAATTAAGCATGGATTATAAAGCAGAAGAAAATTGAATAATTAGCACCAGAAGTCAAAAGTACAAAACCTAAATTTTCCTTTTAATTGTGATAAATGGTTTGTTTATTTAGTTCAATGCTTTCAATGAATGTTTAAAACATTTACTTGTGCAGTTCCATATAACTAACCACCCCCACCAAAAAAAAACAGATTTTACAATATTGTAATGTTTGTAAGCCTAAAGGGATCCCGTTTTAGTTTATATGGCAAAAACAGTGCTTACTTACTATTACATTTCTAATAAGCTTGACTTCAATAATTTATTTTTTAATATATTTTATTTTTTTGTCTTAGATAAAGCAAAACAGTGTCTCAGGCACGCAATTGAGACAGAACAGATCGTAGCATGAAATAAAAGGTTAAATATCATGCTAATTTAAAGCACTGAAAATTTTAGCCCTCTATCTGCGAAATTACAAGTTTTGCAGTACGGCTATACAGCTGAAAAGTTGGTGATTGCGCTCGGAATATGCAAGTCTTCCGTTTTACAAGTTTCGGCAGTACGGCTTTACCGCTAGCATTTTAGCCTTTATTCAACTGTCCATTCCGCTCTCAAAAAATTACTTTTGAGTGCAGGATTTTCATTGCCACAGGATTACAGGTTGTGCGGTCCGACTATAATGCTAGCGTTATAGCTTATACCGCCGCAATCCATTCCATTATTTAAGACCAGTAGTTATGGATTTTGTGAAACAAAAATGTTTTACAAAACCCATAACTAAAATGTTACAAAGCACACTAACAACCATAAACTACCTATTAACCCCTAAACTGCCACCCCTGCATTGCAAATACTATATTAAACCTATTAACCACTAATTCACCGGCCCCCCACATAGCCAACACTAAATAAACCTATTAACCCCTAAACCACTGGCCTCCCACATTGCTAACACCTACTGTAAATAAAGATATTAAACTACTAAACCACCGCCCCCACATCGCTACTAATACAATAAACCTTTTAACCCCTAAACCACCATCCCCCACAATGCAATAAACCTAATTAAACTATTTACCCCTAAACCACAATCCCCCCACAACGCAAATAACTAATTTAATCACTAAGCCCCCTGACCTAACACCCCTAAATTAACCCCAATTAAATAAAATTAAAAAAAACTAAGTTAAAATTAAAATAAAACATCCTAACATTACTTAAAAAAAACCCTAAAAAATAAAAAAGTCTAAAATTACAGAAAAAAAATAAACCAAATTATCAAAAATAAAAAATTTAAACCTAATCTAATACCCCTATAAAAATAAAAAAGCCCCCCAAAATAAAAACACCCCCTAATCTAACACTAAGCTACCAATGGCCCTTAAAAGGCCTTTTGTAGGGCATTGCCCTAAGTTAAAAAGCTCTTTTACCTAAAAAAATACTAAGTCCCCTTAAAAAGACAATAAGCTCCTTTGCAGCCCATTAAAATAATAAATCCCTAATCTAAAAAATAATACCACCCCAAAAAATAAAAAAAAGCCTAAGTCTAACCCCCAAATAGGTACTCACCATTCCTGAAGTCCGGCGGAGAAGGTCTTCTTCCAGGCGGCGACACCTTCATCCAGCGCGGGGACCTATTCTATCTTCATCCAGGGCAAAGGTAGTGCGGATCAGAGGTGGCCACGGAGCAAGAATGCCGGCTGCTGAGCCATCCAGCGTGCATGATCCTCTTCATGCAATCGATGCCGCACACTGAAGCTTGAATGAAAGGTACCTGTTTTATATTTGGGGTACCTTGCATTCCTATTGGCTGAAAAATTTGAATCACCCAATAGGACGAGAGCTACTGAAATTCTATTGGCTGATTTGAAATCCTATTGGCTTATTTTATAAGTAGCGATGTGGGGTGCCGGCGGTTTAGGGATTAATAGGTTTAAATTATTAGTAGCGATGTGGGGGGGCTGGAATTTTAGGGGATAATTGGTTTATTATAGTAGTAGCGATGTGGGGGGGCGGTTTAGGGGTTAATAACTTTATTTAGGTGTTAGCGATATGGGGGCGTTTTAGGGGTTAATAGGTTTATTTGGGTGTTAGCGATGCGTGGGCGGCAGTTTAGGGGTTAATAGGTTTATTTAGGTGTTAGCAATGTGGGGAGCGGCAGTTTAGGGGTTAATCACTTTATTTTGTGTCTGTAATGTCGGGGGGCGGCGGATTAGGGGTATTAAGACTAGACTTGTGCAGCTTCGAAAAATTCATTTCGGTTCGGTTCGGATCGATTCGGATCGATTCGAATTTCGGATCGGATCTATTCGAATTCAGAAAAATTCAAATGAATTCGTTTCGGATTCATTCGGATTCTATCGGATTCGGAAAAAATTTGTTTCGATTCGATTTGGTTCGGAAATTCGGAATTTCGGTAAGTGTTAGGTGGGATGTGCTGTGTATTACACTAGTATTATGTACTGTATATTAGGTTTAACCCATAGCAGAGTGATAAAACCTAATATACTGTACAATACTAGTGTAATACACGGCCATCCGAATCTGCCGAATACATCCAAATCGATTCGGATGTATTTGAATCGATTCGGATGTATTCGATTCGATTCGGATTTATTTGGTAGATTCGGCAGTATTTTAATTCGGAAATTCGAATCGATCCAAATCTCCAAATTTTCCGAATTTCCGAATCGATTCGAAACGAATCGCACATGTCTAATTAAGACTAGGGGTTTATGTTATGGTGTTAGATTTATATATAACTTTCTTTTCCCCATAGACATCAATGGGGATTCCAAATAAAGTCCATGAAAGATGGTCCCAAAAGACAAAGCCGCCCTCTAGAGGCTTCTGTCGATGGTCGAGAAGAAACACACCACAGGATCAGCTCTTCTTGGAACAAGATAGAAATACCGCAAAAATGAAAAAAGAAAAAAGGCGCTCCAATGGTGCAGAGAATCACAACAGATATTAGAAAATATGCCAAATCTCCCCTCCACTGAATGATACTCACAAAAATGGTGCACTATATTGCAGTGCAAGTCAGGCAGACTGGATAGATCAGAGCCAACCAGCTGGCTCACTCTGGATAATAGGACATCCAATTACTGCTGTGAACAGAGAAAATAGAAGGGGGCTCCAATTGTGCAGAAAATCACTACAGCATTGAGAAACTCCCAATATCCCTCCAATAAATATACTCACAAAAGGGGTGCACTATATTGCAGTGCAAGTCAGGCAAGCTGGGTAAGTTGGAGCCCACCAGCTAGCTCCCTCAGGCAAACAGGTTCACAACCAAAACGAAATTATTTATAGAATGTCAGAAAGAAAAACTCACAGCTCCTAGTAGAAGCAATACAACCCCTATGTGTAGAGGATATTTATTAGAACAAATTGGTTTAAAAACCAATGCTTCTAGCACTCTTTCCTCAGGCAGTAAATACAAATAAATGAACATCACATCATATATAAAGCATTTGGCCATTATACAATGTTAAAAAAATATCCAATAATAATGGAGAATTCTAGACACATGACTGTAATGGTATATTGACTACTGCTGTGTAGACAATAGGCTCCTGATAATTAACCTCCAAATAGGCTACTGCTGGTTAGCCTCCCACATATGACATAAAATAAAATAAAAAACAAAAAACATAAGTAACCATATGATTATACCTCCCAGATTCATAAAAGTGACTGTAAACTAGTTGTATCAATAATCTCTATTCATAAGATTGTAACGACCGTAAGTGTAAAAATTAGTTTTACCACATCCATCGAATACATTTGGAAACCACCTTGCTGTCATTCATATGAAATTCGGGTAAACTCATATTAGGACTCCTACACAGAAGTGTCAATCGCAGCATATTTCCAATCCTTAGGTTATTCCGTACTCTGACATCCAGGTAGGATCTTGGAAGCATCATGTAAGGATACCTCATTCGTAGTCAGCATGCGTTGCATAACCACAGGCTAACACTTCCGTGATCCACCAATCGGAAGCCAGAGGGAGGAGCCACTTCTGGATAGCCATACATATACCTTTAACAATATAAATGCAATGTGCAATAACCATATTGAGTATATGTAATTTCAGACACCTACTACAATGTGTAATAATTATATTAAAGAAATTAATGTAA
Source organism: Bombina bombina (assembly GCF_027579735.1). Taxonomy (NCBI): domain Eukaryota; kingdom Metazoa; phylum Chordata; class Amphibia; order Anura; family Bombinatoridae; genus Bombina; species Bombina bombina. The sequence continues at coordinate 1,073,123,411 of NC_069500.1, forward strand.
CATAATAGTCTAAACCTCAGGATGAATTCAGTATTATGGCATCCGAATTGGCTATCGAACGTTATTGAAAATATGTCACAATATGCAAACAATCATTGCCATCAATAGGGATTGGGTTACGGCAATCGCAGGTGTTAGTTTTTTTCTAACACTTACTCTTCATTGATGTCTATGGGAAAAACGTGCACGAGCACAACAAGTCAGGCCTTGGGTTTTGTGTGGTATGAAGCTTAGCGCACCATACAGCACAACAAAAGAAGGTTTTTGTGTAACTTGTAATGACAGCGCTATGGAGAGCGTTGTGGTGACCTTTTTATCACAGGGATATTGGAATATAGCTCACAGATTTTATAACTGACAATTCACATAGCTGGTTTATTCAAGTAGTTCTTTTGTCTAGTGTAGTTTAGAAAGACACACCCAATGGTCTTTTTGAGTGACATTTGATAAGCCACTCCCTTTTGAATTGGGTTATACAATACTGTAACACCAGAGCCTCTGTCTCTCTATTTTATCCTGCTCCTGCTAAAAGATGGATGATGTTGGACACAGAGAATCTGGCTAAGTATTTCTGGGATAATATTCTGTGTAGCAGTATTGCACAAGTGGGGTAGAAGAGTTGCCCTGTATTAATTAAATTTTGGACTGTTTATCTGTAAAATAGATTGATATATATATATACCTGTAAATATTTACCTTATTATTAACATATATTGATTCCTAAATAAACTGTTTGACAAATAATGGAGGACCCCTCATAGAGTTTATTTCACAATTTATCTGTGTTGGTTTTAGTGGTACCACCATAGAGATTTAGTATATTATATTTAGTAGAAAGTAGAGATATTTTAAATTAATAGATAACCACATTTTGGCGGCCATGAAGTTGTAGACGAATCCATATGCCATTTAGTTTTGCAGGAATCAAATGAATGTTGATTTATTTTAAATTTAACTGCAGTAAATGTAGATTTGGTGTTTTATAGCAAAGTTTTTGTATGTAGTACTTTATTTAAAAAGCGCAAATAGTGCTTGGTTTCAAAGGCCTGTTGTATGTTTCTCAAGAAAAGCATGGCTTTAAAAAACCTGTATTTCTGGTCTGTATAAATTTGCATTTGCATAGGGGAAGCACATAATAGTTGGTTTCAGCAGGCCTGCTGTTTGTAGCTTACTAAATCTTAAATAACCCCCACAGTGTTATCTATATGGCCCATGTGTACTTTCTGTCTCTTTGTGTTGAAAAGAGATTTTAAAAAAAGCATGCGATAAGAGGCAGCCCTAAAAGGCTTAGAAATCAGCATATGAGCCTACCTATGTTTGGCTTCAACTTAGAATACCAAGAGAAAAAAAGCAAGTTTGATGATGGAAGTAAATTGGGAAGTTGATTATACTAGACTGTCCCTTTAACTCTTGTATTTTTCTTGTTTTTGGAAACTGGATACTTTTATTGTTGAGCCAGTTTTCTATCAGTTTTCTAATGAATTTTAGAGACATGTGTTGTGTTGGTCCCATCTAAATGTTTTTACAAACAAAAGCTTTACAGTACTATGTAATAGCTGCCACAGTAAGGTTTTTTATTTATTTCTTTTTACAAAGGATTAATTTCTGTGAATGTGTTACACCCAGAGCTGTAGCTTGCCCTATACATAAATTTAATTCTGAATTGTATGGGAAATTGTGTAGAATTTAAAGTTAAGAAATTACAGTTTAATTAAGCTTTGTTTTGGGTAACAAAGTTAAAAATTTGCATTTCCTGTGTTTGGAGCAGATCCTGGAACCAAAACTACAGTTGAAATTAGCATTTAGAAGTTCTATAGAATCTTCCTGTACTTAAAATATTTTTATAATTTTTCCTCAATTTGGGAAAATATCAGTAAAAAGGATTCCTTGCTTTGCTTTGTTCATTTATTTTATTTAGGTTAGTATTATTGATGGTTCACACCTTTTAAAAGAGAACAATATTTAATTTTTTAATTTTGTTCTGCTTAATTTCTGTTTAGTCTGGTGTTTCATTGCCCTATAGAGATTATAATTCCTTGCATTTGGGGCAGTTAAAATAGTCTGGCAAACTATGCTGTGAGAGACACACAATAGTCTGTTCCCCAGATTTAAAATAAAGAATAATGAGCAGTGGTTAGAAAAACTAAATTTAAATATATTACCACCTCTGCTGGAATGCTGACCTGCTTATAAACAGATCTAATTACTACCCTTTCTACATGGCTTAACTGCTATGTCCTTTGTTGTGTAAAATTAGCATCTCAATGGTATCTTGTACATCCTGTGTTAACATTTAAAAAAAAACAAAAAAAAAACTACTATGCTGTGAGAGACACACTATTCTAGTATATATATATATATATATATATATATATATATATATATATATATATATATATATATATATATATATATATTATTATTTTAGTTCTAACGGCTATCTGTTAAAAATATCTGGAAAAAACTATATTTCACAGGAAATCTGTGATTACTTTAACAATTATATTCATAAATATAATGGTCCATTCCTCATCCCAGAAGCTAAAAACAACAAGTGTGAAAGTGTTTTAGATATACTAACACAGGTATTAACTCTTAAAAAGATGAATAATAAGGACGAATAAATGTTGTCAAGATGAATGTGCTACCCAGATTGCTCTACATTCTCCAGACAACACCGATTCCCCTCCCAAGGAACTACTTACAAAAAATTCAGACCCTAATTGAACAATACATATGGGGAGGGATCAGACCAAGAGTAGCCAGGAGAACTCTGTATTTGCCCAGAGACAGGGGGGGCCTAGGGGTCCCAAATATACTAACATATAAACAGGCAATTACGCTGAGCAGACTACTGGACTGGTGCTCCAATGACCCTAACAAAGCATGGGTAAGACTGGACTGTGACATCTTAGAAACAAACAACGCAGGCCTAGGTGCCTGGACACTAGAGAAGGACAGACATCCAGCCACAACTAAGTACTCTCTGTTGATGGACTTTTACTCCACATGGGACAAGATAATAAACACTACATCTCACATATCAACCAGACATTCCCCACTAACCCCGTTTTATCGGAATGCTGCACTACCCTGGAACTTACCAGATAACAGAACCAATGCCGACATACCTCTACAAGGCTACACCCTCAGGTCTCTGACCGATGGCCATAAGCTCAAGACGCTAGCTGACATTTCGGAGGAGTACCCCCACCTGACATTGAACTGGTACTCATACATGCGGTTGAATCATTACCTCATGACACATAAACACAGACTCTGTTTAACCAGAACTCCCACCACCTTTGAGACTTTATGCTTGAAGGGCACGCCTACAGCCCACGCAGTCTCCCTGATCTATAAACTGTTACTAACAGATGAAGCCCAGACACTCCCCTCCTACACGAAGATGTGGGAAAAGGAATGGCAGACCGAGATAGGTTATGAGGATTGGCAAAACGCCTTCTCAGTGACCAAGTCAGCTTCAATCTCTATGAGAGTACAGGAATCTAGCTTCAAATGCCTGGCGAGGTGGTATCTTACACCCAGCAGGTTGCAGAGGATTTACAAACAGGCCTCAGGCAAATGCTGGAGGGACTGCGGTGGAGTAGGCACTCCAACCCACATCTGGTGGGAATGCCCCATGCTGGATGAATATTGGGTCAGCGTTTTTAACCACATAGAATTAGTCCTGGGGAAACCCCTGCAGAGCAACCCAGGAACATTACTGTACCTTTCTTTACCCAAATTAACTTGCAGAGCAAACAGGGCACTCCTGTTAGTTATGCTAAATGGAGCCAAACTACTAATCCCTAAGCACTGGAAGTCTAGAACGACACCGACCTTCCAAGAGTGGCAAGAACAAATAGACCTACTTCTACGTCTAGAAAGATACCACCACATCCGGCAAGGGACGGTAGACACACACGAGATAATGCTGGAGGGCTGGGCAGCACACAGACGACAGACAGTATAAGATAAGCTAGGTCACAATTTGATTCTATACCTCTTCTACCGATACTCCCCTCTCTTCTACTCCCCCACCCCCTCTCTCATCTTCCCTCATTGCTTTCACCTACCCCCCATTAGACATGCACAAACGATCCGTAAACAACTCAGACAATGGGAACACAGGAAAAGGTCTGTCTGCACAAACACCCCCAAATAGCTCAAAGGAGACAGGTATCACCCCCCCCTCCCCCTCTCTCCCTTCTTCTCCCTCACCCCCCCCTACCCCCTTCTGGTTTCATACCCCCTGGTAACCCCAGCATATGATGATATAACTTTGCGGGTCTTGACACAGAGCGCTCGGGACAATGCACTAACGGACTCTTGGACTTTCATCAACTAAGTGCCTCTGGAACTCTGCAACATGTCCCCCCCCCCATGGAGAATTAAGCTTTACCTGCATTATGAACAGTTAATATTTTACCTTGCTGAAGGGTGCCAGGGGTAGAATGAGAATGATTAGCATATGTTCACACTGGTTAGTTACATTTTGTAAAGCTATGTTTGAATACTCTTGTACACACATTTATGTTGGAAAAACTGAAAAGCCTGTAATTCTTATACGTATTTTCCTTAATAAAGCTTTTTTGACAAAAAAAAAAAAAAGATGAATAATAATAAAAGAAAATGTATGATAGCGCAGGCAGTGATTTCAACTATAAAGAGATTAACGGACATTATTGGAGAACTTACAGAGCAAAATAAAGACCTTAAATTAAAGTTAGATAACACACAGACTGACAGAGATTGTATTAAGCTTTCTGCTTTAGCTAACACCATACAGATCAGTAAATTACAACGTAAATTAAAATTAACAGAACACATCAGTAACGAATACTCAAACAAAATTACTGAGTTACAGATGAAAATTGAACAAAAAGAAAAAATAATTAGTGATATTTCTGGGAACAATGCAGATAGTGATAACTTACTGCCACAAAGGAAAGAGCCAAAACAATTAGTAAAACAAGATAAAATGCAAATGGGCCCCACTAAAAACCCAAGTTCTGTTCCAATTGCCCCTGTCATAATTTCTGAGAATTTTAACAACCTGAAAGCTCCTACAGGTTTTTCAAATCAGACTAGGCCAATGACTGTAGCAGATAAAGACATTTTTATGAAATGGTGGGGCACAATCCCCACAAACAGCTTTAATAACTTTTCACATTGGTTTCACAAGGGAACTGAAAAAGCCATAAAATTAGGTATGAGCATGACGGAATGGACCGAATTGCTTCAAGATGCCATGGGCCCCTATGCCAACAGGTTATTAGGATTTAATTCAAGCATATGTGATCAGGCTGGCAGGATAGCTAAAACCTTTTTCAATTTTACTAGTCTAGAGAAAGAGATTAGTGAAATTACCATGAGACCACTAGATGGGCCATTTGAAGTAGCAAAAAGAGTTTTATTTTGGTGTGTGTTGCGCCAGCCACAGACCCAAATGGTCTGGGGGTCACCAGCTCACATACAGAGGGTACTTGAAGCTCTCCCCAGAAAATGTCAGGAGTTTGTAAAGCTGTATGATCCAAACTCCACAAACCTACATATGGTGCTCACTAGAGCTGAGAAGTGGTGGAATTATCACCCATACACCATTAAGGCAAATTCTGCAGTGAAGCAGTCAATGGAGAATAATCTGAATATTCACAGGCAGGAATCAGAGAGGGGTAATAGAAGGAATGTTTGTGGATATAGTAGAGAATTAAATACATAAAACTGGAGAGACAGGAATTTAAATGGCAATATTAACAGAGGAGAAAATTGGAGGCTGAGGTCAAATGAGATAAACAATAAGGCCAACTTAAGTTATTGTTAACTCAAACAAAAAAACAGGAGAATGAGAGATCAAATTGGGTTTCTAAAGAAGCAACTGACAGAGCTGGAGGGCTCAAATTAAATCATTCATTTTTTTTTATAAGCATATTTGTTTGCAGTACATTTGTATCGTGTAATGTGTACTTTAGTTTTAAGTTCAATTAATAATTTTAAGTGTTTTTCATTATTAAGTTTTAAATGCCAATATTAAGAATGTATAGTTAATTGATGCATTCTCTTTCTAAAAAAACAATAACAGATACCTCCATTGTGATTAGTTTTGAGAGGCCACATGCAATACCATTTCTATGTAAACTGTCTAAAGTCTTATCTTGCAGGAAGAAAACCAATGAAGATAGAAGGCTTCTCACCTTTCCTTCCAGTTTTTCCCCAATAACACATATTATGGATTGTTGTTTTTCAGGTGTCTTCAGGACTGATCTTACCATGAAGCTATGATGGTGGCGTTGGACAAATTAAATAAGTATAATGTATCACAATGGAGATGTAAAATGGTGCATTAGGCCAAAATAATTATACATATATATATATATATATATATATATATATATATAGCATAAAGGGGTAAATAATCATATAAATCAAGCAACATAAGTTAAGTAAGGGTACAAGTGGGATGATGCAATAACAGAGGCACTTTCCAACTTGAAGTTAATAACTGTGAATGTGGTTTCTACTGCAGATGGAGTGTTGTAGTGTGAAGTAAATATATGCCTGGTTTTAATCTTTTTTTCATTCCTTTGAGGGTCTTGGAAAAATCAAAGTGGTTCAAAGAGAGAGATTTGGTAAAGCAAAAGCAAGGACCAGATGCCAAAAGATGACAACAAAGAACATCAGTGAACCATTATAACTTTTGTTTTACAGGCACGATTCACACTTTCTTAATAAAGATTTGACTACACACATACCCATCTAGTGTACCCACACTCACACACTCATATATGAACTTTTCCCAATATTTAAGACCATTGTATAAATGTTTCTAATGGGGTTTAGCATAGGATTTTGTGTTTCTATGTATAATTTTAAATTAATTTTTCTAATGAATTGTATAAAGTTAGATTAGGAATTGACAGTCCTAGGAAAGTACAGAAGAGCTCATATCGCCGAGGGAATGATTCCGAAGGGATGGTGGGAGAATTTCTCCTGTAAGGTTTTCGCTCCCACTGTGTTCTTCTGTACTAGTGGGTATAACTAGAAAACGGGGCAAATGTGGTTATCTATTAATTTAAAATATCTCTACTTTCTACTAAATATAATATACTAAATCTCTATGGTGGTACCACTAAAACCAACACAGATAAATTGTGAAATAAACTCTATGAGGGGTCCTCCATTATTTGTCAAACAGTTTATTTAGGAATCAATATATGTTAATAATAAGGTAAATATTTACAGGTATATATATATATATATATATATATATATATATATATATATATATAAATCTATTTTACAGATAAACAGTCCAAAATTTAATTAATACAGGGCAACTCTTCTACCCCACTTGTGCAATACTGCTACACAGAATATTATCCCAGAAATACTTAGCCAGATTCTCTGTGTCCAGCATCATCCATCTTTTAGCAGGAGCAGGATAAAATAGAGAGACAGAGGCTCTGGTGTTACAGTATTTTATAACCCAATTCAAAAGGGAGTGGCTTATCAAATGTCACTCAAAAAGACCATTGGGTGTGTCTTTCTAAACTACACTAGACAAAAGAACTACTTGAATAAACCAGCTATGTGAATTGTCAGTTATAAAATCTGTGAGCTATATTCCAATATCCCTGTGATAAAAATGTCACCACAAGCGTTATTTAGGCACCCAGTTTAGCGCACAACTTGTAATTTTGCCGTATGTTTCTAAGCAAGTTTATAATTATTTAAAAGACTAGTTTATCCCCTGCACAGACAGCTATTCTTAAATATCTTAATCTGATAAATTACTGTACTTAATTAACATATTTTGATTAGAGAAAATATTTCAAACTGAAATATAGTTAACCCCGTAACGACTGACTAACCCTGTATGTTGCACGGTCGTTAAGGAGTTTACTAGTACAGCATTGCTGACAGTGGCATGTAGATATAGTACAGCAGGGGCGTAGTTTGGCCTAGGTACACACGCCAATTGCCTAGGGCAGCAGATTGGAAGGGGACAGCACTTTTTTTGTGGCTAAATTTGTAAGAAGCTTACAGTTATTCTCAAAGTATTATACAGGTATATAATGAGATTTTGACAAAAGAGCCTACATTTTAGGGGTGTATAATAAGAAACCGCCCATGTAGCTTACAGTTTAGAGGTAACTCTGAAATAATTAATTTATTCAGCTAGCTAGACAGCCTTCAGTTCTGTTGGCTTACAGCACTTATGTGTTTGGGGAAGTATTATTTCAAGAAATCTGTCTGATTTTTATATCTACCGTATATTGCAGCAATAGATAGATGTGTGTATGTCTGTGTGTGCATGTGTGTATGTATATAACTCTGTTTGTGTCTGTGACTGTGTGTGTGAACATTTATTTTGGAAATGTCAAAAAATTCACATTACTCCCTGACCAAAAAAATATTATGGCCAATAAAGGCCTAAATATTGGGGGGGGGCAGCTGAATTTTGAGTGCCTAGGGCAGCACAAAACCTAAATACACCAGTGTAGCACGGTCTTGCCAACATCGGTAAGACCTGCTCTATAAACAAGGCTAGATAAAATGGCCTGTGAACAACCCCAAATGTACCCTGTATGCCAGCTGTCATTAAGCACATTAAAGGGACATGAAAACCATTTTTTTTCTTTCATGATTTAGAAAGAGGATACAATTATAAACAACTTTCTAATTTACTTCTATTATCTAATTTGCTTCATTCTCTTGATATTCTTTGCTGAAAAGCATATCTAGATATGCTTAGTAGCTGCTGATTGGTAACTGCACATAGATGCCTCCTGTGATTGGTTCACCGTGTGCATTGCTATTTCTTCATTAAAGTATATCTAAAGAATGAAGCAAATTAGGTAATAGAAGTAAATTGGAATGTTGTTTAAAATTGTATTCTCTACCTTAATCATGAAAGAAAATGTTTGGGTATAGTGTCCCTTTAAGCAATTAAAGGGATATGAAACACAAAATTTCTCCTTTATGACTCATGTACAGCATACAATGTTTAAAACAATTAACTTTACTTTTATAATCAAATTTAGAAGTAGATCACAATTTATTGGACTTTTTGTATCCTTATCTGGCCAAAAAGGCGTTATCATAATAGTACATCTTTGCCTATTTCCTGCACCTGCAATTGCGTTTTTGGCTCACAGAGAAAAGCCATATGAGATGATTTATTATTCTCCGAATGGGGCCAACTCACCCTGTTTCCACACGAGCCTTCAGGCTCACTGGAAACAGCAGTTAAGAAGCCACGGTCTAAAGACCGCGGCTCCTTAACTGGTCCGCCTGCTCTGAGCGGTGGACAGTAATCAACCGGAACGAATATGATCTGGTTGATTGACACCTCCTGCTAGCGGCCAGTAGGGGGCGGCATTGCACAAGCATAAATGCTGATAGTGTATGCTGTCGGCATTCATCAATGTCTGTCTGTCGGGCCCGCTGAGCGGATCATGTCAGACAGACCGATGATAAATTGGCCCCATATTCTTAACATGGATTAGTTCTCAGCGATCATAATCCTTTTTTTAAGAGACTTTTTAACACCTTTTCAAGACCTGTTTTGGCTTTTCAAATTCAGCACCTTAGAGGAACAAAATTTTTATTTCATGATTCAGATAGATCATACAATTTTAAATAACTTTCCAATAAACTTCTATTATCAATTTTACTTTATTCTCTTGGTATCCTTTATTGAAGGTGCCATTGGCTGCACACTCTAGTGACCTATTTATAACTGTCCCTAATTGGCCACAGCAAAGAAAGTAACCTAAGCTACAAAATAGCAGCTCCCATTGTTTTATAGACATTACAACTTTACACTTCTTTTGACACTATTTAAATAACTAATGAAACTTTTAAAAAATAAATCTACATGTTATTCTAAGATTAATCTTTTCGCATAAACACATATGTATAATTATATAGACATATATATATATATATACAGTATATATATATATATATATATATATATTATATATATATATATATATATATATATATATATATATATATATATATATATATAGAAAGGGCATATGATTCCTTTGCAGTTAGATACAGTAGATGAAAACATGTAAAAACATATTTAGGCAATATTCATTTTTGAAATAAAGTTTTATACTATGTAAATATTTGCCATTCCAAATGTTCTGCACATATCATGTATTTTTAAATAGATATTCCAATTTATATATCTGTATAAATCTATACCTATACATAATCGTGTATATATATTGGTATAGATTTATATTGTAAAAAAACAACCCTCATTTATCTATAGAGATATTTATTTATGAATAAATAGAACATATTCTTGTATGTAAAGAACATTGGAATGTGAAATATTCATATTTTTATGTCAGGTTATTTTAATTACAAAATGGAGATAGGTATACACATGTTTAAAAAAAAATTGCATGGAAAAATATTTTTCTTTGTAATATATATATATATATATATATATATATATATATATATATATACTTTTTAAAAACTTTATACTCATGTGTTCAAGACATTGTGCTCCATTTATCAAGCTGCAATAGCCTCAGCTTTCAGTTTGCAAGAGAGAGCATGAAACACTAGTTAAAGGACACTGAACCCAAATTTTTTCTTTCGTGATTAAGATAGAGCATGAAATTTTAAGCAACTTTCTAATTTACTCCTATTATCAATTTTTTTTCATTCTCTTGGTATCTTTATTTGAAATGCAAGAATGTAAGTTTAGATGCCGGCCCATTTTTGGTGAACAACCTGGGTTGCTCTTTCTGATTGGTGGATAAAGTCATCCACCAATAAAAAAGTGCTGTCCAGACTTCTGAACCGAAAAAAAGCTTAGATGCCTTCTTTTTCAAATAAAGATAGCAAGAGATCAAATACAAATTGATAATAGGAGTAAATTAGAAAGTTGCTTAAAATTGCATGCTCTATCTGGATAATGAAAGAAAAAAATGTAGGTTCAGTGTCCCTTTAAGTAGCAACGATCTTTAGACGGCTGCTACTTAAACTCTCAGTCACCTAAAGTGCTGCAGATTTAAAGGGACAGTCTAGTCAAAATTAAATTGTCATGATTTAGATAGGGCATGCAATTTTAAACAACTTTCTAATTTACTTTTATTATCATATTTGCTTTTTTCTCTTGATATTCTTAGTTGAAAGTTAAACCTAGGTAGGCTCATATGCTAATTTCTCAGCCCTTGAAGGCCCGTCTCTTATCTGAATGCATTTGACGGTTTTTACAGCTCTACAGCACTAGTTCATGTGTGCCATACAGGGAGTGCAGAATTATTAGGCAAGTTGTATTTTTGAGGATTAATTTTATTATTGAACAACAACCATGTTCTCAATGAACCCAAAAAACTCATTAATAGCAAAGCTGAATAGTTTTGGAAGTAGTTTTTAGTCTGTTTTTAGTTATAGCTATTTTAGGGGGATATCTGTGTGTGCAGGTGACTATTACTGTGCATAATTATTAGGCAACTTAACAAAAAACAAATATATACCCATTTCAATTATTTATTTTTTACCAGTGAAACCAATATAACATCTCAACATTCACAAATATACATTTCTGACATTCAAAAACAAAACAAAAACAAATCAGTGACCAATATAGCCACCTTTCTTTGCAAGGACACTCAAAAGCCTGCCATCCATGGATTCTGTCAGTGTTTTGATCTGTTCACCATCAACATTGCGTGCAGCAGCAACCACAGCCTCCCAGACACTGTTCAGAGAGGTGTACTGTTTTCCCTCCTTGTAAATCTCACATTTGGTGATGGACCACAGGTTCTCAATGGGGTTCAGATCAGGTGAACAAGGAGGCCATGTCATTAGATTTTCTTCTTTTATACCCTTTCTTGCCAGCCAGGCTGTGGAGTACTTGGACGCGTGTGATGGAGCATTGTCCTGCATGAAAATCATGTTTTTCTTGAAGGATGCAGACTTCTTCCTGTACCACTGCTTGAAGAAGGTGTCTTCCAGAAACTGGCAGTAGGACTGGGAGTTGAGCTTGACTCCATCCTCAACCCGAAAAGGCCCCACAAGCTCATCTTTGATGATACCAGCCCAAACCAGTACTCCACCTCCACCTTGCTGGCATCTGAGTCGGACTGGAAGTCTCTGGCCTTTACCAATCCAGCCACGGGCCCATCCATCTGGCCCATCAAGACTCACTCTCATTTCATCAGTCCATAAAACCTTAGAAAAATCAGTCTTGAGATATTTCTTGGCCCAGTCTTGACGTTTCAGCTTGTGTGTCTTGTTCAGTGGTGGTCGTCTTTCAGCCTTTTTTACCTTGGCCATGTCTCTAAGTATTGCACACCTTGTGCTTTTGGGCACTCCAGTGATGTTGCAGCTCTGAAATATGGCCAAACTGGTGGCAAGTGGCATCTTGGCAGCTGCACGCTTGACTTTTCTCAGTTCATGGGCAGTTATTTTGCGCCTTGGTTTTTCCACACGCTTCTTGCGACCCTGTTGACTATTTTGAATGAAACGCTTGATTGTTTGATGATCACGCTTCAGAAGCTTTGCAATTTTAAGAGTGCTGCATCCCTCTGCAAGATATCTCACTATTTTTTACTTTTCTGAGCCTGTCAAGTCCTTCTTTTGACCCATTTTGCCAAAGGAAAGGAAGTTGCCTAATAATTATGCACACCTGATATAGGGTGTTGATGTCATTAGACCACACCCCTTCTCATTACAGAGATGCACATCACTTAATATGCTTAATTGGTAGTAGGCTTTCGAGCCTATACAGCTTGGAGTAAGACAACATGCAGAAAGAGGATGATGTGGTCAAAATACTAATTTGCCTAATAATTCTGCACTCCCTGTATAGATAGCATTGTGCTCACGCTTGTGGAGTTACTTATGAGAGGACACTGATTGGCTAAAATTCTAGTCTGTCAAAAGAACTGAAATAAGGGGAGGTCTGCAGAGGCTTAGATACAAGGTAATGACAGAGGTAAAAAGTATAATAATATAACCATGTTGGTTATGCAAAACCTGGAAATGGGTAATAAAGCGATTATCTATCTATAGCTGGAGTAGACTTTCCCTTTAAATTATCCCAATCAGATCTGTGCGCGATTGGCTGTGAATAAGAAAGTGGTAGCATTGCACAATGTGCAATATTAAATGCAGGCACAGGCAGTGTATTGCTGCCCGCGAGGCTGGGCAGATGAGGTTCAAGACAGTAAATCTCTTCTGCCTGCCTGATGAGAAATTAACTTTGCACTTCTTTATTACAGTTTTAAGATTTGATTTTTTAATTCTTCAAAATGTAATACGATTATATAATTATATGGGCATAGCTAATAGCCTTTGTTAAGCATAGTTCTGCATTGAGTGCCTTCTGTGTTTGAGAGTCTTGAGTTAAAAATAAAGCAAGCTCATGGTCTGGCTTATTTGTGAATTTTTGTAAAAACAAACACACAAACAAAATAGACCACTGCATGTTAAAGTCTAGCTGCAGTTTCTTCCCTTATTGCCATGCATGACTATGATGTGATGATGGGGGCTAGTTATCAAGCCGTCAACCTCAAATACGGTGGAATTCCGCAGCGTATTTGTGGCGAGGCTGATTCGCCTTAGTCATCAAAGGCTAGATACCGGCAAAAGTAGAATTTTGTGACGTAAGCTTCGATCCGCCGGACTCAGTCCGACACAGATCGATTCTTACGTCACTCCAGATGTTCCGCACAATCTGACTACTTTTGCTAGTTATCAAAAAACTAGCAGGTACGCTCGGCACATTTACGGCCCAGCGTACCTGGTTTTCAAACCGCCACCCTGGAGGCGGCGGCTCCCATAGGAAACAATGGGAGTCTGACCATAGCGAAAGTACAAGTTCGCTGCTGACAGACATCCCATTGATTTCTATGGGAGATGTCTGCACCTAACACCCTAACATGTACCCCGAGTCTAAACACCACTAATCTGTCCCCCCTACACCGCCGCAACTAAATAAAGTTATTACCCCCTAAACCACTGCTCCCGGAGCCCACCGCAAGCTACTCTATACATAATAACCCCTAAACCGCCGCTCCCGGAGCCCACCGCTACTATAATAAATGTATTAACCCCTAAACCGCCACTGCCGGAGCCCACCGCAAGCTACTCTATACATATTAACCCCTAAACCGCCACTCCCGGAGCCCACCGCAACTATAATATATGTATTAACCCCTAAACCTCCGCTCCCTGACCCTGCCGCAACCTATATTAAATTTATTAACCCCTAATCTGCCCCCCCCTACACCATCGCCACCTATAATAAATTTATTAACCCCTATCCTACCCCCCACTACACCGCCGCCACTGTAATAAAATTATTAACCCCTAAACCTAAGTCTAACACTAACCCTAACACCCCCCTAACTTAAATATAATTAAATAACTCTAAATAATATTTCTATTATGAACTAAATTAATCCTATTTAAAGCTAAATACTTACATTTAAAATAAACCCTAATATAGCTACAATATAAATAATAATTATATTGTAGCTATCTTAAAATTTATTTTTATTTTACAGGTATCTTTCAATTTATTTTAACTAGGTACAATAGCTATTAAATAGTTATTAACTATTTAATAGCTTACCTAGCTAAAATAAAGAGAAATGTACCTGTAAAATAAAAACTAACCTAAGTTACAATTACACCTAACACTACACTATACTTTAATAAATTATTCCTATTTAAAACTAAATACTTACCTGTAAAATAAACCCTAAGATAGCTACAATGTAATTCATAATTACATTATAGCTATTTTAGGATTTATATTTATTTTACAGGTAACTTTGTATTTATTTTAGCTAGTTAGAATAGTTATTAAATAGTTATTAACTATTTAATATCTACCTAGCTAAAAGAAATACAAAATTACCTGTAAAATAAATCCTAACCTAAGTTACAATTAAACCTAACACTACACTATCATTAAATTAATTAAATAAATTACCTACAAATAACTACAATTAAATACAATTACATAAACTAACTAAAGTACAAAAAATAAAAAAGCTAAGTTACAAAAAATAAAAAAAATAGGTTACAAACATTTTAAAAATATTACAACAATTTTAAGCTACTTACACCTAATCTAAGCCCCCTAATAAAATAACAAACCCCCTCAAAATAAAAAAAGGACCTACCCTATTCTATATTAAAAAAGTTCAAAGCTCTTTTACCTTACCAGCCCTTAAAAGGGCCTTTTGTGGGGGCATGCTCCAAAGAGTTCAGCTCTCTTGCCTGTAAAAGAAAAATACAACCCCCCCAACATTAAAACCCACCACCCACATACCCCTAATCTAACCCAAACCCCCCTTAAAAAAACCTAATACTAATCCCCTGAAGATCATCCTACCTTTAGTCGTCTTCACTCAGCCGAGCCACCGATGGAACTGAAGAGGAGACCCAGACCGGCAGAAGTGATCCTTCAAGCGGCGCTGAACAAATCTTCCATCCGGGCGAGGTCATATTCCAAGAGGCGCTGAAGAAGTCTTCTATCCGGGCGAGGTCATCTTCCAAGAGGCGCTGAAGAAGTCTTCTATCCGGGGGATGTCATCTTCCAAGCCGGGTCTTGAATCTTCATCCCGCCGACGCGAAACATCCTTCTTTACCGACGGACTACCGACAAATGAAGGCTCCTTTAAGGAACGTGATCCAAGATGGCGTCCCTTCAATTCCGATTGGCTGATAGGATTCTATCAGCCAATCGGAATTAAGGTAGGAAAAATCTGATTGGCTGATTGTATCAGCCAATCAGATTCAAGTTCAATCCGATTGGCTGATCCAATCAGCCAATCAGATTGAGCTCACATTCTATTGGCTGTTTTGATCAGCCAATAGAATGCGAGCTCAATCTGATTGGCTGATTGGATCAGCCAATCGGATTGAACTTGAATCTGATTGGCTGATTCAATCAGCAAATCAGATTTTTCCTACCTTAATTCCGATTGGCTGATAGAATCCTATCAGCCAATCGGAATTGAAGGGACGCCATCTTGGATGACGTCCCTTAAAGGAGTCTTCATTCGTCGGTAGTCCGTTGGTAAAGAAGGATGTTCCGCGTCGGCGGGATGAAGATTCAAGACCCGGCTTGGAAGACGACATCCCCCGGATAGAAGACTTCTTCAGCCCCTCTTGGAAGATGATCTCACCCGGATAGAAGACTTCTTCAGCGCCTCTTGGAAGATGACCTCGCCCGGATGGAAGATTTCTTAAGCGCCGCTTGAAGGATCACTTCTGCCGGTCCGGGTCTCCTCTTCAGTTCCATCGGTGGCTCGGCTGAGTGAAGACGACTAAAGGTAGGATGATCTTCAGGGGATTAGTGTTAGGTTTTTTTAAGGGGGGTTTGGGTTAGATTAGGGGTATGTGGGTGGTGGGTTTTAATGTTGGGGGGGGTTGTATTTTTCTTTTACAGGCAAAAGAGCTGAACTCTTTGGGGCATGCCCCCACAAAAGGCCCTTTTAAGGGCTGGTAAGGTAAAAGAGCTTTGAACTTTTTAAATTTAGAATAGGGTAGGTCCTTTTTTATTTTGGGGGGGGGGTTGTTATTTTATTAGGGGGCTTAGATTAGGTGTAAGTAGCCTAAAATTGTTGTAATATTTTTAAAATGTTTGTAACCTATTTTTTTTATTTTTTGTAACTTAGCTTTTTTATTTTTTGTACTTTAGTTAGTTTATGTAATTGTATTTAATTGTAGTTATTTGTAGGTAATTTATTTAATTAATTTAATGATAGTGTAGTGTTAGGTTTAATTGTAACTTAGGTTAGGATTTATTTTACAGGTAATTTTGTATTTCTTTTAGCTAGGTAGATATTAAATAGTTAATAACTATTTAATAACTATTCTAACTAGCTAAAATAAATACAAAGTTACCTGTAAAATAAATATAAATCCTAAAATAGCTATAATGTAATTATTAATTACATTGTAGCTATCTTAGGGTTTATTTTACAGGTAAGTATTTAGTTTTAAATAGGAATAATTTATTAAAGTATAGTGTAGTGTTAGGTGTAATTGTGACTTAAGTTAGTTTTTATTTTACAGGTACATTTCTCTTTATTTTAGTTAGGTAAGCTATTAAATAGTTAATAACTATTTAATAGCTATTGTACCTAGTTAAAATAAATTGAAAGGTACCTGTAAAATAAAAATAAATCCTAAGATAGCTACAATATAATTATTATTTATATTGTAGCTATATTAGGGTTTATTTTAAATGTAAGTATTTAGCTTTAAATAGGATTAATTTACTTCATAATAGAAATATCATTTAGATTTATTTAATTAATATTTAAGTTAGGGGGGTGTTAGGGTTAGGGGTTGATAAATTTATTACAGTGGTGGCGGTGTAGTGGGGGGCAGGATAGGGGTTAATAAATTTATTATAGGTGGCGACAGTGTAGGGGGGGCAGGATAAGGGTTAATAAATTTATTATAGGTGGCAACGGTGTAGGGGGGGCAGGATAGGGGTTAATAGGTATAATGTAGGTGGCAGCGGTGTCCGGGAGCGGCGGTTTAGGGGTTTATTACATTTATCAGAGTTGCGGCAGGGTCTAGGAGCGGCGGTTTAGGGGTTAATACATTTATCAGAGTTGCGGCAGGGTCTAGGAGCGGCGGTTTAGGGGTTAATACATTTATCAGAGTTGCGGCAGGGTCTAGGAGCGGCGGTTTAGGGGTTAGTAACTTTATTTAGTTGCGGGGGGCGCCGGTATAGGGGGTAGAACAGTGCAGTTTAGTGTGAGTGCTTAGTGACAGGCTAGCAATAAAGCTGGGAAAAAGCCAAAGAGCAGCGAGATTGGATGAGTGACAACTCTCACAGTCCGCTGCTCATCGCCCCGCGGCTTTTTGACAGCTTTATTTGATAACTTAGGCAAATTTTTTCAGGTCCGCGGTGGTGATGTGAGGTGAGCTTAGGCGGGCGTATTGGGCCGGCAAAGGCAGGAAAGTTGACACGTTAATAACTACCCCCCGATGTCTCTTGAACATATATCTTATTTAGATGTATCATGCACAAATCTGACTTGGTTGACATATGGAGCATTTTATCTGCAATACAAGAAGATAGTAAAAGACATTTATATTTCTTTTTCCATCACCCTCAGTTATCTGTTATCACCTTCGTTCTCACCCTCCCTCTCATTTCTCCTGCAGTTCTCTGTGCTGACACTTCCCCCCTCGTCACTGTCCTCTCTTGCTGCACCATCCGTTCACTACTCATTCAAATTCATTTAATATGGTCTTATACAAAGTTTTCTTGATTACAAAATGATCTGTCTTTGTTATAACATTCTTTTGTGAAGTTCTTGAAAATGTTAACAAAACAAGTGTGAAGTTTGAAGTATATATGTGATAAGTTTACACCCTTAGGGCTAGAAGTGGAGCGCAATTTTAACGTGCATCCGTAAATGGGCAAATTTGCTAGTTTACAGGCACACGTTAAATAACCAGCCATTACAAGTGGCTGGTTAATGCCCCTGCGAGCTTGCGGTAGCACTTTGTGCTCAAATTCATTAGCCAGAGATCAGATCTCTGGTTAATGAAAAAATTGTCTCCCAAATCCCCCTCCCCAAAAAGTCTATACTTCCTTTATAAAAAATAAATAAAAAATAAGCATCTTTTTTTTAAATAGCTACAGGAAACAGTTATAATGGGTTTAAGTGAGGGGATGTTAGAACAAAAATGGCACTGATAAGTTCCTTTACATAGTGGTCTATGGGGACTGTGTTTTAAACTTTTTATATATTTTTATGCTTATATATATATATAATATATATTTATATGTTTATATGTGTTTATACATATACAGTATATTCACATACATATATATTTTACTGCCCAATGCTACCAACTTACTTGCGCTAGGTTCTTTGCCATGTCTATCGGCATCAGAAAGAGGCTCCTATTAGAGCCTATGGAAGAGCGCTCTCGTGAGCGCAAAGCTTCCATGTAATTGCGAGCGCCAGTATTACTGAGTGGAACACATATATCACGCTCTCAAAAGCGTAATTTTGAGCTCCACTCGTAATCTGGCCCTTAATGTCCTAATGTATTTGTGTGTTAACCTTAGTTAAAGGGACATTAAACTCCTGCTTACAACTTCAGTAACATAGTTACTAATAACAAATATAAAAAGTCCTCAGAAATAATAAAGAGCAATGTACCCACTGTAAAAATGTACATTTCCTGCTCTGTATTGTGCTCTAAACTGAAGAGAACAATAAGGGGTATATTTATCAATGAGCGAGCGGACATGATACGAAGTAGCGTATCATGTCCGCTTCACAACGCTGCACATCGATAAAAGCCAACAGCATACACTGGCATTTATCCTTGCACCAGTAATTCTTGTGAAGTGCTGGTGCAATGCCGCCCCCTGCAGATTTGCGGCCAATAGGCCGCTAGCAGAGGGTGTTTATCAACCCGATCGTATTCGATCGGGTTGATTTCTATCCGCCCCCTCAGAGCAGGTTGACAAGTTATGGAGCAGCGGTCTTTAGAAACAAGGGGCCCCAAGCTCCATATGGAGATTGATAAATATGTCCCTAAGTCTTGTTAAAAAGACAACAATATCCCTGATCTGCTAATGTGCACCACTTCTGTCACAGTGTGTGAGTATAATTAAATTCCAAGATGGCAGTTTAATGTCCCCTTAAGTAATAAATATGGTACATGTAATTTTTGATTCTCCATGCAATCGTTTTGCACAAAATTCTGATGAATTGGTCAGGGAGACAATGTTTTAAAGACATTTGGCTATTTGCATTGGGTGTTATAACTGCCTAAAAAACATACTACATTAGTTAAAGATTCCATTTCACAAATGATACACTTTGTCTATCCATACTACCGTAGACTTAAAAGCTACATTTTATTCTAATTTTTATAAAGCTGCTAAGACACTGCTTCATTTACTTAAGCTTGTTATCAAAAAGGGAATATTACATTCTAATAAGAGAACGAAAGATAACTGCAATGTGCTTCTTCTCATCCATGTAATTTTGGCTAATTGAATCTTCAAAGAATAAAACTATATGAAACATAACTGTATAATAAGGATCATTATGGTACAAGAATGCAGATGGATATTAATAAAAAGATGATATTTAGTACGTGTGTGTGTAGTGGCAATAGTTGTGTTATAGCAACCTGTATTTCCAAACATTGGTGGTTTCAAAACAAGGACTGTAAATAATGTGGGGGAATAAAGAGCTATAGGGATTTTGAATCTTAGTGCTGGATTAAAACTGAAATACTAAAATGAATTATCTATTAAATATATAGAAAAACCATTTTTAATAGCATTTTTTTGGGGGGGGCTGGATCCAATGGCAGGTCACCCATATTACAAGTCGCGGCGGTACAGCTATACCGCAAGCCTTTTAGCCTATACTGCAACTCTCCATTCCACACTTAAAAAATGTCTTTTGAGTGTGGAATTTTCATTGCACCTGTATTACAGGTTGTGCAGTCCGGCTATTATGCTAGCGTTATAGCTTATATCTCCACAATCCATTCCGCTATCAGAGACCATCAGTTATAGATTTTGCATAACAAAAATATTTAACAAAACTTATAACAAAAATGTTACAAAGTACACTAAACCAATAAACTACACTATTAACCCCTAAACCGCCATCCCCCAGCATCGCAAATACTTTATTAAACTTATTAACCCCTAATTTGCCACTCACCCACATAGCCAACACTAAAATAAAGTATTAACCCCTAAAATGCAGACCCTCCACATCGCCAACACTAAATAAACCTATTAACCCCTAAGCCGCTGGCCCCCCACATCACAAATACTAAACTTAACCTATTAACCCCTAAACCGCAGCCCCCCCACATCACGACACACTAAATTAAACTATTAACCCCTAAACCTAACACCCCCTAACTTTAAATTAAAGTTACATTATACTAACTACTTTAAAATAAATAAAAACATACCTGTGAAATAAAAAAAAAACTTAGCTTAAACTATAAATTACTATAAATAACATTAACCTTCTATAAGTAACCTTCTTGTCCCCATAGACATCAATAGGGATAGCTTTATAGCGATCGCTATTCCGCAATCGCAGGTGTTAGTTTTTTTCTCTCTATTGATGGCTATGGGGGAACACGTGCACAAGCACATCAAGTCAGGCCTTGGCTTTTGTGCGGTATGGGGCTTATCACACCATGACGCACAACACAAGAAGGTTTTTCTGTAACTTGTAATGGCAGCGCTATGGAGATTGCGATACCGCAAAAAAATTTGTGTTATTTACGTACCGGGTTTAGCGCACAATTTGTAATCTTGGTGTATATTAATAATGATATTAATTAATAGTGATTTCAAGAGTGTATATGTAAAAACTAGTAATCGGAATCAAATTGCTGACACAAATGCAAATTCATATCAAGCCATAAGATTATGTTGTCATTTTATCTGGAAAAAATATATTTAATGTAAAAGGTAAAACTCATAATTGACGTACCACTTAATTTCTGGGGGGAAAAATTACATCTGTGACAGAGATAAAAAAATAAAACCCTGCTTTTATAATTATGCTGTAAAATGAGTCTTGCAGCTTCTCATAAACCTTTTTTTCCCCCAAATATAAGCTGGCGAACTCCCAGTTTGCTTATAATATATATGTTTGTAAAACTGCATTCTCTTGGAGCTTCATTACTTTGTTTGGAAGTTATCTCACAATGAATGGAACTCCTAGGTTCTACCTCCTTTATAAGAAAATTCAGTAAAAGTTGCTTATGTTGGGGTTTTTGTGATATTTCTCGCAATACTGATGAAGCCCTATATGAGATGAATATGTATATAAACTAAATATTGATAATATTGTTAAGCAAACGTAGGACACATCTAGTGTATCTGTTTTTTACTATATGTAATAATCTGTGTATGCTCACACTTTTACGTGAAACTTATACAAATGAGTCCTGATACATATAGGCTATGTTCTAACAGTCATTCCCATTATACTACAATGCATAATTTAATATAAATACAATTAACTCATATGACAATAAACTAGCATTCCCAGCAATTCATTATATTAAATTTAGCATAAAATACAAATGAACTCTTGTACTGAGCTTAATTATCCAATAGATTTCACATTTTTAGGAGTTTAAATTTATCACCTCTGTGTTGGAACCCCCTGTGTTGCCCCCTGCTCAGAGAGTTCCCTGATCCATTTGTTAGGAAGATATGAATGGCCAGAGTTGGTGCATACGAGAAGGGTCAAGCACTCAGCAGGGAAAGGTTGAGTAAAGTATTGTCCAACCACGTATATAATACTTATTGTTGCATGGTTATGAGCAAGCTTAAAATACATGGCTACATTTAAATATGCATACTAGAGAGACAAAAAGAAATAATGACTAATTCTAATCTGCACATACAGGTATACTGCAATTTAGCAATATCTTTCTTGTTTTGTGTCCACCAATATATCTTAATCCATTGCAAGAAATCTTGGAACAGAATCTTTCCTCTAGTTATGCCAGAGCTCTTCTGTAGTGACATTAGCTATAATTTTATTTTATGTAGAGAAATATGAAGCTACCTCATGAGTATACCAAAGTTTGGATACTATTGATTCACTGAAAAATCATTCTTCATTTTAAATCAATTATATTAACTGTGAGTACTTTTACACTCTTATTCAGTTTCTTAAACATTTTTCCTCAGTTTATTTTTTTAATATCACTATACAAAACCTGTACTGTTATGTTACTGAAAAATGCCCAAAGTCTCAAATAAGGCATTAATTTAGCTTTTTGTGGGAATGAAAAACTTTCTAAACACATAAATTGGACTAAGAGAGACTCAAGAAAAAGAGACAGGATGATAGAACTGATAATAAATGATGTAATTACTTGTCAGGGTACAAAATATAGGTACATAATAGAAAATCTGTTAACATATACAATTCATATCAACTTGACCACATTGTATGCTTCTTATTTGATTAGTGGTGTTTACCGTACTGACGTAAGGGGTTACCGTCCTCAGGTATTAGAAAATCCTGTTAAGTAAAAGGATTGTTGCGGACCTGAAAGAAATAGGTGGATCCACTCCAGCAATGATAACTTATGCGGTATGGGTGGCAAGCAGTATTGCTAGGTATTTTGGAGTTGCAAAGTTACCAAATCTTGTTTCGTTTGAAGAAATAGTTGTGGTACTTCCACTTAGTTGCAGGTAAGTCCTGGGGCCGAGGTATTTGCTGGCAGCCGAACCTTCTCTTGCGGGCTGTACCTCCAGGTCCTATTACCTGTTCCGGTGTGAGGGGTCACAAGTACAAAGTCTGTATGATTCACGGATTAGTAGTAGGGTTTAGTGAAAGAAACTTGGTGTATAGATCCTGGGTGAGGAATTACGCACATGTATACACCGCTAGAAATTTAGATTACTTTAATGCACCTCACCTACTATGACCAGAGTTCCAACTTCAAGTATACTGATGAGATTGCTCATAGCCAATCGGAATTAAGGTAGAAAAAATCTGATAGGCTGATTGAATCAGCCAATCAGATTCAAGTTCAATCCGATTGGCTGATTGGATCAGCCAATCAGATTGAGCTCGCATTCTATTGGCTGATTGGAACAGCCAATAGAATGCAAGCTCAATCTGATTGGCTGATTGGATCAGCCAATCGGATTGAACTTGAATCTGATTAGCTGATTCCATCAGCCAATCAGAATTTTCCTACCTTAATTCCGATTGGCTGATAGAATCCTATCAGCCAATCGGAATTCGAGGGACGCCATCTTGGATGACGTCCCTTAAAGGAACCTTCATTCTGTGTTAGGACGTCGGAAGAAGAGGATGGATCCGCGCTGGAGGTCTTGAAGATGGAGCCACTCGTCGTCGGATGGAAGAAGATAGAAGATGCCGCTTGGATGAAGATGTCTACCGGTCCGGATCTCCTCTTCTGCCCGGATAGGATGAAGACTTCTGCCCGATGATGGACTTCTTCAGCCGCCGCTTGGATCAAGACTTCAGCCGGAGGATAGATGTCTTCAGCCCCCGCTTGGGCTTGGATCAAGACTTCAGCTGGAGGATGGACGTCTTCAGCCCCCGCTTGGGCTTGGATCAAGACATCGGAGCCTGGACCGATCGGTGATACCCGGCGTGGTGAAGATAAGGTAGGAAGATCTTCAGGGGCTTAGTGTTAGGTTTATTTAAGGGGGGTTTGGGTTAGATTAGGGGTATGTGGGTGGTGGGTTGTAATGTTGGAGGGGGGGTATTGTATGTTTTTTTTTCCAGGCAAAAGAGCTGAATTATTTGGGGCATGCCCCGCAAAAGGCCCTTTTAAGGGCTGGTAAGGTAAAAGAGCTTTTCTATTTGTATTTTAGAATAGGGTAGGGCATTTTTTATTTTGGGGGGCTTTGTTATTTTATTAGGGGGCTTAGAGTAGGTGTAATTAGCTTAAAATTGTTGTAATATTTTTCTAATGTTTGTAAATATTTTTTTATTTTTTGAAACTTAGTTCTTTTTTTTATTTTTTGTACTTTAGTTAGTTTATTTAATTGTATTTATTTGTAGGCATTGTATTTAATTAATTTATTGATAGTGTAGTGTTAGGTTTAATTGTAGATAATTGTAGGTATTTTATTTAATTAATTTATTGATAGTGTAGTGTTAGGTTTAATTGTAACTTAGGTTAGGATTTATTTTACAGGGAATTTTGTAATTATTTTAACTAGGTAACTATTAAATAGTTATTAACTATTTAATAGCTATTGTACCTGGTTAAAATAAATACAAAGTTGCCTGTAAAATAAATATTAATCCTAAAATAGCTACAATATAATTATAATTTATATTGTAGCTATATTAGGATTTATTTTACAGGTAAGTATTTAGCTCTAAATAGGAATAATTTATTTAATAAGAGTTAATTTATTTAGTTAGATTAAAATTATATTTAACTTAGGGGGGTGTTAGGGTTAGACTTAGCTTTCGGAGTTAATACATTTATTAGAGTAGCGGTGAGGTCCGGTCGGCAGATTAGGGGTTAATAATTGTAGGAAGGTGGAGGCGACGTTGGGGGCGGCAGATTAGGGGTTAATAAATATAATATAGGGGTTGGCGGTGTTAGGGGCAGCAGATTAGGGGTACATAGGGATAACGTAGGTGGCGGCGGTGTGTGGTCGGCAGATTAGGGGTTAAAAATTTTTAATAGAGTGGCGACGATGTGGTGGGACCTCGGTTTAGGGGTACATAGGTAGTTTATGGGTGTTAGTGTACTTTAGAGCACAGTAGTTAAGAGCTTTATGAACCGGCGTTAGCCCAGAAAGCTCTTAACTCCTGGCTTTTTGCTGTGGCTGGAGTTTTGTCGTTAGATTTCTAACGCTCACTTCAGCCAAGACTCTAAATACCAGCGTTAGAAAGATCCCATTGAAAAGATAGTATACGCAAATGGCGTAGGGGGATCTGCGGTATGGAAAAGTCGCGGCTGCAAAGTGAGCGTTAGACCCTTTCCTGACTGACTCTAAATACCAGCGGTAGCCCAAAACCAGCGTTAGGAGCCTCTAATGCTGGTTTTTACGGCTAACGCCAAACTCTAAATCTAGCCGATATACTGTAGTCAATTACATTGTATATTCCATACTATATATGCATAGGTACACAGTTTAGCCTATGTCCACACTTTTGTCATTATTACTATTCCCCCTTTTCTTTCTTTCCTTTCTCCTTTTTTTGACTATCTTATATTCCCCTGTATACCTAATTTCACATCTTTATACATATTGTTTGCATGTTGATATATATAACTTTATGTCAGTATATGCTCTGTGTATAACCATATATTTCCCCTGTCTGTTATCCTTCACTGGACACTGTATGCCTCTGTCTCCTTAACCCCCCTCATGATTTTTCCAACACCCCCTCCTCCCCCTGCAATCAGACCTCTGTAACACTTTCTGTCTTTTTAGCCTGTGTTTTAAGGTACAGTATAATCTGTAAATTCCATCACATTGGTCAGAATTGCTTCAGACTTGAAAAAGGAGGACATTCTTCTGAAAGCTTGTCAACTTATAAATGTATAGTTAGTCCAAAAAAAAGTATCATTGCTCAATGCAATACTCTTGTTATTTTGATATATACAGTATCTCACAAAAGTGAGTACACCCCACACATTTTTGTAAATATTTTATTATATCTTTTCATGTGACAACACTGAAGAAATGACACTTTGTTACATTGTAAAGTAGTGAGTGTACAGCCTTTATAACAGTGTAAATTTGTTGTTTCCTCAAAATAACTCAACACACAGCCATTAATGTCTAAACCATTGGAAACAAAAGTGAGTACACCCCTAAGTGGAAATGTCTAAATTGGACCCAAAGTTTCAATATTTTGTGTGGCCACCATTATTTTCCAGCACTGCCTTAACCCTCTTGGGCATGGAGTTCACCAGAGCTTCACAGGTTGCCACTGGAGTCCTCTTCCACTCCTCCATGACAACATCACAGAGCCGGTGGATGTTAGAGACCTTGCACTCCCCCAACTTCTGTTTGAGGATGCCCCACAGATGCTCAATATGGTTTAGGTCTGGAGACATGCTTGGCCAGTCCACCACCTTTACCCTCAGCTTCTTTAGCAAGGCAGTGATCGTCTTGGAGGTGTGTTTGGGGTCGTTATCATGTTGGAATACTGCCCTGCGGCCCAGTCTTGGAAGGGAAGGGATCATGCTCTGCTTCAGTATGTCACAGTATATGGTGACATTCATGGTTCCCTCAATGAACTGTAGCTCCCCAGTGCTGGCAGCACTCAGCAGGCCCAGACCATGACACTCCCACCACCATGCTTGAATGTAAGCAAGACATACTTGTCTTTGTACTCCTCACCTGGTTGCCGTGACACACGCTTGATACCATCTGAACCAAATAAGTTTATCCTGGTCTCATCTGACCTCAGGAATGGTTGCAGTAATCCATGTCCTTAGTCTGCTTGTCTTCAGCAAACTGTTTACTGGCTTTCTTGTGCATCATCTTTAGAAGAGGCCTCCTTCTGGGAAGACAGCCATGCAGACCAATTTGATGCAGTGTGCGGCGTATGGTCTGAGCACTGACAGGCTGACCCCCTACCCCTTCAACCTCTGCAGCAATATTGGCAGCACTCATACTTCTATTTCCCAAAGACAACCTCTGGATATGACGCTGAGCACGTACACTCAACTTCTTTGGTCGACCATGGCGAGGCCTGTTCTGAGTGGAACATGTCCTGTGAAATCGCTGTATGGTCTTGCCCACTGTGCAGCAGTTCAGTTTTAAGGTCTTGGCAATCTTCTTATAGCCTAGGCCATCTTTATGTAGAGCAACAATTCTTTCTTTCAGATCCTCAGAGAGTTCTTTGCCATGAGGTGCCATGTTGAACTTCCAGTGACCAGTATGAGAGAGTAAATAGTATTGAATAGAAAAACAGAAGTATCATATGGCACACTTGTTTTGAGAGCCTAAATTGCCATATCATAAGTTAGCACGAAGGGTATTATTAATTAAAATATAACTTTTATTGTTCATATCAAAAGATAAAAAAGGGGGGGGGGTGACCATTTAAAAATGGGGTATAAACGTAGCTGGAGAGGGTTATGGATGACCCTTAATAGTGAGTGTATTTATCCTTATTCGAATAGGATATAGTGTTTCAGTGATTTGTGTAATAACACTATATATCTTGAGACATATATAACAATAGTTCATTAGGGTAATTGCACTTTTACACCTAAAAGGGGTAACACCACTACACCTCTTGTATCCAGAGCTACACTTTATCCCTACAAAAGTAAACAACATTTATTGAAGTATATCCAGTTAAAAAAGGGGAAAAGGGTTAATCCCAGGAGGGGACTACCCTTAGAATGAAGTGATTCAAAACTGACTTCTTTTGTGAAAATGAGAGTAGTATTTCCCTCAGTAAGTAATCAGATTAAAAAATTATGCACATTTAAATATAGAGTATCTTCGGTGTCCAGCAGGATTTTATAATAATATCGTCTATAGTGTTTTTAAAGCACTGGTAACGTTTCTACAGTGCGTAAGCCAAATAATGGCAACTCTATTCATCATGAAAAGACCACTATTGTACACTGCTGTGAAATATGCCACCGGATTCAATCACTCTTAGTAAAATATAGAAAAAAACGGGTACGAGATGTATAATCTTAAATAGTGTAGGTTTTAGCCGTAACTGTCAGCACTAGCGATAATATGAAGCAGTGCACAGAGCACATAACATTACTATTTTGTTAGCTCAACCTATAATGTTTGTCCCATTAAGAGCAAGGTACCTCTGGTTTCTAGGTATTTCTATTAATTTTAGCAAAAAGAGCGAATGCCTTATAAGGCTAAAAAATATTATACAATTCTACTGATATTTGTTAGCCTTATAAGGCATTCACTCTTTTTGCTAAAATTAATAGAAATACCTAGAAACCAGAGGTACCTTGCTCTTAATGGGTCAAACATTATAGGTTGAGCTAACAAAATAGTAATGTTATGTGCTCTGTGCACTGCTTCATATTATCGCTAGTGCTGAAAGTTATGGCTAAAACCTACACTATTTAAGATTATACATCTCGTACCCGTTTTTTTCTATATTTAACTAAGAGTGATTGAATTTGGTGGCATATTTCACAGCAGTGTACAATAGTGGTCTTTTCGTGAATAGAGTTGCCATTATTTGGCTTACGCACAGTAGAAACTTTACCAGTGCTTTATAAACACTATAGACGATATTATTATAAAATCCTGCTGGACAGCGAAGATACTCTATATTTAAATGTGCATAATTTTTTAATCTGATTACTTACTGATGGAAATACCACTCTCATTTTCACAAAAGAAGTCAGTTTTGAATCACTTCATTCTAAGGGTAGTCCCCTCCTGGGATTAACCCTTTTCCCCTTTTTTAACTGGATATACTTCAATAAATGTTGTTTACTTTTGTAGGGATAAAGTGTAGCTCTGGATACAAGAGGTGTAGTGGTGTTACCCCTTTTAGGTGTAAAAGTGCAATTACCCTAATGAACTATTGTTATATATGTCTCAAGATATATAGTGTTATTACACAAATCACTGAAACACTATATCCTATTCGAATAAGGATAAATACACTCACTATTAAGGGTCATCCATAACCCTCTCCAGCTATGTTTATACCCCATTTTTAAATGGTCACCCCCCCCCCTTTTTATCTTTTGATATAAACAATAAAAGTTATATTTTAATTAATAATACCCTTTGTGCTAACTTATGATATGGCAATTTAGGCTCTCAAAACAAGTGTGCCATATGATACTTCTGTTTTTCTATTTAATACTATTTACATTTATACTGGTATCAGGCACTGCCCTACAAAGATACATAGGTTTATCCTGTAGGGAATTTTTCCTTGAGAGCCTAAACACCTGTTCCCACTATTAATTCCCCTTCACAAAGGGAATTATATCCTTCAGTATGAGAGAGTGTGAGAGCGATAACACCAAATTTAACACACCTGCTCCCCAGTCACACCTGAGACCTTGTAACACTAATGAGTCATATAACACAAGGAGGGAAAATGGCTAATTGGGCCCAATTTGGACATTTCCACTTAGGGGTGTATTCACTTTTGTTGCCAACAGTTTAGATATTAATGGCTGTGTGTTGAGTTATTTTGAGGGGACAACAAATTTACACTGTTATACAGGCTGTACACTCACTACTTTACATTGTAGCAAAGTGTAATTTCTTCAGTGTTATCACATGAAAAGATATAATAAAATATTTACAAAAATGTGAGGGGTGTACTCACTTTTGTGAGATACTATATATATATATATATATATTTATATATATATATATATATACACTGTTTATATATATATATATATATATATATATATATATATATATATATATATATATATCAATTGTACAATTGGTTTTGCACTCCTCAGTTTTCAGATCTGCTAAGGTGCTAACAGGGGTTGCATATATCCAAGCACTCACTGGACTTCATTTTCAGAAAATATAACTTTTATTTCAGCCTTTACAATCCATAACGTTTCAGGTACCGGTCCGATCCCTTTGTCAAATGGCACTCAAAGAACACCCAGTATATCCCAACACCATACCTTAATCCCTTATATACCTCGTAGCTCAATACTTAACCAATACAGCCGTTGCCACTCGCATCCATGCCACCATCGCACCATCATGACGTCATCAGGATGTGCCGTGTCCCCCATTAGTCTGACTACACTGATGTGGGAGGAGTTAGCCGCAACAGCTGATTATCAAATTAAGACATTGCCTATGCAAACAATGACTGACTCATGCAAAACCACATATTCAATCATATTAACATACTTAGATAATGACTACATGGTTAGAAGATATAGGCTATAATGGCTAGGGGCAGTATAGTGACACAGTGAATTAAAAACAAAGCTAATACTGTACTATTGTTTGAACATTTATATGGTATATTGTTTGTGCTATTACTTTCTTGTAATGTGCCGTTAATAATTCGGAACCAAATGGAGTAAGGTAAACAACATATTAAAAAAGGATCAGAGTGGGAGGGAGTTGTTTCCATCTGTTCAAATATCATCAGATATTGTAGATCGAGCAGGATTTCATGCTGTGTCTTTTAAAGCATACGTAAGTCCTTTTCATACCAGAGCATATGAGGACGATGAGAGATACTGCTTTCATTATCAACATTTATTACACAGTCTCATATCTTCAGAGACTAATGATGACCAAAAAAAGGTATAGTCCATCTTTATACACAGACCACATGAAGGTAGTACATCAGAGATGGGGAATGTTGGTTTACCATACTGGCTGTACTTCAGTATTATGTCCAGAGAGGAGATTTGGAAGGGATTTCCCACAGTACCAGCAACTCCTGGATGGTCCTTCATCTGTGTTATTATATATACTGCTCCCATACATGGATATATAAAATTAGTGAGAGATTCTGATCTTACATCATCCCACATCAGTAGTGATTACTGATAAAAGTGGCTGAAATCCATCTGTGTATTCAGACCCTTAGGGGTCATTGTGTCAAGTGTGTAAATCCATTTTGTTTCTCTTTTTAGTAGAGCTTTGGCTCTGTCTCCACCTCGAGTCATAAGTGGGATGTGATCAATAAGCATGGTTCTAATGCTTGATACTCCATGTTTCTTTTGACAGAAGTGACGTGCCACCGGCTGTTCAGAGTCACCTTTTAATAGTTTTTCTTATAGTCGATCTATGATTGGTCATTCTAAATTAAGTGATCGTCTTGCCTACTTAGAACAGGGAGCATGGGCATATGAGAATATATATCACATAATCACTGGTGCATGATAAAAAATAATTGATTTTGAATCTTTTATTTGAGTGAGGGTGTTGGAATGAGGCTCCTTTGAGCATGCTGTTACACGTGACACAATCACCACATTTTAAACATCCTTTCTATCCAGTTTTAAGCCAGGTTGTTTTCTGGTAACACTTTACCGGATCGGAGTCTACCAATATATCACATACATTTTGTGAATATCGATATGCCATCCGGGGTGGATCCACATTTTGGAATGGTAGTGATTTGTCCACTCTAATCAATTCCCAGCGTTGTGTCAATGAGACATGCAGCATCCCATGGGATGCATCAAAAGTAGTCATAAAATTCATCCGTTCTGTTTTTTGTGTTTTCATAGGTCTTCTAATGAGCTCATCCTGGGTATATCCCAGAACTATCTCTTTAGTACGTTGTACCAATTTGTCATCATAGCCTCACTGTTGCAGTCTATCCCCCATCATGTCCAGTTGTTCAAGCATCATGGGTTATTTCTCACGACTCTGGTGAGTTGGGAAGTGACTACCCCATGTTTTTGGTGTATAAGGTGGCAACTATATCCATCATTTCCCTTTATTTTCATTATATTCAAGTCTAAAAATTAAATATTTGTGTCTGAGAATTCTAGTTTAAATTTAATTGGTGATGTAAGTCCATTCAAATCTGAAACCCATGTCATCAAGTAATCCTTGCTGCCATGCCAGATTAAAAACACATTGTCAATATAACAAGTGTAAAAAATAACCTCATTGCATTCAGATAGAGACATGATATTGTTTTCATACCAAGCCATGTATAAGATATGAAGGAACAGAAGTGCCACATGGCCTAGCACTGTATGTATTCTTGTGAGAAGATAAAAAGAATGTTTTACACTCACATTTGGTGGAGCACCCCTGTGGTGCAAATGAAGCAAGATTGGATAAAACAGTCACCCAGCAGACTGACCTCCGGGGAGAATTCAAATCCAGTATCACAGGATAGGGAACAGGAAGCAATAACCCAGTAAGGGGGAGTTGTATGAGACACTCGGTCCAAACGTCCCAGGAGGAACCTTCACAGCAGGTAAAACACCAAACTACAGGTGTACAGCAAATAAAGATGGTAGGCAGGCGAGGAGTAAATATAACAAACTTACTTTATTTAAAAACAGGATAAAAACAAGCAATGCGTTTCTCAGTCTGGCAGTGACTGTTTCATCAGGCTTAATAAAAAAGTGATTTTTGTCAAGCAATGTACACATTTGCATATGTGGGTGCCATGTTAGATCCCATGGCAGTACCTGAGATCTGCAGGTAAAAAGTGGATTCAAATTAAAAGTAGTTTTTTTTGTAAGGAAATAAGTAAAAGTTCCAATAAAAATTCAATAGGTGGACCAACATAATACTCAGATTTGGTGACCATGGAGAGGACCGCCTGCACACCTCCATCATGAGGGATGGAGGTGTAAAGGCTATCCACATCCATGGTGACCAGTAAATATCCCTCTCCCAGCCAATCAGCTGATTTCAGTATGGAGATCAGACTAGGAGCATCTTTCAAGTAAGAATCAGTCTGTTTAACAACTGGATGCAGAAAAAAGTCTACAAATGTTGCTATATTGGAGAAAAGGGAGTCCCTGACAGAGACAATAGGTCTCCCAGGGGGTAACAGGTACAGCACTGGTGTCTTAGGGAATTCAGTACCTAAATATGTTAATTTGGATTCATCAATGTAACCTGCATCACATGCAGGTCTCAGGTGCTGATCAATACCCTTTTTTAAACGATTAGGTGGGATTTCCCTTTAATTTAATATATGTTGAGGTTTCAGATAATTGACGGACAGCTTCCACTCTATATTGTGAATAATCCATTACAACAATGCCACCGCCATTATCGGCGGGGCGTATGATGATGCTATCATCATTTTTTTAACTTTGGATAGTTTTCAATTCCCCATCAGTCAAATTGGGGTATACTTTGACATCATGACTTATAAAATCATGACATATCATGCGTGTAAAACTTTTGATGGTTGGGTTGGTGACAGGGGGTTCAAAAATAGACAGGGTTTTAAATGGTGTAGAATTGGTTGTTGTCTGTGCCTTATCCTTAAAGAAATCCTTCAATTTAAGTTGTCTTTGTAATTTGTGGAAGTCCACCACTTTATCAAATTCATTATTTATATGGATAGGCACAAAGGACAATCCGTGACTAAGAAGACTGCTTTCATTATCTGACAGTGCCCTACTAATCAAATTAAACACAATATCTGCCTTTTCGTTATTGGCTTTCTTTTTTCCATAGCCCCCTCTCCTAGTTGGCTTGTATTTGTCTTTCCTCCTAGTGGGGGTTTGGCCGCTGCTCTGGTGACTACCCCAGAAAAAGGCCGCTGCTCTGGTGACCCCAGAAAAAGATGTTGTATCTGATTGTTTGTTTTGTATGTCTGTGCCTGTTCTATTGTTACTCTGGTGATCTCCCTCAGATGAGTCTCCCCCACTACTGTCAATAGCTTGATAAATAAATGGCACGTAGGTGGTAATCAATTGCCTTCTTCCTTAAATTGACTAACTTATTGTGTATATTAATAGGGGTGTCACCCCTTAACTCATTCAGATCTGAATCCTCTCTGATCCTTTCTGCTTCCTCATCCATGTACATGAACGTGTCTGTATTGATATCCTCATCTCCAGGTGGTAAGCTGCATGGTATTACTGCATCTGAAACCTCCATTATGAGATGTAAGTCCATAAAGTATCAAGCATTGGAACCATGCTTATTGATCACATCCCACCTATGACTCGAAGTGGAGACAGAGCCAAAGCTCTATTAAAAAGAGAAACAAAATGGATTTACACACTTGACACAATGACCCCTAAGGGTCTGAATACACAGATGGATTTCAGCCCCTTTTATCACTAATCACTAATGATGTGGGATGATGTAAGATCAGAATCTCTCACTAATTTTATATATCCAAGTATGGGAGCAGTATATATAATAACGCAGATGAAGGACCATCCAGGAGTTGCTGGTACTCTGGGAGATCCCTTCCATAACTCCCCTCTGGACATAATAATACTGAAGTACAGCCAGTATGGTAAACAGACATTCCCCATCTCTGATGTACTACATTTATGGGGTCTGTGTATAAAGATGGACTATACCTTTTTTTGGTCATCATTAGTCTCTGCAGATATGGGACTGTGTAATAAATGTTGATAATGAAAGCAGTATCTCTTATCGTCCTCATATGCTCTGGTGTGAAAAAAACGTATGTATGCTTTAAAAGACACAGCATGAAATCCTGCTCGATCTACAATTTCTGATGATATTTGAACAGATGGAAACAACTCCCTCCCACTCTGATTCTTTTATAATATGTTGTTTACCTTACTCCATTTGGTTCCGAATTATTAACTGCACATTACAAGAAATTAATGGCACAAACAATATAGCATATAAATGCTCAAACAGTAGTACAGTATTAGCTTTGTTTTTAATTCACGGTGTCACTATACTGCCCCTAGCCATTATAACCTATATCTTCTAACCATGTAGACGTTATCTAAGTATGTTAATATGATTGAATATGCAGTTCTACATGGGTTAATCATTGTTTGCATATGCGATATCTTAATTTGGTGTAATACGATGACAGCCATTTTGCCTCTTTGTTTTTATAATCAGCTGTTGTGGCTGACTCCTCCCACGTTTGTGTAGTCTAACTAATGGTGCAACGATGGCGTGGATGCGAGCGGCAACGGCTGTATTGGATAAGTATTGAGCTACGGGGTATATAGGGGGTTTAAGGGACACTGTACCCAAATTTTTTCTTTTGTAATTCAGAAAGAGCATGCAATTTTAAGCAACTTTTTATTTACTCCTATTAGCAATTTTTCTTCATTCTCTTGCTATCATTATTTGAAAAAGAAGGCATCTAAGCTTTTTTTGGTTTCAGTACTCTGGACAGCACTTTTTTATTGGTGGATGAATTTATCCACCAATCAGCAAGGACAACCCAGGTTGTAAACTAAAAATGGGCCGGCATCTAAACTTACATTCTTGCATTTCAAATAAAGATAGCAAGAGAATGAAGAAAAATTGATAATAGGAGTAAATTAGAAAGTTGCTTAAAATGTCATGCTCTATCTGAATCACGAAAGAAAAATTTTGGGTACAGTGTCCCTTTAAGGTATGGTGTTGGGGTATACTGGGTGTTCTTTGAGTGCCGTTTGACAAAGGGCCCGGGTCGGTACCTGAAAATTAATGGATTTTAAAGGCTGAAATAAAAGCTATAGTGCGAGTGCTTCCTTCTTTTCGATATATATATATATATATATATATATATATATATATATACTGTATATATATATATATATATATATATATATATATATATATATATATATTTCTTTTTTAAATATCTATCTACATGAATACATAAAGGTATAGATATACAGTATATAAATGTCTATTTAAAAATACAGAGAACATTTTCTTCTTAGTGAAGAATATTGGAATGTAAAATATTTATATTAATAACACAGTAAAACACATTATATCACATTAAAATTAAGTAAAAATTATTTTTCATTTTTCAAGGAATTTAATTGGAAAGGGATCAAAATGTGTGTGTGTATATATATATATATATATATATATATATATATATATATATATATATATATACTGTATATATATATATATATATATATATATATATATTTCTTTTTTAAATATCTATCTACATGAATACATAAAGGTATAGATATACTGTATATAAATGTCTATTTAAAAATACAGAGAACATTTTCTTCTTAGTGAAGAATATTGGAATGTAAAATATTTATATTAATAACACAGTAAAACACATTATATCACAATAAAATTAAGTAAAAATTATTTTTCATTTTTCAAGGAATTTAATTGGAAAGGGATCAAAATGTGTGTGTGTATATATATATATATATATGTATGTATATATATATATATATATATATATATATATATATATATATATATATATATATATAAAATTGTGTATATATGTGCTTATATGTGTATATACATATTTACAAATATAAATATATACATTAACATACACACATATATAAATATATATATTCAGTATATATATTTATATTTACTTTAACGCCCTTTTCAGTCAAATACCTTGCCATATACCATATGCTTTTTAACCCTTTTTTATTAGAAAATGTATATATAAGTGTAACACTTTATTATAATTTGCTTGATGGAGTTCTTTTTTAAATCTTAAACTTTATACAGGTGCACTAATCTATCAAGCTAAACTGTTTACTTTCAATTTGTAAAATGGACGCTAGTTAGCGCAGTTGTGATATTGCTTAACACGACCTGTGCTAACATTAGTGCGCCACTTCTAATCCCTAAGGCTGATATTTATTGCATAATAGTTAAATACATGAAAGGTTTTTTAAGTAACTTACTCCTATGGTGCTGGTAGTCCTGCTGAGCATTAGCATCTCCCACAGAAATTAAACATTAAGCTGATACTGCACTGCTACTGGTAGCTGGTTGTTTTGATAAATTAACAGTTCAGTCTGTTATAATGTGTCAAAAAAATGTAAGCTGTGAATTTAGCTTTTTCAAATCATGTTTAATCATTTTCTAATTGTCTCCTGACAGTTTCAATGAACAATTATTTATTTTAATAAATGTAAACAACGCTCTTAAAAACTTCAGTGTAGCTTTCAAACTGTGTTAATAATTTGTTTTGTAAGTCTTTTGTTTCTTAGTAAATATATTCTCAAGTGCTATAAATCATGTTATGATGTTGGTTGTTTACTAAGTGGAATACTTGCTTTAGTGTATAATATAATTTGAGGCTTTTCTTGGGCAATCTACTCCAGGCTATTTACTCATCTATGTGTATAACTTTCTTGTGTCAATTCTGTATTGTATAACTTAGAGGTAAGTGCTGTAGCGTCTATGGGCTCTATTATGAAACTTCAGCATCCTTACATTTCAGGCTCTTTAGACCAAGCTTAGTTGCCAACTTAAGACATCCCATTCTTTTTAGAATAATTGACAAGCCCTGTTCTCATTCAAATGGCTGCACAATAGAGGGGGTAGGGGGTGGTTCTACATAAGTTATTGTTCATATCATAGTATAATAAATTGAACCTTTTTGGTTTGATACAAGACGACTTTTAAGTTATATTGGTCACTTCTTTTATTTGAGTTGGTTGTGTCTTTGGAGACTCTATTGCAGTGCATTGAGATATGACAGATTCATATTCATCTGCAGGTATATATGAGGAATACTGACACTTAAAATATAGTTTTATGTAGGTTAATGATGTTTGGTTCCTCTACAAATCCAGTCTACAGATGTCTGCTTAAAAAGTGCTTCTAAGTATCTCTAATTGTCAAAGTATATAATCACTGAAAAATACCCGCTCTGTTTATTATATAGCTTGTGGGAAGCAGTAATGCCCTAATTTTGGAGCTGTATTAGTTCTAGCTCCTCCAATTTTCCTGACTGTTTATTCCCTGGACTTTTTTTTTAAGTATATTTAGTTTTTCTTTTGACAATCTATAGCTCTGTACTTCTCCTTCTTCCCTACTGCCCCCTCCTCACATAACAATCATTCTCCCACTTTCACTCTGTCTCTATATTCCCCTCTCTCTTGACCTCATCTCTCCCTCTCTTACTTTCTATTTCTACTTTATCACAAAGCACTTCAGTAATGTCATGTTTGTGCTGTTTGTGCTGTTTGTGCTGCATGTGTACATTTGTAGGATGAGACAAGCAAGCATGTCCTTGTAAATTTTGAAATCCGAAATTTGCTCTAGGAATATTCTGTGGGACGTCTACAAAGCTAAAATTCTGTACATTTGCATATGCTTATCTAAGGCATAACAATTTACACATTTTTGATTATGCTTTTGTTTCCCATGTATGTATTTGTATTTACTTGAGCATAGGTCAAACACCTGAAAGTAAAGCTTATGTCCTTCAAACAGTTTAGTTCACATTCCAAAGGCAGTTCTTCCAAATGAAGATTTAAAACCCCAAATCCACTTTTGAAATTTGATATTTTCAGCTAAAATAAAAATCAAATCAAAATGTAATCAACCTCAAGTTATGTTTGTTTCCTCTTTTATGGCATTAAAATCAATTTTAAGTGCTACTAGTTAAATAATCTAAACTGCCAGAACTATTAATTAAATATAACAGGAAACATGGGTTTTCTATCACTTGAACTTGATATATTTATAATAAATAATTTAAAATTGCTTATACTCTTAATTAAAGTTAGAGCATTCAAATGTTCATATTTAAGTTTAAGATTAATTTAAAGGGACAGTCAACACCAGAATTTTTGTTGTTTAAAAAGATAGATGGGGGGCGGAGCCAACTACCAAGCTGACAGGTCGCATACAGTAAGAGCTCTGGCTCTTAATCCTATTATTGGGGGACTATTGATTAACTTTTTTACCACCCAAAAGGCCTAACAAAGTCTCCTGCAAGCTCACGTTAGAAACTGAGTAATGGATTCGGCTTAGCAGTAAAAGAGAGGTACTTTACTTTGAATTACATATTTTGAAGCCACCACGAGGTCACAGAGTTCTGCTACAATTTCTAAAAACTTAAGTTATAGCTTGGAGTCTGGACTATCTTCTTAGTAACTTCTCCCATGGAGCCGCATGTATCTACAGAAATGACACCTATAACTACAGAGGAGAACTTCTGCACCACGGTACAGTCCCTGCTAGTAAATTTAATATGGCGGATGGAGGAGAACTTCAAAGATCTCACACCGATCTTGAAGCCAGCTACTCACGATCTAGCAGACCAACTAGTACCATCGGCTGAGACGCTACTTGTCCCTGAGCGGACCTCCAAGACAGCAATCACTCTGCCTGACATGAGAATGAATCATGGGGTTCACATTCCTGATGGGACCCGACAGCGCGAAACTGGATTCCCAGAATTTACAAGCCCTCAGGCACTCCCAGACCTGAAGCTTCAATCTAACTGTCGCATGATTAATCTATCTGACAGCGTAATTTCCTTGTTCCCAGTCAGGCTTTCAGATGATATGCCATTGCTAGACCTAACGAAGACTGCCCATGCTACTAACCCGAGATCTTGGCTGGAGTTCAGCACATTTTCGGATAGCCCTACTACCAATGCTCCCACAAAGTTTCACAGGTTAGAGCTTTTAGCGGTGGCCCTCAGAAGAAGATGCCCTCACGAGATATGGCAGCGATTCATAACTCATGCTGTCCTTTGTTGCTTCAGAAGAGGTATTGGCTAAATTTAAGCTGCTTCTCGTGCCCACCAGAAAGGATCCTGTTGCTCCCACCAGAACTCTCCTGAACTTAGTTTAAACGGAGTGCAGTTTGACCAGCGTCATCTTTACTTACAGGTTATATGATTTAATTTATTTCCCC
Organism: Bombina bombina; assembly: GCF_027579735.1. NCBI lineage: Eukaryota > Metazoa > Chordata > Amphibia > Anura > Bombinatoridae > Bombina > Bombina bombina. The sequence continues at coordinate 1,073,163,216 of NC_069500.1, forward strand.
TTATATTCAGAAAAGACTTGCAGCTTTTTCCTTTTATACGTTTTCCGGGTGTGCATTTAAATGGACTCTGTGCTGGAGGAGTAGTCTAGAGATATCAACAGACATTTATTTTTGCAAAGATTACTACTCTTATGTCCTTTTTACAGTTGGAGATCCCACAAGTATGACTTATTGCTATTCATCAGCGAACTGCCAGTTTACCATGCTCTGCTGTACTTACAGGTTACTGTCTCCAGTGACAATCCATATTTATATAGAGCTCCAGATTAGAGACATTAACTCTTTACTCAGCATATAGATGTTGACAGGGCTGTCTGATAATGTTTTCCTTCTTCCTCTATACCCGAGTTTATTGTAGTTGACTAATATTTAAGGGCTGTGTGGTTTATACTCCCATGTCAATCCTATAACTTGGTCCATGCATGTCTTGAATGTCAGCGGTACTCTTTTAGTCAAGGGGTAATCAGAGTTTGGTTTGATAATTTCACCCCATAGGTCTCAGTTTAGATAAGCTTTATATTCAATGGGGAAAATGTTCTACTAGCTTCATTACTCCCTGTGAGGTAGATGATATTTAATATCTTCTACAACTGAACTAATACAATATAGGTTATTGACATTACCATATTTAGCGTCAGTCTCTATTATAGAATGTGTAGGCATGTGCTTACACTTGAGGAGAAATGACTCCTTCTCAACATTTTAACGGACACATATTTTGCGCTAATCTCATGTACTAAAGTTTCTAGCCTATTGTATGCATTCAATCTATGCTTAATGTGATGGGTATTTTTTCTCATTGAATTGTTATATTTGTGCATACTATTTCTCCTAATGAGACCTTAGCATCCTCCTCACTTTAGATCATAATGCTCCAATAATGTTGCTTATGTTGGCAGATGATTGTTTGTCTCTCTCATCTTCCTTTTTCACACAATGCCAGATTACTATACAAAGTTTAAAAAAATGCCCATAAGTTTTTGAGCCATCACATCTTTACATCTGTGTTGTAAGTGGCTGGGTGGACTATAGATCTTCCATGAGGCAGAATATCACATATTTATAGATTTCTCTACTGACATATCTTTATATGCACCTTCACAAGATATAAGCCCTATACTGAACTCCAGGCAGATATGTGATGTTTTTTGGTCTGCCATATATTCTTACATTTTGGAATGGTTTAAAGCTGGTTTAAAGCTAGTATACCTGTTAAAAGCCGAATGGATATGTGCTCTGTATTTCTTATGACAATATTCTCTGCTGGCTGTATTATTATCTGGCGAGGTTAGTTTTATTTACCTCACCTGATTAATGGGCGCTCTGTGGTGCTATATAATGTAATGTCCCTAAGAGCCCCTCTCCTCCCTTACCCCCACTCCTTTCTCCCGCATCGCCCATAGGTGGCACCTCCCTAGAAGAGGGGATCACCCAGAGGTTCCCTATGCTCCAAATATTCTAATGTCCCCCTTTCCACATAATATTGTAGAGCGCAATTATTATTCATTTTATAGAAAGCGATTTTACCCCCATTAAGGGTTGGATCAAGATTGTGTTGCTTCCTACTTAACCCTTACCCCTCACTTTTTATAAACAACATGTCCTTCCTTTTAAACCCAATATACTATAACTATATAATTTGACCTTTACTAATTATTTTGTTATCCTGTTTGGCTCCGCCCTCCACTCCCTCCCCCACTCCACCTCGAGCGGCTCTTGCCCACTGCACTCCTTTACCCCTTTCCTCGCTAACTTGGTCCAAAAGTGGCCAAATATAAACTAACTCACACTGGTCCCACCATTACTGGAATATATAACCTTATAAATGATTCCTTTGGCAATGTGGTGATCTTTCCCTATATATATTATTTCAGTATACCATACATTATATGTTTATTCATTGACTCTGAGTAGCTACATCAGATATAACATTCATGATCACACTTGGTCCACATGCGACCAACGCTGTAGTTACTCCCCCTTTAAGCTTAAAATATAAAACTGAAGTCTCAATCTAGATAGTCCAAATTCCTTGATAATGCCTTCGATGAACTGGATTCATTTGCCCCTTCTATTTACCTCTACTGCCTAGTCAACCTCTTTGCTTCTTTATATCTACAGCCAAGTATAGCTTCCTCACTTCATTAATAATCTTTGTCAAATACCACTCTTTAAACTCATAACTGCTTATTAGGTTGGCATAATCTGGTTTGTTGACTTGGCAATATCTGTGTATTAGCACTGTATTCTTCTTTATTTGTCATTGTTTTTGGATGTGTCATTATTGTTACATTTGTTTATAACTTCAATAAAAACCGTTTAAAAAAAAAAAAAAAAAAGATAGATAATCCCTTTATATCCCATTCCCCAGTTTTACCTCTGTAATTACCTTGTATCTAAGCCTCTGCAGAATGCCCCCTTAGTTCAGTTCATTTGACAGACTTGCATTTTAGCTAATCAGTGCTGACTCCTCGGTAAATTCACGTGCGTGAGCTCAATGCAATCTATGTAAACCACATGAGCTAACACCCTCTAGTCGTGAAAAACTGTCAAAATGCTTTCACATTAGAGGCGGCCATTAAGGTCTAAGAAATTAGCATATGAACCTCTTAGATTTAGCTTTCAACTAAGAATACCAAGAGTAAAAAGCAAAATTAGTGATAAAAATAAATTGGAAAGTTGTTTAAAATTACATGCCCCATTTGAATCATGAAAGGTTTTTTTGGACTTGACTGTCCCTTTAAGTACAAGGTTAATAGTTTGAAAGTATGTTTTGATCTATACTTGATTATGCTTAAAAACAGGAAATAATCATACTTAAGAAAATCTAAGCAGGCACCAAAGCTCTAACACTGAAGATCGTGGAAACAGATATGCAAGCTTGGATGAGGCTACGATCACCATTTTAGAATTTAAGGCTGTTAAAATAGAAAAAAAAATTAAACCTCTTTGGAAAAGTTGTTCTAAATGTGTTTTCTGATGGAGTATCGCTGCCCTAGTTTTTTTGGTGCTAAGCATTGGCTGTGTTTTCAGTTCAAAGCTACTTGAAAAAAATGCAACTTGTTTTCTTTTCAAATTTATAGTGGCTTCTAATTTTACAACCATGAAAAATAAGTAATGTGTCTTTTTATGGAATGCATTAGAAAAGCCACCATTTGAATAAAACTACTCAAATGATTAAACAATAAAACAAGAAGACCTAAATATACATTCTGATGACCATATTTAATTTCAATATGAGTTTCATTTAAAAGTGTGATATCACCTTTTTTTTTTTTTTTTTTTTATCCAAAAATGCTCAAAAATGTTCAATTGCCAGGTTATACTTCTTAAAAAAAAAATTGCAAAAAGCTGCAGGAAAGGTGTCTTCTAATGAATTACTGCAAGTGAAATGTCCCCATGCAACGCTGCATAAATGCATTTAAAAACCATAAGATTTTCTAACAGAATATAACTCAAGTATGAAAACTCTGAAAAAAGTAATGATTAGTGCCCCTACTAAAATTCTATTGAATTGGCATAAGGCGTCACTGTCTGTACTTCTCAGTTTTATAGTGAAGAGTCATTATTGTATAAATAAAGAAATATATGCACATTTATTTGATTAAGTAATGCACACATATACAGAATATTTGTATTAATTGTATCATATTCAGATTAGCATCTCATGGAAAGACAGTTAAGAGTTCTGTCCTGTACATTTTTATGGATAGTGGTAAAATGCGGTTTTGTTCATAATTTAAGCAGCAATTATGTTGTGGAATTAAAATGCTAAGTAGATTTTGGTACCGTTTGATATTGGAAATTAATTTTAAGTGTTTATTGTCTCCTGACACTTTTTGAAAATGAAAACACACATGAGAACCATCCCTCTTTCATGTAAATTAGCCAGTTTAGTGATGTTCAAAATGATGATAAAGCTATCAAACAAGACTCACCATCCCCCACAGGTGATTAACTCATGGTACATTAAGCACAACAACTTAAAACAGCACCGTTGATTGGAAATAGGCTATGTTAAAGAAATTCTTAATTGATATCGTAATTAGGTGAGCAGTCCAAAAGCTGTTGCTAAAAGCTGCACATTTTAAATGGAAAGATCTTTAATGTAACATGGAAAACTCTTTACAATACAAAACTAAAACTGTTATATCAATTAATTTATAAATTCCCTATTAAAAAAGAGAAATGCTAAAACATGAGGTCATGATGTCAGGTGGCTAGCGTATCTACAAATTAAGAATAAATATTATTGTTATAATTATTATTTTTATTATTGTTTATTGGCAAGTTTTGTAGTGCTAGGTACGTGATAAGGGGCACATAATGACAGTCTAAACAAAATAATACAAGATAAGGAAGGACTTGCTCTAAATAATTTACTATCTACAGGAATCAAAATAGGCAGTACTGTTTGTTTATAAGAGGCTCTTGAACATTTATGAATCCTTTACCTACTATTTAGACATTAGCATGGCTTGGCATGGTTATGAACAAGTACATATTATTACTGTAGTCAATAATAAATTTGGTTACTAAATGTAGGATAAGATGGTCCATACATCCCTCAGATACCTACATGCCCCAGATGTCTGTAGGATGATAGTATCTCAGTACAGAATGAAACTATCACACTGTCACGGTAAATGTTGAATAAATAAATGGCAAAAGTTGGGGAAGCTTATTTACTGATAAATCATGAAAATATTGAAATGCTCAGGCAAACATATTTATGATTAAGTATCACTTGAGTGTCACAATGGTTGTAGGAGCTTTCCAACACTTAAGTGATAACACTATATTGCTGTCACTTTTGTTGGCACAGAAAAAAAAAGTTTTTTTTATTTTATTTTTTATATATCTAACAATTGGTACACAAAGTGCAAAACATAAATCAATTTGCCACGCAGGGCAAGTAACATACAAACAAAGAAAAATTGAATTCTAGAATGGTTAACTTTGTAAAGGCCTCTATGCACAAAACAGAGAAAAAAAGTAAAAAGAAACCATAAGCCTTTACTTTATCACTTGAGTACCATATTGTTGGGATTTTATTATACTACACACACAGGAAAGAAAAAATAGTAAATAGTATAAATAATTAACTAAATAAATAAATCCGAGTATCTAATTACTCTTTTCTCAGCTCTAGCAAATCTGCTTTAAATTAATCTCTTGGGATAATTTTATATGCATGGATTATTACTACTTATTACTATTGAGAAAAAAAAGAAGGAATAGACTTACTTCTATTTCTCTACAGGGAGAAGAAGAGGATAAAAAAAAAGGGAAAAGTTTCCCGCTTCCCCACCCACTCCAACATACAATCTATTATGTTTCAAAGACTTCTAAAGCCCCTTCTATCTAAGAGTCAAGTTAGAAATGGAAAGAGAAACTGTAAATAGACATTATCTGGGCAGGTATATATTAGTTTCTGCCATATCCCCCCGAAAATGTTACTCTTAGAAGGATTAGGAAGAGCAAACTGTTTGATAATGGCCTGTGTTTGAATTTTTTTTAAAACATTCTACAAAACTTGGTTCCTTCTTCTTCTTCCAATAACCAAAAATTAATTGTATGGCAAAGAGAATCACTGAATTGATCAAACGTTTGTCTTTCCCTCTACAAGAGTTTTGATGTATAAATAATATATGTCCTTTCTGAAGGGAAACTAGATATTTTAAAATCTTTTTCAACAAAAAATTTATTTTTGACCAAAATTTCCTGATTTGGGGGTAATCCCATATCATATGTGAATAGTCTGCTTCAGGAAAACTGCATCAAGGGCAAAAATGGGAAACTGGTCCCCTCGCCGTCCCTGAATGCATTCATTTTTTTCTATGCCATTTACTTAGTCTATTTGGTGTTAGATGGTACTTAATAATTAGGTTAGTATGAGGTTCTCTCCATGAAGTGGATGAAAAGGCTTTAATTACTTTATAGAAACTTTGCTTAATGAACTGGATATCAATATTAGCAAATTTGCCAAATATCTACAATCCTCTGCATATTTAAATCCCCCCAAATTTTTTTTTTGCATACCCTTATTATAACAATATGAAATAAATTGATTTCCATTATTAAAAAGATAAAGGCCAAATAATGTATCTTTATTGGATCAATGAGATCCAAATTTATTTAGCATAAACTGTAACCAATGTCAGACCTGAAGAAAGGCATAAAAATCAATTTTCTGTAATTCAAACTCTTGTCTAAGAGATTACGAGTTTTGAACGCTATAGGGAAATTAACCAACGCAACAAAAGTGGCGTTATTTAATCCCCTATAGTGCTGCCATTTTAAGTTTTAAAAAACTTGGGTTGTACGGGCGATATGGGGTTTTTAAGCTCCATCCCGCACCAAAAACAAGCGCTGTTCTGACGTGCTCGTGCACATTCCCCCATAGACATCAATGGGGAGAGCGGGTCAGAAAAAAGTCTAACACCTGCGATCGGGGAAAGAAAAGCTCTGTAACGCAGCCCCATTTATATCTATGGGGAAAGAAAACTAACGTGTAAACTAACATAAATCCTATGTCTAAACACCCCTAATCTGCTGCCCCCGACATCGTTGACGCCTGCCTACAGTTATTAACCCCTAATCTGCCGCTCCAGATATCGCCGCCACCTAAATAAAGTTATTAACTCCTTTTTTTCCGCCACACTCCAACATTGCCAACACTATATTAAAGTTATTAACCCCTATTCCGCCACTCCCCGACACCGCCAACACTAAAGTTATTAACCCCTAAACCTCTGGCCTCCCACATCACTACCACTAAATAAAGCTATTAACCCATAAACATTGCAACAACCTAAATTAAACTATTAACCCCTAAACCTAACCCTAACATAACCCTAAACCTAACACCCCCTAACTTTAACATAATTAAAATAGATCTAAATTAAATTTACAATTATTAACTAAATAATACCTATTTAAAACTAAATACATACTTACATGTGAAATAAAACCTAAGCTAGCTACAATATAACTAATAACTATATTGTAGCTATCTTAGGTTTTATTTTTATTTCATGGGTAAGTTTGTATTAATTTTAACTAGGTAGACTAGTTAGTAAATAGTTATTAATTATTTAATAACTACCTAGTTAAAATTAATACAAACTTACCTGTCAAATAAAACCTAAGCTCCCTTAAACTAAAAACTAACACTACAAAAAATGAAAAAACACTAAAATTACAAAAAATAAAAAAACCTACCATTACAAAAAATTAAAAAACCTACCATTACAAAAAACAAACAAAAAGTTTCCAAAAAAATTAAAATTATTCCTATTCCCTATACCTATACCCTTTAAAAAAACACCCCAAAATAAAAAAGACTAATCTAGAATAAACTATCAAGTAGTAGTTTTAGGATTTTTTAATGTGTAGTATAGTGTATTTAATTGGTAGCTAGTTTAATTTTATTTTAATAATAATATTAGTTTAATTGTTAGTTTAAACTTAGTTTTTTTAACTTGACAGGTAAGTTTAAATTTAATTTAAGATAGGAAAATTGTAATTTTAATATAATGTTAGAGGGGCGTTAGGTTTGGGGGTTACTAGTTTAAATTAGTTTATTGCGATGTGGGGGGATTTTGGTTTTGGGGTTAATAGTTGAATTTATTATATTTAGTTGTGGGGGATTTTGGTTTAGGGGTTAATAGGTTTATTTTAGTGGCGACGGTGTAGGGCTTAATAACTTTAGTATAGTGGTGGCGATATGGGTGGACGGTAGATTAGGGGTTAATAATATTTAAATAGTGTATGTAATGTGGGAGGGCGGCGGTTTAGGGGTTAATAACTTTAGTATAGTGGTGACGATGTCGGGGAGCAGAAGAATAGGGGTTAATACATTTTCTTAGTGTCGGCAATGCCGGGAGTGGCAAATTAGGGGTTAATACATTTATTATAGTAGTTGTGATGCGGATGGGCCTCGGTTTAGGGGTTAATAGGTAGTTTATGGGTGTTTAGTGCACTTTGTAGCAGTTTAGTTATGAGTTTTATGTTATAGATTTGTAGCGTAACACTCATAACTACTGACTTTAGATGGCGTTACGGATCTTGTATTTTTAGAGTGTAACGCTTGCTTTTTAGCCTCACCACAAAACTCGAAATACCAGCACTATGGGAATCCCATGCAAAAACATAATTTTTGCGAGTGCGGTACTGACGTTGCGTTACAGACTAAAAGGCTTGCGGTACACCTATACCGACAAGACTAGTAATGGCTGCAGTGCTGTTTTAACGCTGAAAATACCATATTTTCAGCGTTAAAAGATAAACGCACAAACTTGTAATCTAGCTGAATATTTCTTAGGATCATTCTCAAAAAATTTCAACAGGGTTTGCAATCCTTTTCTTGCCCAATAACAAGAAATCAATGCAAGAAATCAGAAACTTGAAAATTAACAGATACATTAGAGCAAAGCTTCTGCCAAGCCAAAATCACATTCACCTAGATTTAGAGTTCTGCGTTAGCCGTCAAAAGCAGCGTTAAGGGGTCCTAAAGCCGCTTTTGGCCGCCCGCTGGTATTTAGAGTCAGGCAGGAAAGGGTCTACCGCTCACTTTCAAGCCGCGACTTTTCCATACCACAGATCCCCTTACGCCAATTGCGTATCCTATGTTTTCAATGGGATCTTCCTAACGTTGGTATTTAGAGTCTTGGCTGAAGTGAGCGGTAGACCCTCTACCGACAAGACTCCTAATGTCATGGAAAGGCTGTAGTTAAGAGCTTTATGGGCTAACGCCAGTTAATAAAGCTCTTAACTACAGTGCTCTAAAACACCCATCAACTACCTATGTACCCCTAAACCGATGGTCCCCCCACATCGCCGCCACTATAATACATTTTTTTTAACCCCTAATCTGCCGACCGCACATCGCCGCCACCTACATTATCCCTATGAACCCCTAATCTGCTGCCCCTAACATCGCCGACACCTATATTATATTTATTAACCCCTAATCTGACTCCCCCAATGTCGCCGCTACCTAACTACACTTATTAACCCCTAATCTGCCGACCGGACCTTGCCGCCACTATAATAAATGTATTAACCCCTAAACCGCCACACTCCCGCCTCGCAAACACTAGAATAAATAGTATTAACCCCTAATCTGCCCTCCCTAACATCACCGCTACCTAACTTCAAGTATTAACCCCTAATCGGCCGACCGGACCTCGCCGCTACTCTAATAAATGTATTAACCCCTAAAGCTAAGTCTAACCCTAACACCCCCCTAAGTTAAATATAATTTTAATCTAACGAAATAAATTAAATCTTATTAACTAAAGTATTCCTATTTAAAACTAAATACCTGTAAAATAAACCCTTATATAGTTACAATATAACTAATAATTATATTGTAGCTATTTTAGGATTTATATTTATTTTACAGGCAACTTTGTATTTATTTTAACTAGGTACAAAGCTATTAAATAGTTATTAACTATTTAATAGCTACCTAGTTAAAATAATTACAAAATTACCTGTAAAATAAATCCTAACCTAAGTTACAATTAAACCTAACACTACACTATCATTAAATTAATTAAATAAACTACCTACAATTACATACAATTAAATAAACTAAACTAAATTACAAAAAAAAAACCCCACTAAATTATAAAAAATAAAAAAAGATTACAAGAATATTAGGCTAATTACACCTACTCTAAGCCCCCTAATAAAATAAAAAGCCCCCCAAAATAATAAAAGTCCCTACCCTATTCTAAATTAAAAAGTAACCAGCTCTTTTACCAGCCCTTAAAAGGGCTTTTTGCGGGGCATGCCCTAAGTAATCGGCTCTTTTGCCTGTAAAAAAAAATACAAACCCCCCAACATTAAAACCCACCACCCACATACCCCTACTCTAACCCAAACCCCCCTTAAATAAACCTAACACTACCCCCCTGAAGATCTCCCTACCTTAAGTCGTGTTCACACAGCCGGGCACCGATGGACCAAAAGAGGACATCAGGAGCACCAGAAGTCTTCATCCTATCCAGGCAGAAGAGGACATCCGGACCGGAAGACATCTTCATCCAAGTGGCATCTTCAATCTTCATCCATCCGGAGCGGAGCGGAGCCATCTTCTTCCAGCCGATGCGGATCCATCCTCTTCAACCGACGCCTACTCACCGAATGAAGGTTTCTTTAAATGACGTCATCCAAGATGGCGTCCCTCGAATTCCGATTGGCTGATAGGATTCTATCAGCCAATTGGAATTAAGATAGGAAAAATTTGATTGGCTGATTAAATCAGCCAATCAGATTCAAGTTCAATCCGATTGGCTGATCCAATCAGCCAATCAGATTGAGCTCGCATTCTATAGGCTGATCGGAACAGCCAATAGAATGCAAGCTCAATCTGTTTGGCTGATTTGATCAGCCAATCGGATTGAACTTGAATCTAATTGGCTGATTTAATCAGCCAATCAGATTTTTCCTACCTTAATTCCGATTGGCTGATAGAATCCTATCAGCCAATCGGAATTCGAGGGACTCCATCTTGGATGACGTCATTTAAAGAAACCTTCATTCGGCGAGTAGGCGTCGGTTGAAGAGGATGGATCCGCGTCGGCTGGAAGAAGATGTCTCCACTCCGCTCCGGATGGATGAAGATAGAAGATGCCGCTTGGATGAAGATGTCTGCCGGTCCGGATGTCCTCTTCTGCCCGGATAGGATGAAGACTTTTGGCACTCCTGATGTCCTCTTTTGGTCCATCGGTGCCCGGCTGGGTGAACACGACTCAAGGTAGGGAGATCTTCAGGGGGGTAGTGTTAGGTTTATTTAAGGGGGGTTTGGGTTAGAGTAGGGGTATGTGGGTGGTGAGTTTTAATTTTGGGGGGGTTGTATTTTTTTTACAGGCAAAAGAGCTGATTACTTAGGGGCATGCCCCGCAAAAAGCCCTTTTAAGGGCTGGTAAAAGAGCTGGTTACTTTTTAATTTAGAATAGGGTAGGGACCTTTATTATTTTGGGGGGCTTTTTTATTTTTTTAGGGGGCTTAGAGTAGGTGTAATTAGCCTAATATTCTTGTAATCTTTTTTTATTTTTTGTTATTTAGTGCTTTTTTTTTTTGTAAATTAGTTTAGTTTATTTAAATGTATGTAATTGTAGGTAGTTTATTTAATTAATTTAATGATAGTGTAGTGTTAGGTTTAATTGTAACTTAGGTTAGGATTTATTTTACAGGTAATTTTGTAATTATTTTAACTAGGTAGCTATTAAATAGTTAATAACTATTTAATAGCTTTTGTACCTAGTTAAAATAAATACAAAGTTGCCTGTAAAATAAATATAAATCCTAAAATAGCTACAATATAATTATTAGTTATATTGTAGCTATATTAGGGTTTATTTTACAGGTAAGTATTTAGTTTTAAATAGGAATACTGTAGTTAATAAGATTTAATTTATTTTGTTAGATTAAAATTATATTTAATTTAGGGGGGTGTTAGGGTTAGGGTTAGACTTAGCTTTAGAGGTTAATACATTTATTAGAGTAGCGGCGAGGTCTGGTCGGCAAATTAGGGGTTAATACTTAAAGTTAGGTGGCAGCGACGTTGGGGGGGGCAGATTAGGGGTTAATACTATTTATTATAGGGTGTGCGAGGCGGAGTGCGGCGGTTTAGGGGTTAATAACTTTATTAGAGTAGCGGCGAGGTCTGGTTGGCAGATTAGGGGTTAATAAGTGTAGGTAAGGTAGTGGCGATGTTGGGGGGGGGGCAGATTAGGGGTTAATAAATATAATATAGGGGCTGGCGATGTTACGGGCAGCAGATTAGGGGTACATAGGTATAATGTAGGTTGCGGCGATATCCGGAGCGGCAGATTAGGGGTTAATAGTATAATGCAGGTGTCAGCAATAACGGGGGTTGCAGATTAGGAGTTAATGAGTGTAAGGTTAGGGGTGTTTAGACTCGGGGTACATGTTAGGGTGTTAGGTGCAGACGTAGGAAGTGTTTCCCCATAGAAAACAATGGGGCTGCGTTAGGAGCTGAACGCTGCTTTTTTGCAGGTGTTAGGTTTTTTTTCAGCTCAAACAGCCCCATTGTTTCCTATGGGGGAATCGTGCACGAGCACATTTTGCCATCTTACCTCTACCGTAAGCAACGCTGGTATTGAGGGTTGAAGTGACGGTACATTTGGCTCAACGCACCCTTTTTGGAGCCTAACGCAGTCATTCAGAAAACTCTAAATACCAGCGTTGTCTTAAGGGTGCGTTGGGAAAAAAGCTGTGTTAGCTACGCGGGTCTTTACCAACAAAACTCTAAATCTAGGCGATTATGAATTGTACTTATATATTTGATTGGTTTAGGAATTTTATCCTTTCGGCTATGAAAGGGAGCAACAAGTTTTCGTTCTACTTCAAAGAAAAAACATTAAAAAATTCTAATATCCAGTTAAAATCCCTCTTACCTAAAGAGATGATATTGTACAACAAAATATTAGGAAGCTCAAATCCATTTTTTTCTTATTCCAGAGAAATTTATTAAATATTGTTTTTAAATGAATATGATCTCCCTTTTAAATAAACAGTGGTAAACTTTGTATTACATAATAGATCTTAGGGAAAATGATCACCTTTATTAAATTAACTTTTGCAGTGAGGTATAATGGTAAGGAGGAGCAATTATTCAAATCTATAGCAATTTTCTGAACAAGGGGAGTAAAAGTTTTGTTATACAAAAATTTTGGATTATTAGTAATTTTAAAACCTAATTATAAAACTGAATTGTTGGCTTCTTGAAATAAAATTTCAGATAAAGATAATCTATTTGTAATGATCCTTAAAAATTCTGATTTGCTAACATTCACCCGGTACCCAGAGAAGGAACCAAAGCTCTCTAATATATATAAGATAGTGGGAAGATTTTTTTGGGTGTTCTGGATGAACAGAAGCAGATCATCAGTATACAACGATAATTTCAAATGCTTCCCTCCAAGTGAAACACCATCTAGCATCTCGCTCAAATAAATTGCCAGGTTTGCAGGTTCTATTGGCAAATTAGCAGCGACCTTGCTAATGTTATGTTAAGAGTCAATAAACCATTAGTTAGTGCAGATGTAGAGTTTTTTTTTTTTTTTTTCAAATAATTTTTATTTAGAAAAACATCAAATATACAATATGCTTCTTTCGTGTTGGGAGGGAGAAAATCCCTCTCCTCCCTTCCTTCATTACAATTCTTTCAAGTTGTCGTCCAAAATTGTTTTTCATTCCTTGTGTTACCAAATCTAACTATGCATTTAACTGCATTTAACTGTTCACTATAGCATCATTAACAAGTGTCCATCCATGTTGCCTGTTTTTTACAATGTCCATAAGGCAATTCTGAGTTGTTCTATCTCCTTCAACTGATATCTTGTCAAGTTTTATATCATACATCCTTGCCAACAACTAACTAACTATTACTACTAGTTCAAGGCTATGCATAGGTGGTATAGTTTGTTATTAACTGTTGGAGGGTTCCAGCTTTGCCCGTATAGATCTATTGTATCTTTCCCCTCAATATCTTGTGTCCTTGATATGTCTTGTGCTCTGACTTCTATAATACTGTGGTGTGTGTTCAGCAAACCCTTGGTCTGTAAGATTCTTGACACTCCTTCCACTGCATCAGCATTATCTCGTGAGTTTCTAATGAGTTGTGTTGTATGTGGTGATACCTTTCCAGGTGTAGTAGTGTGTCTACCTGTTTTTTCCATTCCTCAACCGATGGTGCTACCTTATTTTTCCAATGTTTGGGGATCAGCATTTTTGCCCCATTTAACATGACTAGCCTAAGTGCTTTTGCAGCCTTACTGTCAAGGCTGGGTAACGAAAGAAACAGGAGGGTCTTTGGATTGTTCTGTAAATATTTCCCTGTTGCTATTCTCACATATTCTAATATTTCCACCCAGTATCTATCCAAGCCGGGGCACTCCCACCATATGTGAGTTAGTGTGCCCTCTTGTCCACATTCTCTCCAGCACTTCCCTGTGGTTGTTTTATATATTTGCTTTAACCTGTTAGGGGTCAGGTACCATCTTGATAAGAATTTGTAGTTTGACTCTTGTACCCTGGCTGAGATTGATGATTGTTTAGTGGTCTGAAATGCTATTAGCCATTCCTGTAGTTCAATGTCCATGTTTAGTTCCTTCTCCCATGCTCTAGTGTATGAGGGTAAGCTTTGTGTGTCCTATGGTATCAATAGTTTGTATAAGATAGATGTGGCATGTTCTGTGGGGGTTTCCCTTAAGCATAGAGTTTCAAATGCAGTGGGCTGCCTGAGTAAGTTATGTTTATATCTATGTGTCATAAGATAGTGGTTCATCTGTGAGTGCCCTAGCCAACTCATTTTGTCACCTATCTCAGTCTCCCTAATGTTCTCAAGTGGTTTCATTTTACCGTTGTCAGTCAATGTCTTGAATACGCGTGCTCTTACCAAAGTGTTTTGATCTATTTCCGAACTTCTATAATTCCAAGGTAATGACGGGTTTTGGCAAATTGGTGTCAGGGGTGAAAAGTGTGAGGAGATTTTTTCTGAGGTGTTTATAAGTTTATCCCATGCAGTGAAAAAGTCTACATATAGTGGATACTGTTCTACCATCTGTGGTCTGTCCTTTTTTGCTAGCCATGCCAAGCCTCCCACATTCCCTGTGCCCAAAATGGCGCGGTCTAGTTGTACCCATATTTTAGTATGGTTGTTATAGCACCAGTCCAGCAAAGTGCGTAACATAATTGCCTGTTTATATACTTCTATGTTAGGTAGTCCTACCCCTCCTCTGTCTTTTGGTAGATAGAGCGTTTTTCTTTGAATTCTTGGTCTAATGTCCCCCCAGATATATAGTTCTATTATACTTTGAAGTTTTTTGTGTATTTTGGAGGTAGAGGTATGGGTGTTGTTTGTAAAAGGTATAGTAGTCTTGGTAAGACATTCATCTTAATGACATTGACCCTACCTAGCCATGAAATTGTTTTGTTTTTCCAGTTGGATAGGTCAATTACCAAGTTTTTTTCCAATTGTTTATAATTTGCATGAAATATCTCTTGTTGGTCTGGTGATAAGTAGATGCCTAAGTATTTCATTTTGGTGAATTGTCTTCTGAGTGGGCATGTTTGCAGTATATCAGTAATTGTTGCCGTGTCACATGTTATGTTTAATAATTCAGACTTTGTAAGATTTAGCTGGAAGTTAGAAACTTTCCCATATTCCTTGAAGATCTCTAAAACCCGGGCTAGTGACGTGTCTATGTTCGTTAAAGTGAATAAAATGTCGTCCGCGTATAACGCTAATTTATGATGTCTGTTTGCTATGTGAAGACCAGTTACTAGATTGTCGCTTCAAATTTTCTGGGCCAGTGCCTCTATTGTGAGTACGAAGAGTATCGGGGAAAGTGGGCATCCCTGCCTTGTGCCATTTTGAATTATAAACTTCTCGGAAAGTAGTCCATTTACGTTTACCTTTGCTGTGGGGTTTCTATATAGTGTGAGAATTAACTGTATAAACCTACTACTGAATTTCATTTTGTGGAGGATTGATTTAAGAAATTGCCAATTTACCCTATCAAATGCCTTTTCTGCGTCTGTTGATATAAGGGACATTTGTATCTTATTTATTTGGGCATATGTAATTGATTGGAGGGTTCTGAGAGTGTTGTCACGTGCTTCCTGTCCCTGTACAAAGCCCACTTGGTCCGGGTGTACTAACCCTGGGAGATAAGTGTTTATTCTGGTGGCTAATATTTTGGCAAAAATTTTTATGTCCGAATTTAGTAGGGAAATGGGTCTGTAATTTTCAGGTCTGTCCGGTGTTTTCCCCGGCTTAGGGAGAACTGTGATGTGTGCCTCTAACATATTATCTGTGAAGCCCCCTTCCTTGAGTAGAGAGTTGAAGAGATTGGTTAAAGGGGCCAGAAAATGGTGCATGAATGTTTTATAGCATTTGATACTTAGGCCATCTGGCCCAGGGCTTTTCCCATTTGGCATGTTTTTAATGGCTGTTTTTATTTCTTCTGGTGTGATTGGCGAGTCTAATTTTTCTGAGTCGTCACTATTTAATTGGTGGAGTTCTATGTCATCTAGAAAACTGTCTATGTCTTCCTGTGTGCCTTTCGTTGGTATACTATACAGCTTTCCATAGTACTGCTTGAAGGTGTCTGCTATGTGTATGCTGTCATTGTGTGTTTGTCCTGCCGTGTCAGTTATGTTATATATATGGGTATCTAGTTGTTTTCTTTTCAGAGCCTTCGCTAGGGATGAGCCAGTTTTGTCATTAATATCAAAGAATTTCTGCTGTAGTATGTTTGCTTTCCTCTGATATTCCTTCAGTAAGTGATTGTTAAGTGTGGTTTTACTTTTGGTGAGTTCTTGTAGTATTTCGTTGGAATTAGGATGTTTTTTAAGTTTTGTTTCCCAATATCTGATTTGGGAGGTTATTGAGTTTGTGAATTGTCTATTGTTTTTATTTTCCCTGGCTTTGTGTCTTATAAATTCTCCCCTCAGTACGCATTTATGTGCCTCCCATATTACTGACGCGTCAGTGTCTGCATTTGTATTTTCCCTGAAATAATGACCTATAACAGAATTCAAATCTGTCTGTATTAGTGCATTGTCCAACAAGTGCTCGTCCAGTCTCCATATAAATGGTTTTATGGGTATATTCGGCCATCTAATTGTGCATCTTACTGGGGCATGGTCTGACCATGTGGTCGGTAGTATCGTTGATTCTTCTATCAATGCTAATCCTACTTGGTCTGCAAGAATATAGTCTATCCTGGTGTATATGTGATGAGGGTATGAGTAAAATGTATAATCCCTTTTGTATGGGTTTTTTGTCCTCCAAACATTGTGTATTCGGAGTTGTTGCATCTGGGTGTGTATTCCCTTTATTACCTTGTGAGGTGTGCTGGTTTTACCTAAAGAGGTGTCCTTTATTAGGTCTAATGGGGTGTTAAAATCTCCCCCAAGCAGTAGAATACCTTTAGAATATTCCAATAATAATTGAGTGACTTGTTTGAGTAGCAAGTGCTGCCCTGTGTTTGGCAAGTAAATATTTGCTAGTGTGACTTGTGTATTGAAGAGAAGGCCTATCACTATTATGTAAGTGCCATTATGGTCTTTAATAACTTGCGAAGGACAAAAATGTATATGGTTTTTCATAAATATACCTACTCCTCCCTTTTTTGTGGGGCCTGATGCCAGAAAAACCGTTTTGTATCTATTTTGGATGAACTTTGGTTCTTTTCCCTTTTTGAAATGTGTTTCCTGTATGTAAACTATGTCTCCCTGTTCTTTATGTATATGATTGAAGGCTATGGAGCGTTTTTCTGGGCTGTTAAGGCCTTTTGCGTTAATAGTTAGCAGTTTTATTTGTCTCGTCTGCATGATGCTGTGTGTTTTCTCCCCCACTGTGTCTATGGAGGTGTTACCCTATCCTGTTTTCACAAGAACAAGTTCTTTGTATGTATTTAACTCTTGGTTGTTATAAGCACTTTATGTGGATAGTTGCCAGTTACTATATTGACCAGAGATGAGTCTGCGTGTAATCTAATAGGTAATGCTCTCGTGTGTATAGTGTACTCTCTCCTTTCTATGTGCTATGAGACCCAGTATATATGTCAGCGTTTTGGACCTCCGTTGAACGAAAAATATAGAGTGAAAATATTCCTTACAAATAACTGCCTTACTCTATCCTTTTTCAGTAAAATGCAACAGTTTTACAGTGTCGAACCCAGATACTAATCTGTGTCCCAATGTTGTGTTCTACAGAACAGTACAATTTAATGCAATACAAAAAACAGTAGAGGCAGTATCCCTGCCCCCAAACCCAACCTGTATAAAATAAAAAGTAAGTTAAACATTGTTAGCATACAACCTTATATCAGTTGTCTAGTGTCCATGTATATTCTGCCGTTATTACACAGCAGGTAGTCCGCCAGTATGTGTTTCAGAGTCAAATATGGCCTCTGCTACTCTCTCCTGCTGGGGAGCTTTCTGTAGTGCGGAGGAAATTTTCTTTGGGGAAGAGCTAGGGCCTCTTTCATGTGGAGGTGTTCTGTTGTCTACTTGCTTCGCCTTTTCCAGATGTTGTAGATTGAGCTTCAGGGCCTCACAGAAGTGCGGCAGATCTTCTTGGGTTTTAAGGATCACTGTGGTGTTGTCTCTAGTTGCTATAATGCTGACTGGGAAGCCCCATCTGTATATAATTTTTTGTTCTCTTAGGAAGTTTGTAATGCAATTGAGTTCTCTCCTTTTTTGAAGAGATTTGTATGCGGTTTCCCGCATGCGTGATGTTTTGTTTTATTCTTGCTTGTTTCATGATTTCTTCTTTGTCTTTGAAATGGAGTAATTTGAGTATTACGTCTCTCGGCGGTGCCTTGGGTGGTGGTTTCGCACGTAGTGCTCTATGTGCTCTCTCAATTTCTATCTCAGGGGCACAGTTATCACCTTTAACCGTTCTGAATAGGTCTTGCAAGCACCCCTCCAATGCCCCTGTCTGTATTGTTTCTGGAATGCCCCTTATCCTCAGGTTGTTTCTCCTTCCTCTATTGTCTAAGTCTTCAACCTTGTCTAATAATTGCTGTATGGTCTCTTCCTGGTCATATGCCTGACGTGACATGTGTTGAATATCCGTGTCCATAATGTTATTACTTTCTTCTAAGGTTGTTACTCTCTGTGTCACTCTAGATAGGTCTCTTTTCAAGTCCCCATACCAATTTTTAACCTCAGCGACCATTTCTTTGAGATCATTCCTAGTACATAGTGGTAATAAATCTTCCTTTGTAAGCCCAGCGTTGTCATGTGTCACTGATGTGTTCTCCGCCATATTTCCCTGTGGGTTATCTATTTCAGTGGTTGCTGGTGCGGGATCTGGCATATGCTCAATAGGCTTTAAATATTGTTGCAGCATTCTGGACCTTGGAATAGTGTCTGTTTTATTGATCTTTTTTCCTGGCATTTTGCCTATGTAATGGGAGCAGGAGGTTCACTGATTGCAACTGAAAGTGGTGTTCATATATTGCTAATCTTTATGTCCCTGTTTTATTTAGAAAGGCTATGTTTCCCTTGCTTATATTCCAGTCAGACATGTACCTTTAATAAATATATCGGGGTTCAGCGTATCTTAGCTTATGTGTTTGCTTAGTTTAGGTAGGTCTCCCCCTTGTAATGCTGTTTCCTCTTGTTTTTAGTTTATTTGCCTGTTTCTACAGTCTGCTTAGTGTGTGGCGCTCGCTTTGTAGTACCTTGTAATGTTCTTATCTATGGCCCCAACATATGGTGCAATGTGTTACACTTACTGCGGGTATTTGGTGCTTTTTGTTCCTTTTTCAGAGTCGCTGCTCATGCGACCTTGTTTCCTCTTGCGCACTGTAATTTTGGGCCGTTGCTGAGCGTGTGACCACGTGGTTTGGCGGCTCCGTTCTCCGGTCAATATCTCCGCTTTTTACCACTGCTGATCGGATGTTCTCTGGGACCTACAGTCTTCGGTCAGTGCTTCTCCCCTATTGTATCTGCTGTCCGGTGCTGTGATGATTAGGCGGTAGCTCACCCTTTATAGCCGGTGTCTCTGTCCTCTCCTCTCACCTCCGCTGCTGACTTTATTTCCCCAGCTTCTCCTCTCTGCCGATATCTGCAAGTTGCTAGGTACTGGTTGTTGCTTTTAAGGATGGTTAATAATGCCAATGTCTGCTAGTTTATTGGGTTTGGGGTGCCAGGGCCTAGGAGCTATAAGATCACGCAGCCATCTTCCAGACCAGTTTTTATAAATGGTGTTCCAAAAAAGTGGGAACTGGCCTCTGAAGCAAAATTTACTGAACATGGTGAGTAATTGATCCCACAGAATCGAGTTGAATGCCAACTCTCTTTTTAAATCTACCATCTGGAAATTTCTGAAGTAATCCTAATCTATGGGCCCTCTCTTAAAAAGGTGTCAGGCTTTGCATATCAAGTAACAGAGGCAATTGATGGGAAGCAAACTGAACTAAATATGAAAACATATGCATTTCAGGAAAACCCACAATCCACAGATTGTTTCTTCATGTCCTGTCTTCCAGATCATCAGTTTTAGCCTCAATAGACACAATTTGCTAACCTCTGAAACCTAGAATCTAGAAACAATCTTTACAGGGGATACAATCTTTAAAACATAGTGTAAATAATACAGTAACTAGTGAAATAAATAAGCAAAGCAATTACCCAGTGAAGTCATAGATTAAAGTCTTTAATACAGTGGTGCTAACCAGCCAAAATACTTAAGCACAAGAATGCAGAGACGAGTTCCCTCTTATACTACAGAGAGATACATCAACATAAAGATGTCTTTAACTTAACATTTAGTTCAGCAAGACAGATACTAATGTGTAGGTCTTGCATACATGGCTTGTGCGGCAAAAGAAAGGAGATTATCAACAGAAGATCTCAGGGCCCATAGTCCAGAGCACCAACATTCAGATTTAAAGTGAAATTGATCCTTTATCCAAGAACAACCATAACTTAGATAGAAAAACAGATAATATGCTGTAAAAGGAATTTAGTGAGTTCTGTGGATAGTATGCAAACATTAATACATAAATCTTTCGGCTAGATTTAGAGTTCTGCGGCCAAAGGGGTGCGTTAGCTACGCGTGCTTTTTTTCTCCCGCACCTTTTAAATACCACTGGTATTTAGAGTTCACAGAAGGGCTGCGTTAGGCTCCAAAAAGGGAGCGTAGAGGATATTTACCGCCACTGCAACTCTCAATACCAGCGGTGCTTACGGACGCGGCCAGCTTCAAAAACGTGCTCGTGCACGATTCCCCCATAGGAAACAATGGGGCTGTTTGAGCTGAAAAAAAACCTAACACCTGCAAAAAAGCAGCGTTCAGCTCCTAACGCAGCCCCATTGTTTCCTATGGGGGAACACTTCCTATGTCTGCACCTAACACTCTAACATGTACCCCGAGTCTAAACACCCATAACTTTACTCTTTTTTAACCCCTAATCTGCCGCCCCCGCTATCGCTGACCCCTGCATATTATTATTAACCCCTAATCTGCCGCTCCGTACACCGCCGCCACCTACGTTATCCCTATGAACCCCTAATCTGCAGCCCCTAACACCGCCGACCCCTATATTATATTTATTAACCCCTAATCTGCCCCCCACAACGTCGCCGCCAGCTACCTACAATAATTAACCCCTAATCTGCCGACGGGACCTCACCGCTACTATAATAAATGTATTAACCCCTAATCCGCCTCACTCCCGCCTCAATAACCCTACAATAAATAGTATTAACCCCTAATCTGCCCACCCTAACATCGCTGACACCTAACTTCAAGTATTAACCCCTAATCTGCCGACCGGACCTCACCGCTACTCTAATAAATTTATTAACCCCTAAAGCTAAGTATAACCTTAACACTAACACCCCCCTAAGTTAAATATAATTTAAATCTAACTAAATAAATTAACTCTTATTAAATAAATTATTCCTATTTAAAGCTAAATACTTACCTGTAAAATAAACCCTAATATAGCTATAATATAAATTATAATTATATTTTAGCTATTTTAGGATTAATATTTATTTTACAGGCAAATTTCAATTTATTTTAACTAGGTACAATAGCTATTAAATAGTTATTAACTATTTAATAGTTACCTAGCTAAAATAAAGAGAAATTTACCTGTAAAATAAAAACTAACCTAAGTTACAATTACACCTAACACTACACTATACTTTAATAAATTATTCCTATTTAAAACTAAATACTTACCTGTAAAATAAATCCTAACCTAAGTTACAATTAAACCTAACACTACACTATCATTAAATTAATTAAATAAATTAACTACAAATAACTACAATTAAATACAATTACATAAACTAACTAAAGTACAAAAAATAAAAAAAGCTAAGTTACAAAAAATAAAAAAAATAAGTTACAAACATTTAAAAAATATTACAACAACTTTAAGCTAATTACACCTAATCTAAGCCCCCTAATAAAATAACAAAGCCCCCAAAATAAAAAATGCCCTACCCTATTCTAAATTAAAAAAGTTCAAAGCTCTTTTACCTTACCAGCCCTCAAGAGGGCCTTTTGCGGGGCATGCCGCAAAGAAAACTGCTCTTTTGCCTGTAAAAGAAAAATACAACCCCCCCCAACATTAAAACCCACCACCCACATACCCCTAATCTAACCCAAACCCCCCTTAAAAAAACCTAACACTACCCCCCTGAAGATCATCCTACCTTGAGTCGTCTTCACTCAGCCGAGCCACCGATGGAACTGAAGAGGAGATCCGGACCGGCAGAAGGATCACTTCATCGGATGGAAGATTTCTTCAGCGCCCCTTGGAGGATCACTTCTGCCGCTCCGGATCTCCTCTTCAGTTCCATCGGTGGCTCGGCTGAGTGAAGATGACTCAAGGTAGGATGATCTTCAGGGGGGTAGTGTTAGATTTTTTTAAGGGGGGTTTGGGTTAGATTAGGGGTATGTGGGTGGTGGGTTTTAATGTTGGGGGGGTTGTATTTTTCTTTTACAGGCAAAAGAGCAGTTTTCTTTGGGGCATGCCCTGCAAAAGGCCCTTTTGAGGGCTGGTAAGGTAAAAGAGCTTTGAACTTTTTTAATTTAGAATAGGGTAGGGCATTTTTTTTATTTTGGGGGGCTTTGTTATTTTATTAGGGGGCTTAGAGTAGGTGTAATTAGTTTAAAATTGTTGTAATATTTTTCTAATGTTTGTAAATATTTTTTTATTTTTTGTAACTTAGTTCTTTTTAATTTTTTGTACTTTAGTTAGTTTATTTAATTGTAGATAATTGTAGGCAGTTTATTTAATTAATTTATTGATAGTGTAGTGTTAGGTTTAATTGTAACTTAGGTTAGGATTTATTTTACAGGTAATTTTGTAATTATTTTAACTAAGTAGCTATTAAATAGTAAATAACTATTTAATAGCTATTGTACCTGGTTAAAATAAATACAAAAGTTGCCTGTAAAATAAATATTAATCCTAAAATAGCTACAATATAATTATAATTTATATTGTAGCTATATTAGGGTTTATTTTACAGGTAAGTATTTAGCTTTAAATAGGAATAATTTATTTAATAAGAGTTAATTTATTTCGTTAGATTTAAATTATATTTAACTTAGGGGGGTGTTAGGGTTAGGGTTAGGCTTAGCTTTAGGGGTTAATACATTTATTAGAGTAGCGGTGAGGTCCGGTCGGCAGATTAGGGGTTAATACTTGAAGTTAGCTGTCGGCTATGTTAGGGAGGGCATATTAGGGGTTAATACTATTTATTATAGGGTTATTGAGGCGGGAGTGAGGCGGATTAGGGGTTAATAACTTTATTATAGTAGCGATGAGGTCCGGTCGGCATATTAGGGGTTAATAATTGTAGGTAGCTGGCGGCGACGTTGTGGGGGGCAGATTAGGGGTTAATAAATATAATATAGGGGTCGGCAGTGTTAGGGGCAGCAGATTAGGGGTACATAGGGATAACGTAGGTGGCGGCGGTATGCGGTCGGCAGATTAGGGGTTAAACATTTTTAATAGAGTGGCGGCGATGTGGGGGGACCTCGGTTTAGGGGTACATAGGTAGTTTATGGGTGTTAGTGTACTTTAGAGCACAGTAGTTAAGAGCTTTATGAACCGGCGTTAGCCCATAAAGCTCTTAACTCTTGACTTTTTTCTGCGGCTGGAGTTTTGTTGTTAGATTTCTAACGCTCACCGGCGTTAGAAAGATCCCATTGAAAAGATAGGATACGCAAATGGCGTAGGGGGATCTGCGGTATGGAAAAGTCGCGGCTGCAAAGTGAGCGTTAGACCCTTTCCTGACTGACTCTAAATACCAGCGGTAGCCCAAAACCAGCGTTAGGAGCCTCTAATGCTGGTTTTGACGGCTAACGCCAAACTCTAAATCTAGCCGTTTGAAAGTTATACAATACAATATTCAGAAACCCACTTATTATTGGAAGTCATCTTCCTTTCACTAAAGAAAAGATACTCCTAACAAAGCAGTAGGTTGCACACAGAAAATTATTTAAGTGTGGAAAGCATATAATATAGACCATACGTGTAAGTACTTGCAGTAGCAGAAAAAAGAAAAGTTCATATTACTATTCTTTATTTATACATTTGAAAACATGTTTGCAGCACCTAATAATAGAAATTAACACAGGTTTAGATTTATATGATGTATAATTACATTACAGAAATTACATAGATTAAAGTGGCACAGATATATAAGGATGATGAGGACCCTGCTAAAAAGGGAGCTAACACCTGCAAAAGGGAATGGTATAAACTTAGTTTTAGACAGGTAAATTATCTATCACCTAGATTACGAGTTTTGCGTTACAGCTTTTAACGCTGAAAAAAATGGCAATTCCAGCTAAATGGCCTGTAACGCATATTAGGAGTCGTGTTGTTATAGCTATAAAAAAAAATATGTTTTGTGTGGGATTTCCATAGTGCCGGTATTGCAGGTTGTTTGTTCAGGCTAAAATGCTTGCAGCCTATACCGATACGATCCATGCCGCCATCTGTGACCAGTAGTTATGAGCTTTGTGAAACATTTTTGTTACAAAGTACACTAACACCCATAAACGACCTATTAACCCCTAAACCGCCATCCCCTGAAATCGCCAACACTATAAAAAAGTTATTAACCCCTAAACCTCCGGCCTCCCACATCGCTGCCACTAAATAAACCTATAAAACCCCTAAACCTCGGGCCTCCCACATCGCTGCCACTAAATAAACTTATTAACCCCTAAACCGCCGGCCCCCCACATCGCAAAACACTAAATTAAACGATTAACCCCTAAACCTAACACCTCCTAACTTTCAATTAAAATTACAATATAACTATCTTAAAATAAATAAAACCTTACCTGTGGGAAAAAAAAAACATTAAACTATAAATTAACCTAACATAACTATTCTAATAAAATAAAAAAATACTACCAATTAAAAAATCTAAATTACAAATTTAAAAAAACCTAACACTATGAAAAAAATTAAAACATCTAAAATTACAAAAAATAATAAACACTAAATTACGAAAAATAAAAAACACTAAACTTACAAAAATAATAAACAAAATTATCAAAAATAAAAAAATGCACCTAATCTAATAGCCCTATAAAAATACCCCCCCAAATAAAAACACCCCCTAGCCTACAATAAACTACCAGTTGCCCTTAAAGTGGCCTTTTGTAGGGCATTGCCCTAAGTTAAACAGCTCTTTTATCTGTAAAAAAATACAAAGTCCCCCCAACAGTAAAACCCATCATCCAACCAACCCCCCAAATAAAAAACATAACTCTAAAAAAACCTAAGCTACCCATTGCCCCTAAAGGGGCATTTGTATGGGCATTTCCCTTAAAAGGGCATATAGTTTTTTTTCATTGCCCTTAAAAGGGCATTCAGATTTTTTAAAAAAGCCCTAATCTAAAAAAAAAAACACCCAAAAAAATAAAAAAAAGACATCCATCTCCATCCAGGCGCTGAACAGTCTTCATCCAGGCGGCGATATCTTCATCCAGCCAGGGGATGTCTTCTATCTTCATCCCAGCAGCGGAGCGGAGCCATCCTTGAAGTCGAAGACATCCTGCGCGAAGCGTCCTCTTCATATGGTCACTGCCATACACTGAAGTTGAATGCAAGTTAGCCGTTTCAAAATGGCGTACCTTGCATTCCTATTGGCTGGTTTGATTCTTCAAATTCAAATCAGCCAATAGAATGAGAGCTTCTGAAATCCTATTTGCTGTTCAAAATAGCCAATAGGATGAGAGCTTCTGAAGATATCGCCGCCTTGATGAAGACTTCTCGCCGCCTGGATGGAGATGGATGTCCGGACTTCAGGAACCGTGAGTAGATATTCTGTGGGTAGTGTTAGTTATTTTTTTTTTCATTTTTTGGGTGTTTGTTTTTTTTAGATTAGGGCTTTGGGCTTTTTTAAAAGAGCTGAATGCCCTTTTAAGGGAAATGCACATACAAATGCCCCTTTAGGGTCAATGGGTAGCTTAGGTTTCTTTTACAGTTAGGTTATTTTATTTGGGGAGGTTGGTTGGGTGGTGGGTTTTACTGTTAGGGGGACTTTGTATTTTTTTTACAGATAAAAAACCTGTTTAACTTAGGGCTATGCCCTACAAAAGGCCCTTTTAAGGGCTATTAGTAGTTTATTGTAGGCTAGAGGGTGTTTTTATTTTGGGGGGGGGACTTTTTATTTTTATAGGGGTATTAGATTATGTGTAATTTTTTTATTTTTGATAATTTCGATTTTTATTTTTTGTAAGCATAGTGTTTTTTATTTTTTATAATTTTAGATTTTAATTTTTTTTCGTAGTTTCAGATTTTTTAATTTGTAATTTAAATTGTTTAATTGATAGTATTTTTTTATTTTATTAGAATAGTTATGTTAGGTTAATTTATAGTTTAAATGTTTGGTTTATTTTTATTTCACATGTAAGTTTTTATTTATTTTAAGATAGTTATATTGTAATTTTAATTTAAAGTTAGGGGGGTGTTAGGTTTAGGGGTTTAATAGTTTAATTTAGTGTTTTGCAATGTGAGGGGCTGGCGGTTTAGGGGTTAATAGGTTTATTTAGTAGCAGTGATGTGGGAGGCCGGAGGTTTAGGGGTTAATAGGTTAATTTAGTGGCGGAGATGTGGGAGGCCGGAAGTTTAGGGGTTAATAACTTTATTATAGTGTCAGTGATTCGGGAAGCAGCGGAATAGGGGTTAATAACTTTATTATAGTGGCAGCGATGTGGGGGAGCGGCGGAAAAGGGGTTAATAACTTCTATTAATGGCGGCAATGTCAGGAGCGGCAGATTAGGGGTTAAAAAATGTATTTAAGTGTCGATGATGACGGGATCGGCAGATTAGGGGTGTTTAAACTTGGGGTTTATGTTAGGGTTTTTCCCCATAGACATCAATGGGGTTGCGTTACGGAGATTTTTCATTCCACACTTCAGGTGTTAGGTTTTTTCTAACACTCTCTCCCCATTGATGTCCATGGGGGAAAGCGTGCACGAGCACCTCAAAGCAGCCCTTGGATTTTGTGTGGTATGGAGCTTAACACCACCATATCACACGCACAAGGTAACTCATAATGGCAGCGCTATGAAGAGTGAAATAACTAAACTTTTTTGGCGTTAGTTTCGAACCCTGTTTAGCGCAAAACTCGTAATCTAGGTGTATGTTTTAAAGGCAAGGTTACAGAAACATAAATAAGAACAAGAGAGTTTAATGAAAGTGATGTGTGTTAGGATTGATTATATGCCTTTAGGATTTCAAGTTTTGAAACAGCCTGATATATGATATTGTTGCAAAAGATATATTTATATATATATATTTCATAGGTATGGGTCGACTCTCAATGTCAGACAGGAAGAATTAGTTTTTCCTGTCTGACATTGAGAGTCCGGCTGGTGGCAGCAGCTGCGCTTGTTTCCA
This sequence comes from Bombina bombina, assembly GCF_027579735.1. Classification (NCBI taxonomy): domain Eukaryota; kingdom Metazoa; phylum Chordata; class Amphibia; order Anura; family Bombinatoridae; genus Bombina; species Bombina bombina. The sequence goes on from NC_069500.1 coordinate 1,073,190,665, forward strand.
GCTTTGTTCCTATGACATGTTGTTGTGAAAAAGGCCTGATGTAAGACGGAAATGTCGACCCTTTAAATACGATCTACAATAAAATTTAAACCAAAAATGAAATCCGGAGAGTGCCCATACCTATGAAATTTATATATGAAATATTACTTTGGACTTCACCCAGGTTACGTGTGGATTACATAAGATGGAGTGCTTGGTCAACTACTCTGCAATATATATATATATAATATATATATAAACAGAACAAGTAAAAAATATAAAAAGATAAATAGTATAAAGGATTGATAGTATTAGAGGTAAAAATGTGTATATTATATCACCCAGGCTAATGCAAACTGCACTTTCTGGCATCATGAGATGCTATAGTTTTTGGCCTTGTTTTTAATAACAAGTGAATAGAAACAAAGTTTTACATCTGTATACAGGTGAAACTCGAAAAATTAGAATATTGTGCAAAAGTTCATTTATTTCACTAATGCAACTTAAAAGGTGAAACTAATATATGAGATAGACTCATTACATGCAAAGCAAGATAGTTCAAGCCGTGATTTGTCATAATTGTGATGATTATGGCTTACAGCTCATGAAAACCCCAAATCGGCAATCTCAGAAAATTAGAATATTACATGCAATCAATAAAACAAGGATTGTACATAGAACAATATTGGACCTCTGAAAAGTATAAGCATGCATACTGTATGTACTCAGTACTTGGTTTTGGCCCCTTTTGCAGCAATTACTGCCTCAGTGTGGCGTGGCATAAAAGCTATCAGCCTGTGGCACTGCTGAGGTGTTATGGAAGACCAGGATGCTTCAATAGCGGCCTTCAGCTCTTTTGCATTGTTTGCTGGCCAATCAAGCACAGTAATCCCAAGGTCATTGAACCAGGTTTTGGTGATTTTGGCAGTGTGGGCAGGTGCCAAGTCCTGCTGGAAAATTAAGTCAGCATCCCCATAGAGCTCGTCTGTGGAAGGAAGTGCTCCAAAATCTCCTGGTAGATGGCTGCGTTGACCCTGGACTTAATGAAGCACAGTGGACCAACACCAGCAGATGACATGGCTCCCCAAATCAACACAGACTGTGGAAACTTCACACTGGACTTCAAGCGTATTGCAGTGTATGCCTCTCCATTCTTCCTCCATACTCTGGGTCCTTGGTTTCCAAATGAGATGCAAAATTTGCTCTCATCAGAAAAGAGGAGTTTGGGCCACTGAGCAACAGACCTGGTCTATTTTTTTTTAGCCCAGGTAAGACACTTCTGACATTGTTTGCTTGACAAGAGGAATACAACATTTGAAGCCCATGTCCAGGATCCGTCTGTGTGTGGTGGCTCTTGATGCACTGACTCCAGCCTCAGTCCACTCCTTGTGAAAGTCCTCAACACTTTTGAATGGCCTTTTCCTGACAATCCTCCCCAGGCTGCGGTCATCCCTGCTGCTTGTGCACCTTTTTCTTCCACACTTTTCCCTTCCACATAACTTTCTATTAATGTGCTTTGATACAGCACTTTGGGAACATCCAACTTCTTTTGCAATTACCTTTTGAGGCTTTCCCTCCTTATGGAAGGTGTCAATGATGGTTTTCTGCACAACTGTCAGGTCAGCAGTCTTTCCCATGATTGTGATTCCTACTGAACCAGACTGAGAGACCATTTAAAGGCTCAGGAACCCTTTGCAATTGTCATGGCTTAATTAGCTGATTAGAGTGGGACACTTTGAGCCAAGAATATTGCACCTTTTCACAATATTCTAATTTTCTGAGATTGTGGATTTGGGGTTTTCATGAGCTGTAAGCCATAATCATCACAATTATGACAAATCATGGCTTGAACTATCTTGCTTTGCATGTAATGAGTCTATCTCATATATTAGTTTCACCTTTTAAGTTGCATTAGTGAAATAAACTTTTGCACGATATTCTAATTTTTCGAGTTTCACCTGTATACTATATAGCCTGATAGATGGTTTCTTGAATCTACTAACTTCCTGTAATTAAACATATTTGCAAGAGAAATAGGTACCTAATATAGGCTAAATGCCTATTAAAAATTCTCATTTTATATTTAATGTCTCACATGCTAGTAAAATATTCTCTTCTTTTTAATTATCAAACACTCAAAGGGACAGTCTAATCCAAAAATTTTATTGTTTAAAAAATAGATAATCCATTTATTACACATTCCCGTTTTGCATAGACCACCGTGGTTATATTAATATACTTTTTACCTCTGGGATTACCTTGTATCCTGCCCCATTATTTCAGTTCTTTTGACAGACTTGCATTTTAGCCAATCAATGCTATCTCATAAGTACCTCCTCAGGAGTCACAATGATATTTATATGGCACACATGAACTAACGCCACCTAGCTGTGAACAACTGTCAAATGCATTACGATAAGAGGCAGCCTTCAAGGGCTTAGAAATTAGCATATGAGTCTACCTAGGTTTAGCTTTCAGCAAAGAATACCAAGAGAACCAAGCTAATTCTATGATAAAAGTAAATTGAAAAGGGGACGTGACTGAGCAGCATCCAAGATGGCTGCTTTTTCCAATGGCTGATTGCTGGAGCTGGTGAATCCGCTATTTACCACTCACTAGAATCTGAGTTTCTCTTAAATTATTTTGTGAAGCCCAGTACTTGCTAGATAGATTGCTGCAACTATTAAATGAGTTTTCAGCCCAAAAAAAGTAACAGATGAAGTGTGTAGCGGAGGCCATGTAATGGCCTGGGCCTTCATTTAACAACCCATAGATAAGCAGCTATATATGCTGAATAATTTTTATTTTCTCTAAACCTTTGATCATAGCATTGACAATGCATGAGTTTGGGACTAAAGTTTGTGCACTATTGGAGGAGCACTTTACAAAGCTGAATTTTTGGTTTGAATGGTGCTTTGATGTAAACTTATCTATTTCCGACAACATTGATGGCGACCTGACTTCTATTACTTGGGAGATGGACTAACCTGCTGAGGTAAGAACAATCTTGACAGAGGTGTCGGAAGAACCACATGCTTGAAGAACCACATGCTCAGAGTCGTCCTTCACCTACAAAGGTATATAAAAGCAGTGCAGCGGCATCTTGCTGAGGCTCCGTAAACAGACCGGGTGTTGTAGTATGTAACAGCCAGAAATCAACAGTTGGTCTGCAGTTTACAACTGATACCTACAACTAACATCTCAGAGGACATTATAAAGACCAGTTAGATACCCGGAAAGAGTTGGTAACCTGAAACGAGCTCCTCGAGGCTTAAGGCCTATGCCGCGATCCTAACTTCATACGCACCACGCGGCCCACAACAACAGAAGAGGTTAGCCCAGACTAGCGCTTCAACTTCAGCCCTAAATAACAGGAGATTACAAACCGATTACTCACACAAGAGAGAAGGCTGTCGTCCCACTTAGATCAGCACCGGTGGCGAGCAACTCAAGTAGCAGCCGGTGAGTAAACGGTTAACATGCCGATATTATACGCACTAGATTAGAGCACAAGATAAAAGAAGGTGATCGTACCAAGGGGCTTATCAGTGTATAAAAGACTCTGTATTGCCAAAAGACAGATTAAAGCCATTAACAACACCTCCGGCAAATACTTTGCATAGTACTCTTTTAAAAATTACAACTGCTATTTTCTGCAAGCTTACAAGCATTTAGCACACAAGGCCCTAACTTATCTAACAGCTACTAAAGACTACCTTAAACGCACCAGCAGGGCTTAAAAACAGCATTTGCAAAAATAAAAGGACAGAAAGATAAAAAGCCTAAAAAGAACTCTCAGATAACAATACTGTGACGCACTGACAAATTGGGCATAAGATTAGTTGTTTGCTAATTGCTCTTTATAGACTGATATACCACTGACTCACTGGGATATCACAAAAGAAGCTCTTATTGAACTGCTGACAAGATTAATACCGCAGAAATACAGTATAAACAAAACACACTACTGTATACCTCATTCAATACCATCTGATCTACCTTTACTATCAAATCATCAGGCACTTACCTCTATCCCTTTTCCCGTTACACTAAGTGGTGACGGGTCATATCCCTATTACCTTTTCCCGTGATCGCCCTGTGAGGGTAAAGTCCCATTGGAGGTACAGTGTCAACCATTACTATAAAAACACTACCAAAAAATAAAAACCAGCAACGGTCATAATGTCACAGAGAAAAAATCTTCGACAGGACAAGCCGCAAAAGTTACCACAAAACAGCCAAAATACAGTACACACCTTCTTTAAACAAACAGACCTCAGCTCTAAATGCAAAGATGCTGAAGACCTACAAGCTACCACAACAGAAGAACTAGACCAAGACAGCATACAGACCAAAATGGACGACAGACCAGCCACCACTCAGACACACGAAGATAGCACTCCCATCACATATCAAGCTATGGCGGCCCTGATTGAACAGGTTAAATACTGTATTAAAGATGAATGTGCAGACCTTAAAAAAGAGATAACAGACCTTGGTCATAGAGTGGATACACTAGAGGAACACGAATTTGTGGTCTCACAAAGATTGGCGAAACTTACTACCAACCAAGCACAACAAGTCCAGTATCTAACTGACCTCGAGGATAAAATTGATGACTTGGAAAATCGTACAAGAAGAGGGAATCTTCGCTTTCGAGGAATCCCTGAAACAGTTGCAAACCACGATATTAGAGACTATCTACAAGCTTTATTCAGGGAGATCCTTGGAAATGATATATCAGACAACGAGGAAATTCCCCTAGATAGAGCACATCGGGCGCTTCGCCCAAAACCTCCGGATGATATGCCTCCAAGAGACATTGTAGTACACTTCCAAAACTATAGACAAAAAGAAGAAGTATATAATGTTGCAAGGAAACACCAAGTTATAAATTTCAAAGGCTACAAAATTCAAATATTTCAAGACCTATCCCAAAGAACCCTTCAGAAGAGGAGAGATTTTCAGCCTTTAACATCACATCTGAGGTCATTACACATCCCATATCGATGGGGTTTCCCCACCTCAGTCATAGTTATGAGGAATGGAAAGAAAATTGAATGCTCCTCTCTAGCAGATATCAACAGATTCTATAACCTACTAAACATCAACCCACCAGATAGCGGAAAATCCTCCTCTCCCCATGCTCGACTAGACAAGCTTGAAAATCCCAAGTCACAAAGAAGACCAGGACCTGATACCAACAATAAACAGTCCAAGAGAAGACAGATAACTCAGAACAACGCTGATATCGAGGACACAGACTCTCCAGGATGAGTAACTATAACTGTCCATTTATTTATTTATTTTTTCCTTTGTAACTATTGTTCATCGAAATACCTAATAGTTCAATTATAGAGACTTGATAATTATGTTCCCCATTGGTTAGACCAGGGGGAGATAGAGGACTATCTTTGCACCGAAAAACCCAGGGGACTGTCATATGAGAAAAATATAACCACCTCATTGATAATACAATGATCCTACTTGTTGACTGTAATCTTTTAAGTTCATTACTACTTAGCAATTTTTTGTTGTAACTCAATTTATTATATGTTGCTTAACAGGTTTAAAGGTTAATATGTTATCTGAATGTAATTTCTCAAGTTTATTAATACTTTGCTATTTTTAACTGAGCACAATCTACTATATGTTGACTGATAGGCTTAAATAATAATGTGCTATAGGGGATACCTATTACTTCACTACAGTATCATGATACTCATATAGATGTTCCCCCACACCTCATTAGCACATTCATGTTTATTAAATGCCACATATAGAACCAGATATTTATACCCCTCCCTTGGCTTAAATACCTGTAAATAGTGCCCCATTGGTTAGACCAGGGGGAGATAGAGGACTATCTTGGCACCGAAAAACCCAAGGGACTGTCATATGAGGAAAATATAACCACCTCATTGATGATACAATGATCCTACTTGTTGAATGTAATCTTTTAAGTTCATTACTACTTAGCAATTTTTTGTTGTAACTCAATTTATTATATGTTGCTTAACAGGTTTAAAGGTTATTATGTTATCTGATTGTAAATTCTCAAGTTTATTAATACTTTGCTATTTTAACTGAGCACAATCTACTATATGTTGCCCGATAGGCTTAAACAATAATGTGCTATAGGAGATACCTATTACTTCACTACAGTATCATGCTACTCATATAGCTGTTCCCCTACACCTCATTAGCACATTCATGTTTATTAAATGCCACATATAGAACCAGATATTCATACCCCTCCCTTGGCTTAACTACCTGTAAATAGTGAACTGTCACCCATAGTCCAATAACCATACCCTTAAAATTCGATGATCATTACCTAATCCTATCACCCTTAAAGGAAACAGAATGATCACTTGGTTGTTCCAGCACTTACATACCTTGTACTAACTGCTAAATGGTCTTATAATTCCCTGTTATAAAAATACTGTTGTTCATGTCATTAGTACTAAACTACTATTGTCAGCCTATTGAGATTCGAATCCAAGAAACGACACGCCTAAGAAATACAGTAAACGCAATACGAAGTGGATTTAGACCTACTTCTTATGGCTTAATTTTAATTTACAGCAAGATTTCAGAAAGCAGGCCAATTGTTGATTGAATATAGAATTTCTATGCAACCCCACATTATGCAAACACCCGGTCTGTAAAATATAGCTCCCATACTAAATTTGAAAAAAGAAGCTATTGTCAGTTTTGCTATAGTGATACGTTCTAACACAGCTCAACCCTCATTCATTCAAAGATCACTCATACCTCGTGGTCGGACCATAGCATGGTCTCTGCTATCTTTAAATGGTCTGACAGACCACGACATACATTTAACTGGAGACTGAACGACCATTTACTTACTGACCAAGAACCGGTAGACGATATCAAAAAACACACTGACGAATATTTTCTACTAAACAAACCTGAAGATACATCCATGGCAAATAACTGGGAAGCTTACAAATGCTTCATCCGGGGAGTTATCATAAAGCACAATGCCCAACAACGTAAAAAACATATGGCCCAATACAATACTCTGACTGAAGAATTATCCACCTGTGAGGCAGCTCTTAGAGCAGACCCCACCTCAGCCTCTAACCTAACCAATTTAGCACAAGCAAGAGAAAACCTCAATAAATTTCTTATACAAAAAGCCCATATGAGAGCGATGACCACTAGGTCTAAGTTCTTCATTGAGAGTAATAAAGCAGGTAGATTACTAGCCAGATCTCTCAAGAAACGGAGAATTTCCAATTTTATTAAAACAATCAGAGGCCACACAGGAAAGAACATTCACACAAATGAAGGAATCACTACAGCATTTGTCTCTTATTACACAAACTTATATAATATACAAAACAACACAGCCATAGACAAAACAGAAAACCTAAGGTCATTTCTAGCCGCTATAGATACACCGAACATTACTGATGAGAATAGACAATTGTTAGATTCCCCTATTACCCACCGGGATATTACTTTAGTAATACAATCACTGCCGAACGGCAAATCTCCGGGCCCTGATGGCCTTACAGCAAAATTCTATCAACTCTTACAGAAACAGATAAGTCCTCATCTTTTATCACTCTATACTGATATAGATAGCGGTATCACTCTCCCTAGTACACTTCTCGAGGCAATGATTACGGTTGTTCCCAAACCGGGTAAACCCATCGACACAGTAGGTAATTATAGACCGATATCGCTCATAAATATAGATATAAAAATATATGCGAAAATTCTTGCTAATCATCTGAGCATGATACTACCTGATATAATACATCCTGACCAAGTGGGCTTTATTAAAGGACGAGAGGCGAAAGACAATACCATAAGATTACTTCATTCACTACACCATGCAGCCCATAACAATACGCCACTAATTTTGCTCTCCACTGATGCTGAGAAAGCTTTTGACAGGGTGGACTGGCAATTTATGTGGTCCGCCCTGTCAAAATTTGGCCTTTCAGACAAATTTATCACTAGAATACAGGCCTTATATCATAACCCAAGTGCCAAAGTCAGAATAAACAACACCATCTCGCAGCCCTTCCCTATTTCCAATGGCACCCGCCAAGGATGCCCACTCTCCCCACTACTATTCGCTCTTACGGTCGAAATCCTGGCGATACAAATTAGAAGCAATCAACATATTCAAGGATTGAAATTTGGTAATATTACCCAGAAATGCCTTCTGTTTGCCGATGATGTGATTCTCACATTACAATCTCCAAATACTTCCCTACCAGCCCTCATAGAAACACTGGACAGATATAAAACAGTATCCAACTTCTCCATTAATATGGAGAAGTCGGGACTGATGCCAATTAATCTAACATCTGAGGAGATACAGTCCATTACACAGAAAACAAATTTCGCACTGACAGATAAACTTAAATATTTAGGATTAGTGATTCCCAAAGACACACACAAGCTATTCTCTGATAATTATACTACCCTCCATAACAGCATCAAGAAATTGTTAGACTCATGGCATAGACAAGGACATCTATCATGGTTAGGCCGAATAAATACGGTGAAAATGATGATTATACCCAAATACTTGTACCTGTTCAAAACCCTACCTATGACTATATCTAAATCTTATCTTCAAACACAGCAAAAGATGATAAATTCCTTTATCTGGTCGCATAAACGTCCGAGAATAGCCCAACATACATTATACCTCAGTAAAGAGGACGGCGGCCTCAATTTAACGAACTACTATAGAGCAACTCACCTAACTAGAGTGGTGACTTGGAACCACTCCGCACCTTCAAATCTATGGATACAAATAGAGAGCCATCTATCACAAAACAGCCTCATGAGGGATTTGCCATGGATCCCTAAAGACTCTAGACCCCATATTATACAGCACAATGAATATATTAAAACTACCCTAGCAATATGGGATGAATTGATCACACATACAAAAGGAATATCAACACCAGTATCCCCCTTAACCCCTATCCTGCAATACCATATATTTTTAAAACATAGCCTACACACCCATGTAAACGAAAATAAACTCCTTACAAACCTACCAATATACTTAATAACTACTCCTGGAGGAGTAAGAGACAGACTTTCACTTAGTGAAGAACTAGGACCTCCATTCCACAACTGGTACGCATACCTTCCAATAAGACATGCGATTGACCACAGCCCACACAGAGTAGAAATTCTTAGACCAATGACTAAATTTGAGCAATTATGCACTAACCCGAAAAATATTAGAGCCCACCTCTCGCAGATATATAAAATCCTCAGAGGCTCCTTTCCGGAAAAACGCCCAACATATCTAACAAGATGGTCTGACGAACTACACACAGAGATAGATCCTGAGTCTTGGAAACGCGGATTCCGTCACACCCACACCTCCTCCACCTCAATAATCATGTCTGAACTAAACTACAAAATACTAGCCAGGTGGTACTTAACTCCTCAACGACTACGAATGATCTACCCCATAGCTTCCTCCAGTTGCTGGAGGAGATGCGGTGATGTAGGTACCCTAACACATATTTGGTGGACATGCCCAAAACTGGGGGACTTCTGGCTCCAGATAGAAAGACATATAAACAAAACACTAGGTACAGACATAACACTCTCACCGCAGATAGTCCTTCTAAACCACATCCCAAAACTTACCTGCCTTTATCGCAAGAAACTTTTACTCTTAATGATAACCTGTGCAAAAAGATTAATACCTAGGTTATGGAAAACTCAAGACACACCCACTATTGTACAATGGAAATCAGAAGTCACTCATGTTCTCACACTAGAGAAAATGCACTATTGTTATCAGGGTAAATCAGACACAATATTAAACATTCAACTCATCTGGGAACAAAACCCTTAAAACCACACATAAACATCTCCTAACTAATTGGTCATACGGAAGTAACCAGTAAAGAGACCTACCCCTCCCCACCTTCCCTAATCCCATTTACCTCACTTACCTTTTCCTTTCTCCCCCTCTCTCTGTTACTATATTCCTACTTAATTAACTAAGCTGATAAATACCACTGATAATAATAGCTTGAAAATACCCAGAAAATTGGATCTCTGACAGAACGATACAATAACCCTCGCAAATTTATTATGATGTTATCTTATTGTAATGATACTGTAAATGTTAACATTTGTCATTGTACCGATTTTCAATAAAAATTATTTGAACAAAAAAAGCAGTGCAGCAAGAGATCATACTCTTGTAGATGTAGCCTCTCGTGAGAGCAAGTGACAAGTACAGGGGACAGATAGTTTTGCAGATAGTGACATCCTTGCTTCCCCGGAGAATACTAGAGAAGTTGCAAAGCTACAAGCCAGACTGCTGATGACTGTAAGAGCCAGCTCTCCATGCTTACACAGCATGGGAAATATAAACGCTGCCAAGGGTCTAATCTCTTCCAGCAGCAATTTCTAACTTTTGTGGATTTTAATAATTCCAGGATCACTGTCACACAATCTCCATAGCTGAATATACAATCTTTAATACATAATGCTTAAGACCTAACAGGATCCTTAGTATATTTCTTATCACTAACTTATTGCAGCATGGTTTCTCAAGGTTATTGATGCCTTATTTGGCTGATGGACTCTGTTGTAGTATTTTATCTTTCTGGGTTGTTTACTGGCTACCTGCCATCTTTTTACTGGAATTAAACATTTTGGATGTCATAATATTTAGTATAAAGTTGCATGTCTTCATTTTGTTAATCTACTTATATTCTCTTCCTTCTTTATAGTAAGGGGCAGAGGCATAACTAGAAACCACAGGGCCCAGGTGCAGGAATCTAAGAAGGGACCCCCCCTACCCCCCACCCCCCAAAAAAGTGAATTTGATACATATTTTTTTTTCTTTCATTTAACACAGAACAAAATTGTGAATCAGATTACATGTCTACAAAAGGAGGTACCCTGTGCCCACAATCTGTGAGATGATCTGACCCCCCATTACACTGTTTAACCCACCAGTACTGTATATAGTGAGTCAGTGACACAGTCTAAAATCTGCCGGTGAGATGGCTGGTCTGACCCTACCCGCCCCAGTACTTTATAAAGTGACCACAGTAGTCTGTGACATGGTCCAACCCCCCCCCCGTACTGTATATAGAGGTACTGTATAGACTGAAACTGTTTACCCCCCGCCTCCCCATGCTGTAGTAACAAGGTCTGTAATTTGCTGGTTCCACAAACATACACACACACACACACATACATGCATAAATACACACACAGTCACATACATACATACACACATACACACATAAACACCAATGGGTAAAACAGAAACACTAACCAGACAGAGACCCTAGTGAAGCATCATGCCACACTCACATCTAGTCTCCTTAGTTGTAGTCAGTTTGCTCCAGATGTATCACCCAACTTTATTATGATCAGGTTGTTGAGCTGTCTGCGGCCGGGACAGAAAGGCACATATAGTACACAATAAATGTTCTTAATCTATACTAGCTCAAGAGTAGTGTCAATGATGTACTATTGGATTTGTTAGATGTCTGATGGCCTTTAATTCCTCCCTAATCAACATACAACAGGTCTATGGGGCAGGTATCAATAGTTTTATCCAACTAGTTATGTTTGTTTATTGAACTGTTCTCAGTCCATCCTGATAAACTTATTTTTACTAGATTTGGGAATCAGGCTTATAGACATTCTACTACAGAAGTTCTCATTGCCTCCTATTCTCAATAGTAGTATAATGTTTTCTACCTCAGGATTTCTCAGAAGTGCTCCTCCTCAATTTGCATATAGTCTTACAGATACTTTTTCAGATCTTTCATTATCCTATTTTCTGTTTATATCAATTCTTGTTATCTCATTGCATAATGTATATGATCTTGTATTAAAATGTGTTTTTTCTTTCTACTGTGAACACTAAGGGACCTGTTTAGAATTGCAAAATTTTTTACCACATTTCCCTTATAGTTTAATCATATTATTCCAAAATGATTTCCATTATATGAATATGAATATAGTTCTTGTATTATTTATAATACGTTTCCATAGTTCACCTCCTGCTAAGAATTATCTAACATGCTGTACTGTGATACATATCTTTAGTTCATTTGTATATAATCCAAGTATATATGCTGTTCAATTTATATGCTTCTAATGTAGCTGACATTGCCTTTTTTGGGAGATTTGTTATCTAGTCTTATACTTTACAATCATAGAGGTTTTTTAATAACTCTATATTCACTATGATGTATGGAAAACATTTATAGTTTGTTTATATTATATATGGAAACTTCAAAAAAATTGTAAAAAAAGTAAATTGAAGAGTTGTTTAAAATGATATGCCCTATTTGAATTATGACATTTTATTTTGTCTAGACTGTCCCTTTAACATACTTCATTCATTTGAATTACCTTTGTTATTATTTCTATATACTTTTAATTACCATAGGGCCTGCACCAATGTAATATTACAAGGAGCCTGCCTGATGAAGCCCCCTGAGGATTTGAGATGGGTGAAATTTGTGCTGTGTATAGGCATGCCCATGTTGGTAGTTGACCTTGACAAACTTTGCTCTAAGATTACTGGCTGGTTGCTGTTCAGCACCACAGTGTCAGTAACTCCTTTTAATTTCCTTATTTGATTTAGGAGTATGCTTGAACCAGTGGTGAAATTAAAGAGTTGTACAGCAGTAACTACAAGGGAGCAGTTGAGAGTTATATCGTGGGTGGGCCTGATCAACACTGTGAGCCACAAACTATGAGTATGCTGGACAATGTTGTAATTATTTCAATTTGACAGCCTGATGAAACCGTGCTTTGACATGGAGAAATGCGTTGCTAATGTTTTTAACCTTTTAATAAACTTTTAACATTTGTCACTTTGCTGCACTTTTTTATCTGTTGGATCTACAACTTTGTGGCCAACCCTGTGGTATCCATACATCTGCCACTGTGCCCAGGAGAGTATTGGCTTCCTTCTCTGACCAGTGTGTGAGACACCTTGTGGGAACTACCTTGTATCCCTGGATTCCCTCTGGTGGGACAAGGATCTGATTAGTTCCAGCTTGCCTAGGAGTCTGCCGGGCTACTCTTTGGTCTCAGCTTGCCTGCACTGCACATTGGTGCATTCCATCACGTGACGTGAGTAGGTTTATGCTTACTCTCATGTCCTACTCCTTGCTAGTTTGATCTGCACTATGTGGGGCCATCTACTTTTTGTATTTTAGATGATGCGATCCTGTGTTGTGGCGTGACACACCAGAGGAGCTGCCTGAGGATTTTGGAATTCTTCTTTTTTGACATTTTTCTTCATTAGGACTTTTTATCTATTTTCATTACATTTTGATATTTTATTTTATTTATCCTATTTGTCATTTGCTTATTGTGCAACATAAGTGTTATGTATTGTAATTTTTGCATATTTTTTGCAATACTTGTGATATCAATATTGTATGCTGATATCTATCACTTTATGCTATTGAGATATCAGTACTAAACTAAGTCTAGTGATATTATTATACCGGTTATTGTACTAAGATTATTTAATTTGGTTATATATTTTATAGATTATCAGATCTATTATTAGACATAACCGGCCTCGATACATTATTTTATTTATTTATATTACATTTGTTAAAGGTATATCATCTTGTTTTTTTATTATTTGTATATTATTGTATCCATTACTCATTTTACAATTGCTCATTTTTGGCGCCTCTTACCAGTCAGGCATTCTGCTTTTGCCTGCTGTGTATCTGTATATTTAATTTCCTTATTTGACTTAGGAGTATGCTTGAACCAGTGGTGCAATTAAAGAGTTGTACAGCAGCAACTTCAAGGGAGCAGTTGAGAGTTGTATCGTGGCTCTGGGAAGATTGCAAAGGAACTTTGGATCAGGTGGGCCTGATCAACACTGTGAGCCACAAACTATGAGTATGCTGGACAATGTTGTAGTTATTTCAATTTGATGCATCCCCTAGTGCTAAGCAGCAGACTGTTGAGATTATTATTATCAGCATCAAGTGGTATTGAAGCATTATTTGCATTGAATTACTGCAACCTTGGGGCAGTATTCCTGGTAAAAAGCTTTCCAAGCCTGAGAGCAACTTTCTTGGCTATGACACTTTAATTGCTTTTTTTACAGATGGCTCCAATCATGGTGTAAAATGCGTCAGATTGACATTCCTGTGAGTGGTTGAATTGTTTGTAGTAATTTGCTATTGTAATCATGTTACAATAAAGCATAGGTTTTCATATGGTGCCTTGGAGCCTGTGTTGAATTGGTATAGTTCCGGCACCATCCCATACTTAGACTGATCGGCAACTCAGCTCTGTTTTTGGAGTATTGAAAGCAACTGTATGGGGTTTGGCGTTATCCAAGACACAGCACACGCTGAAATGGAGAGAGTGGAAGCTCTCTGACACTAAGAATACATGGAGCAGTAGGCTGTCACTGTAGTAACTTTGTTTGTTTATTTATGTCTATTTTAATAAATTTGTGATTAAGCATTACAAATTTGGTATGTGATATGCTGGCAATCTAAGGTAATTAACTCTTCCTTTTATCTTTTTTTTTTCTACAATGGGTTGTGATGGGTGAGGTTCTCCCTTCTTTGATTGATTTTTTTAACCTCCTTTAAATTTTAGAATCTCTTGCACCAGAATATCCCTAAGGATTTGTGAAAGTGATTTACAGCTGGTATAACAGTTTGTATATATGTCTTGAAGCACTTACTGTGATTTTAAAAACAAATTTTTATTTATACCAAAAAAGTGACATTTTAGGGTTTTATTCCTGTCTTCCATCTTATACCTAAATTATAAACAGTGCACATACCTTTTTTTTTTTTTAATTCTTTTTTATTAAAGAAGCACAGGTACAAAGATTAGAAGTAAACAGTTACAAAGTGGGGATATATCGATATTACAGTACATATTTTGCAGTAGTTTCTACATGTTGGATATCAGTACATCATTAGCAATACACTTGAATTTGATAAGAACAAAAATAAGTGATGATTTCTATGCACATTACAAACTGATCCCAAGAGTGATCGACTAGGATACTTGCCACTCTTAAGTACAGTGATAGATTTATCAGGATTAATGGGGCACCACTTCTTGTTAATCCTGTGTCTCTTAATTTTATAATAACCATATAATAAAACAAAACAAAAACAACACACATACCAAAACAAATACAAAAACAGATAAAAAAAAATGACCACATCATTGCCACAGTGATTCTATCTAGGTACGCAGTTGGCAAATCTAATAGACCTCTGTGACATGGTTAAGGAGAGCGACCATAGTGTGACTTAATTTAAACCCTAACGGTGTGGTAGGAGAGAAAGAGTTGCAGGCTCCTGATAAACTAAAATCTGTGTCATATCATAGGGAGAAGATAGCAGCGTGCGACTTCCACCACCGCTCAGTCCCAGCATTGACAACACTATTACAAACTAAGCCGTGGTGCACGGAGCACATTAAATTTGTCAAGTCAATACAGATACAAGGTGTCATCACTTAAGTTCTAAATGCCCCATAATCAAAGCAGCTACAAAATTGTAGGTAATAGTCCGGTTTAATTTAGCAATCCGTGACAGGTTTATAAAGTGTTTTCAAGCCCTTTACAACAAACCCAAGCCTCTTAACTGAATCCTTTGTACCTGGGTATTTTTTCCTGTCGTATGAATGTGAGCTGTATGACAGCGAGTCAGTAGTTTTCATAGTTCCCACTAGTCCAGGTCTAATTGACCAGTACGTTGCTAGAATATGGGATCCATTCATGTAAGAGAGGGAGAACATTTCCTCATAACAATAAAACACCCAAAAAAAAACCAAAAAACAAATAGCCAACAGGGCTATGGCTACAAACAAAACTGGAGAATACATTTAGGAGATCGACAACGTGGAAACGCTTTGTCATCGACATTATAGCGTTATAGCGCAGCGAATTTGCAAATGAGCCCTGCAACAGTAGTGATCCATTATATTAATGAGGCTATTTTAACCAGCCCATCAGATCCTGAATATGTCCACTTAACCAATACCTTCCCTGTGTCTCTGAGCCCGCAAAGAGCTAGAACCAGCTCTCATTTTGCTTTGCCGGCACAATTGCAGAAGCCCTGAAGTGAAGGGTTTCACACGGTTGCTTTCTAACTCTAGTTCCTGCGCCATATATTCTTTTTGAGCCTTGGATCTCACTACATTATTTATGCAGGGAAGCGTGTCAGCAGATATTTTCAATGTACACGGCTTTGCACTCAACGGAAGCTTTTTTGCCTTATTCACATTATAGCTTTCAAGACAGATATTATCCACAGCGGGGCAGAAAAGGTTCAAATTTCCACCCATCTCTTTTATCCCCAAGTAATCAGGTGCACTAAATGTGGGGATAAAGCTTGTTGGAGCATTAATAAATCCCATGTTCATTAACATTAGGGCAGGTCGATCAGAGGTTGTCTCCACCTTTGCTTCAGTGTGAACAGATGCTGTGTCGGCAGGGGCCTGTTTTAAGCCCTTTGGTTTCTTATACCATTGAACCTCGCTCAAAAGTTCCCCCATTGATGCCGATAGGGAGTCCAATAAAGGTGCAAACAGTTCAGCTAGATTAGCAGTAATAAGTTCCATCTTGCAAAGGTATACAATAAGATATGAACTACGAAGAAACTATATACAGAGTGGCAGCTCTATGTCCCGCCACAGCACCAGCCGGCATCTATCATTAGAAATTGCTTCTCGGTAGCCAAGGGATGGAAATCCTTGATCCCAAAAGGTTCCCAGACACAAATATTGTCAAGGGCAGAACGGATGGCTGAGGATACGACCACTAAACAACTTAATGAGTTACAGCTTATACAGAGCTACATAAGTTAGTGGCCATCTTGGATTGCCGCCCACCGGAAGTCAGTGCACATACCTTTTAAATGCTTCTAGCACTTTTCCCGGAACTTCTACAACATCACTGTCAAGCCACTGCACAGCTCCAGCTTTAGCCATGGAACCTGAAGTGGTGTCTATCAAAAAATATCAAAATAGAAACAACACCCTTTACCTGTGACAACAAATGCATGACAAAATGTGTTTTTTATCCAAATAAGCATAATCTTCATACTCTCCTTCTACAAAGCTCTATTTCTTCATAATAAGGTAATCAGTTTATAACATTTGTATTCTTTATATTTACTAAACCTAAATCAAAGAGTAATCTAATAAAACTTATATGAACCACATAATTTTATACCAGACATTCATAAAAACAATGCCTGTCTAAAGAAGTGTTGAACACATTTGGTACCAACATATCCAGTGTGAAGATGTATTTTGCTTCTCTCTGTAATAATATTAGTCTCTGTCCAGTCCTCTAGATAAGAGGGGCAAATAATCTGTGTAATGTATCTGAAATCAAAGATGGCGTAACCTGCTTTTACAAAGTGTTGAGCTACTGGTTGCTCAGAGTTCCCATTCCTAATTGCAGCTCTTATTGCGGCTCTTTGATTAGCCATTCTAGTTTTCAAATCATCCCTTTTTTGCTTACATAAAGGGCCAGATAACAAGTGAAACGCTATTTAGCACTTAAGCTAGAGCACTAATTGTGCTAGTAGTAAACTTTTTGAGCATGTCGGGTTGCGTTCCTATTATAAGTTGAAAGTAAAACTTTTGAGCTCTTGTGCTAACCCGACGAGCCCAAACAGCTTACTTCTAGTGCAATTAGAATATTGTGCATGCGATAACCTATTCCCCCAAAGAAGTCATGGAGAGAAAAAAAACACCCTACTTACGCGCTAACCCAAGCTCATATTCACATATGCGCTAACCCAACTGTGTTTTTACATATTCGATAAACTGCTCCTTAGCTTAGATGCCTTCTTTTTCAAATAAAGATATCAAGAGAATGAAGAAAAATTGATAATAGAAGTAAATTATAAAGTTACTTAAACGTGCATGCTGTATCTGAATCATCAAAGAAAAAAATTCGGTTCAGTATCCCTTTCATGTCTGTCCGCACAATGATAAATGGACCCCTAAATGTACTTTGTAATGTATTTTTGATATGTTTTGTGAAATGTTTATGTTTCGCAAAACAGTTAACCAGAGTTCTGAAGTTGGGGTAATCAATCGCGTTTATGCTCAACACGTAATATGAAAACCTGTGCGCAAGCATTTGCACTCATGGGGGCCAATTTATCATAGTGCGAGCAGACATGATACGATGTAGCGTACCATGTCCGCCGCACATCGATAAATGCCGACAGCATATGCTGTCGGCATTTATCATTGTACAAGCAGTTCTGGTGAACTGCTTGTGCAATGCCGTCCCCTGCAGATTTGAGGCCAATTGGCCGCTAGCAGGGGGTGTCAATCAATCATGATTTCTGTCCACTGCATCATAGCCTTCGGACAAGTTATGGAGCAGCGGTCTTTAGACCGCTGCTTCATAACTTCTGTTTCCGGAAAGCCTGTTTCAGCCCCCAAATATAATCTGGCCCAATATTGGCCACAAACACTGAGTAGCAAATATTTTGTATTACAGGTTGCCTGGTCTTTAACCCTTTCGTGACAGGGTTCAAGTGTCTACATCGGAACACCTGTTCCGATGTAGACAAATTGAAACTACGCGATCGTGCATACGATCGCGAGATTTCAATTATTGGATCGCATTTGGGGGGCGTCCCTACAACCCTAGGAACGCCCTCCAGACCACGATCAAGTCCTTGAAGCACAGAAGGCTTCAGGACAGCCGTTTGTTATGACGTTCTATTCCGTCATAACGGCTTTAAAGCCCAGTGTAAATATGACGGAACAGAATGACATAACGGCGTTAGAAGGTTAAAGGGACACTCTACTCCAGAATGTTTATTGTTTAAAATATAGATAATCCCTTTATTACCTATTCCCCAGTCTTGCATAACCAACACAGTTATAATAATATTTTTTTTTTACCTCTGTGATTGCCTTGTATCTAAGCTATTGCAGACTAACCCCTTATTTCAGTTATTTGACACTTGCATTTTAGCCAATTAATACTGACTCATAAATAACTCCACGTTAATAAGCACAATGTTATCTATATGGCACATATGAGCTAGAGCTGCCTAGGTGTGAAAAACTGTCAAAATGCACTGAAATAAGAGGCAGCCTTCAAGGGTTTAAAAACTAGCATATGAGTCTACATATGTTTAGCTTTCAACAAAGAATACCAAGAGTACAAAGCAAATTTGATGAGAAAAGTAAATTTGAAAGTTGTTTAAAATTGCAAATGGCCTATCTGAATCATGAAAGTTTAATTTTGACTAGACTGTCCCTTTAATAAAGTACTTCTTGTCCACCCATGGGTGGTGGAATATTTTTTTGCTTGTTAACTAATTGCAGGAAGTACAACCTAAATACTTAAAATACCCAGGTTTATGGGCAGTTCAACCATGAGGTTCTAATATAATAGTTTCTGGGATCTATCTTCATCAGTATATCTCTTAGAGAAAATGACCGTCTATAGCCTATTCTTGGTGGAACTTTATTTAAAAAAATGGAAGAGCATTATCTGTTTGAAGAATCAGCCATTGATATCCTAATATATAGGCCATCCCCCTCTTCTCTACTGTGTATTTTGTACATCCTGTCATCCCTGTCTCTTTTTGATACAGTATTTAACATAATAGTTTGACTTTGATCCCATATCTTAGAGATAAAAAAAATTCACTGACTTTTTCATTGTATCATTGGTCAAAAAATCAGTCCTTCATCTCCACTGGCTGCTTTCTTGCTTGTTCCTGTTTTATTTCTAATAACTGGTTTAAATTGTGATATTGGCAGTGCTCTTTTAAGAGAAAGTGGATGGGAACTTGAGGCTTGTAGGATGGAATTTCTGCTTGTTAGCTTCCTATTGAGAAAGGTACAGAGTCTCACATGTTTCTTATAGATCATGTTATCCAAACCGTTTATTGTTTCAAGATCAGTTTAAATTGTAGAGCTGGTATTGTTGCAATGAATTGATTGAAACATCAAATTAGATCTTCCTGCTTTCCACCCCATACAATAAACAAATAATCTGGATAGCATCTAAAAAGTATTATCCTTGGCAGTTTGAATAAATTTGTGCCATACTATTTGAATTGCTGCATAAATAAGTTTGCATACGTGGGGGTCACATTGGATCCCATCACAGTCCCAACTACCTGGAGCTAATACTTGCATTCAAACCTAAAGTAGCTCATTGTAAGTCACAGTTCTAAAAGATCAATAATCAGTTCACTAGGTGTACCTATGTATGGGTATTTTTTCACATGGTTCTTAATTGATGGTAGACCTATTGTATGTGAACCACATCCACTGTGACCAATAATTATGTCAATTTCAAAGGAGGAAGATTCTGAAAAAAAGTTTAGCAAGTGACATATAATCCTGAGCAAAAGTCTTAGGCCACAATTAGATTTTGTCACGAACCAATCCTCCAGACTAAAAAGAAAAAGAAAAGATCTGGGAGGCATTCTGTCTGACGGGGCTGTGCCGGGATTTTAACACATAGCTCTGTGCTTACTACTCTGTTTACTTGAGCCACAGCCAGTTCTAGCAGTCTGGGAATTTCAAATACAACATCATGCAACCTAAAAGAACTGCCAAAGCTGTATATGTCTAATTGTATTTTCACCTGTGCAAAACACAGGTGCTCTCAATTTTGGTTATACTCTGAGCCAATCCTGTGCAAAACCTCCCTATTTAAGGCTGGCTGCACATTGTCTTCACATTATTTCTGTTTTGTCACAAGCCAGCACCTGTTTCCTGTACTTCAGTACCTATTTGGAGGAAGAGTTCACCTTTGAACCTGCTACACTGTTTACAAGTTTGTCTCCTGCCTTGTGCAATTCCTGCACTTCAGTTATCACCAGGAGAAAGACTTTACCTTTTAACCTGCTACACTCTTAACAAGTTTGTTTCCTGCTTTGTGCAAATTCCAGCATTTCTGATCTTACCAGGAGAAAGACTTTATCTTTGACATCTGCATCACTGTTTACAAGGTTGTATTTTCCTTATCCAGATCCCTGCTCCTCCGTTCCTACCTTGAGAAAGGCTTTCCTTTCTGCATCTCTGCTTACTTGTTTGTTCCGTTCGACTTCTGGTGTATGTGGAGATAACATACCTGAATAGTACATATTTAAAATACCCTGCAAGTATATGCTCATTTGAAGTATTTTGTTATTTAAATAAATCTGTTATCTTTTCAATCTTTATGGCTTCTATTAACCTTTATTTAAAGCAACTGTTCCAGACAATGAGGCTCTCACAAAATATCCTGAGACAGAACGTGACAGAATGTGAAGACCAAAAAAGAGAGCCCTCTGGGATTATTGCTGTATTAGAAGCTGTATTGAAGTTTATCAAGGACATACTTCTAACTTTATGGAACTGGTGGAAACGTTATGTCACCCAACCAAATCCTTGTCTGAAGTAACCTCCTGAACAAGGAAACGTTGTAAAGAACCCTTAACCAAAGAGGAAAAGACTTGGTAAAGACAACTTAATCTCTGTTTCTATTCTGGGGGAACTGGTCACTGCATCTCAGGGTATCCAGTAAGACCCCCTAGAGGATCAAGTTGAGATACAGCCAACTCTAAAAAGGACTCCGATGCTAAGGGAACAAATGATACTTCCACTAGCAAACTGAAAAATTTCCCTGGAGATGACCTAGCTACCATGAATACATCTATTCTACAAGCAACCATTTCTAACACGCTACACGAAAAGGTACCTGATTTGAAACAGTTGGTCATTTGGAGTGCAACTCCTACTACATACACTACTCATGCCACTGTCTCTGTTCTTGTATCTACCACATTGGGGAACTCTGCAAAAGTACCCCCCTGGATTTCCTGCACATTACCTTGTCTCTGCCCTG
The DNA here is from genome assembly GCF_027579735.1 of Bombina bombina. NCBI lineage: Eukaryota > Metazoa > Chordata > Amphibia > Anura > Bombinatoridae > Bombina > Bombina bombina. The sequence goes on from NC_069500.1 coordinate 1,073,212,536, forward strand.
GCTGGAGATTCTCTCAACGTAAGTTACTCTTCAGAAAAAAAAGTCACAAACCTTCCAGCTGAATCAGAGTCTGTTAAATCTAAATCTCCTTCACCCAACTACTCATTAACTGAGAAAGAATTGGATAATATGGTTGATTTGGATATATACGACGCAGATAATGTATTCAATGACTCTGATGGTGAGGTCATATCCTACCCAGAGGTACTCTACCCCTCAGTCACTGCATTGCAAGCTGTTGGGCATAATCAGGAACCTCCAAATCAAACCAATCTTTGTATTTCAACTTTGTGGAATCTTCTTTGGGTCCACAAACTCATGCAGCTGTTTCAGGGAAAGAATCAACTACATTTGAATGTATTAGGTCTTTGAATGGAACACTGGTTTGTAAAACCCATCTTCAGATTTTTGAACAGGCTTTAAGCGCCCAGAGTGTACTCTTTGGAAGGAGTGTCTGTCACAAATCAATCCTCCAGACTAAAAAGAAAAGGTATGGGAGGCATTCTGCTCGACAGGGCTGTGCCGGGATTTAAATCAATGGCTCTGGGCTTACTACTCTGTTTACTTGTGTGTTGAGCCACAGCCAGTTCTAGCGGTCTGGGAATTTCAAATGCAATATCATGCAACTTAAAAGAACTGCCAAAGCTGTATACTCAGGGGATCTTTATTACTGCAGGCCGATACTGAGTGATACTTTATTACTGTAGTCTGATATGCAGGGGTACTTTATTACTGCAGGCTGATACTAAGGGGTACTTTATTACTGCAGACCAATACTCAGTGGTACTTTATTACTGTAGGCTGATATTCAGGGGTACTTTATTACTGCAGGCCGATACTCAGTGGTACTTTATTACTGCAGGCTGATACTCAGTGGTACTTTATTACTGCAGGCCTATACTCAGGGGTACTTTATTACTGCAGGCCGATACTCGGTGGTACTTTATTACTGCAGGCCGATTCTCAGTGGTACTTTATTACTGCAGGCTGATACTCAGTGGTACTTTATTACTGCAGGCTAATACTCAGGGGTACTTTATTACTACAGGCCGATACTTGGTGGTAGTTTATTACTGTAGTCTGATATGCAGGGGTACTTTATTACTGCAGGCTGATACTAAGGGGTACTTTATTACTGCAGACCAATACTCAGTGGTACTTTATTACTGTAGGCTGATATTCAGGGGTACTTTATTACTGCAGGCCGATACTCAGTGGTACTTTATTACTGCAGGCTGATACTCAGTGGTACTTTATTACTGCAGGCCTATACTCAGGGGTACTTTATTACTGCAGGCCGATACTCGGTGGTACTTTATTACTGCAGGCCGATTCTCAGTGGTACTTTATTACTGCAGGCTGATACTCAGTGGTACTTTATTACTGCAGGCTAATACTCAGGGGTACTTTATTACTACAGGCCGATACTTGGTGGTAGTTTATTACTGCAGGCGGATTCTCAGTGGTACTTTATTACTGCAGGCTGATAACTTGTCAGCCTGCTCTGAGGTGGCGGAGAGAAATCAACCCAATCGAATACGATCGGGTTGATTGACACCCCCTGCTAGCGGCCGATTGGCCGAGAATCTGCAGGGGGCAGCATTGCACCAGCAGTTCACAAGAACTTCTGGTGCAATGATAAATGTCAACAGTGTAAGCTGTCAGCATTTATCAATGTGTAGCGATGTGCAGCAGACATCATACGCTACTTCATATCATGTCCGCTCGCATATTGATACATATGCCCCATAGACAGACATACATGTAGATATAGACTATACAGACAGAGAGAACATATAGATATATTAGAGAGATATAGTCAGACAGACATAAATATAGAATATATAGACAGAGATAACAGACAGACAGAACAGATAGATTAGACAGACGTACATGTAGATATAGGGGCATATGTATGAAGCTCCGAATGGAGCTTGCTGCCCCGTGTTTCTGGCGAGCCTGCAGGCTCGCCAGAAACAGCAGTTATGAAGCAGTGGTCACAAAGACCGCTGCTCCATAACCTGTCCGCCTGCTCTGAGCAGGCGGATAGACATCGCCGAAAATCAACCCGATTGAGTACAATCGGTTGATTGACACCCCCCTGCTGGCGGCCTATTGGCGGCGAGTCTGCAGGGGGCGGCATTGCACCAGCAGCTCTTGTGAGCTGCTGGTACAACGCTGAATACAGCGAGGGTATTGCTCGCCGTATTCAGCGAGGTCTGTCGGACCTGATCCGCACTGTCGGATCAGGTCCGACAGACCTTGATAACTAGAGGCCATAGACTATACAGACAGAGAAAACAGACATAGATTAGAGAGATATAGACATGTAAATATAGATTAGAGATATAGACAGACGTACATGTAGATATAGACTATACAGACAGAGAACAGACAGATAGATTATTCAAGAGATATAGACATGTAAATATAGAATACACAGACAGAGAACAGACAGATAGACAGAACAGATAGATTAGAGATATAGACAGACAGACCTATAGATATAGAATACAGACAGAGAGAACAGACAGATGGACAGAACAGATAGATTAGAGAGATTTAGACAGACATGTAGACATAGAATATACAGAGAGAACAGACAGATAGACAGAACAGATAGATTAGAGATATAGACAGACAGACCTACCATGAGATAAACTGTATGAAAATATTTTTAGATTTAGAAAAATTAAAAAAAATAATGTATACAATGTTTGTTTATTTTGTCATAAGAGATCACCAGATAATTAGTTTTCTTGTTTTAAACACAAAGGCATGAGGAGTTAGTGTCAGTCTATACTATTCAGACAGTAAAAAATCAGGGACATTTCCAAAAAAAATTAAATTGCATGACTTACTGTGGGGAAAAGTGAGAACCTGGTTTATGATTACTCTTGTTTTCTCTGTGACATTGCACAACCTTACCCTCCCTGTGTTTTACCCATGATGCGGTTGTTCAACAGAGTATTTACTGCTGCCTGCAACTTCTGTCAGTTCAACTTCATGGGCTGTCAGTTTCACTTTGCACTGCAGGACTGCAACCATGTGGGTGTAAATAAGCTGAGCTTTATAATATTCAGCTGCCTGCAAATATAACTTCTGCAGCGGTGCATGGGCAGAGCCAGAAATTCTTAATGCTTTGGCTGAGGGGTTACTGTAGGTGAGTTGCACTCACACTAATTAGCCTGCCACGTGACGAGTCCCCACTCCTTCACCACTCTGTCTCTTCTCCAGATTTAGTAACCCTTGCATGCTGACCTGTGCTGTCAAGTGCCGGGTAGCTCCTGGGACCGGGGTATATGAGGCTAGTCCCGGGATATGGTACATACCACTGTATTCCGGCACAGTCCCAGTGATTCCGAGGTGCGTGGCAACCCTAGTTTCATTCCATTTAGGTTTTCGAGAGCCAGATTCCTGCTATTACTTAAGTGTAAGGGGAGGCCACTTTAGCCTGAAGAAGCAGTGTTTTCTGATTTTGTTTTCTGTTTTTTTCTTCTTCCTTTTTTTAATACTGCATACCCTGTATTTTCTGATTGTAAAAGAAATAATTATATATATATATATATATGGTATCCCATAATATATTATCCCATTGCTAAACAACAAATCTAATGGTGGCCTATCCTATGGAATACATTTTCACTTTGATTGAAGACGAGTGCTCTTTTTGGCTTTCCTATATATATATATATATATATATATATATATATATAAAGATCCAATGATTGCACTCTCTGGATTTAAACCACAACAACTTTAATGTGTACAAATTAAAGTTGTTGTGGTTTAAATCCAGAGAGTGCAATTATTGGATCTTTTATACTTACGCGTAGATTTAGAGTTCTGCGGCCAAAGGGGTGCGTTAGCTACGCGTGCTTTTTTTCCCCCGCACCTTTTAAATACCGCTGGTATTTAGAGTTCTCTGAAGGGCTGCGTTAGGCTCCAAAAAGGGAGCGTAGAGCATAATTTACCGCCACTTCAACTCTAAATACCAGCGGTGCTTACGGATGCGGCCAGCATCAAAAACGTGCTCGTGCACAATTCCCCCATAGGAAACAATGGGGCAGTTTGAGCTGAAAAAAACTAACACCTGCAAAAAAGCAGCGTTCAGCTCCTAACGCAGCCCCATTGTTTCCTGTGGGGAAACACTTCCTAAGTCTGCACCTAACACCCGAGTCTAAACACCCCTAACCTTAAACTTATTAACCCCTAATCTGCCGCCCCCGCTATCGCTGACCCCTGCATATTATTTTTAACCCCTAATCTGCCACTCCGTACACCGCCGCAACCTACATTATCCCTATGTACCCCTAATCTGCTGCCCCTAACATCGCCGACCCCTACATAATATTTATTAACCCCTAATCTGCCCCCCCAACATCGCCGCTACCTACCTACAATTATTAACCCCTAATCTGCCGACTGGACCTCACCGCTACTATAATAAAGTTATTAACCCCTAATCCGCCTCACTCCCGCCTCAAAAACCCTATAATAAATAGTATTAACCCCTAATCTGCCCTCCCTAACATCGCCGACACCTAACTTCAAGTATTAACCCCTAATCTGCCGACCGGACCTCGCCTCTACTCTAATAAATGTATTAACCCCTAAAGCTAAGTCTAACCCTAACCCTAACACCCCCCTAAGTTAAATATAATATTAATCTAACGAAATAAAATAAATCTTATTAAATAAATTATTCCTATTTAAAGCTAAATACTTACCTGTAAATAAACCCTAATATAGCTACAATAAAAATAATAATTATATTGTAGCTATTTTAGGATTAATATTTATTTTACCGGCAACTTTGTATTTATTTTAACCAGGTACAATAGCTATTAAATAGTTAATAACTATTTAATAGTTACCTAGTTAAAATAATTACAAAATTACCTGTAAAATAAATCCTATCCTAAGTTACAATTAAACCTAACATTACACTATCAATAAATAAATTAAATAAACTATCTACAATTATCTACAATTATATCAACTAAACTAAATTACAAAAAAACAAACACTAAATTACAAAAATAAAAAAAGATTACAAGAATTTTAAACTAATTACACCTACTCTAAGCCCCCTAAAAAAATAACAAAGCCCCCCAAAATAAAAAAATGCCCTACCCTATTCTAAAATTAAAATTGTAAAGCTCTTTTACCTTACCAGCCTTTAAAAGGGCCTTTTGCAGGGCATGCCCCAAAGAAAACATCTCTTTTGCCTGTAAAAAAAAACATACAATACCCCCCACAACATTACAACCCACCACCCACATACCCCTAATCTAACCCAAACCCCCCTTAAATAAACCTAACACTAAGCCCCTGAAGGTCTCCCTACCTTGTCTTCACCACGCCGGGTATCACCGATCAGTCCAGAAGAGGGTCAGAAGTCTTCATCCTATCCGGAAAGAAGAGCTCCTCCAGAGGGTTGGATCAGCGAATCGGATTGAACTTGAATCTGATTGGCTGATTCAATCAGCCAATCAGATTTTTTCTACCTTAATTCCGATTGGCTGATAGAATCCTATCAGCCAATCGGAATTCGAGGGACGCAATCTTGGATGACGTCACTTAAAGGAACCTTCATTCGTCGTTAGTCTGTCGGTGAAGAAGGATGGCTCCGCGTCGGCTGCTTGAAGATGGTCCCGCTCCACGCCGGATGGAAGAAGATAGAAGATGCCGCCTGGATGAAGATGTCTGCCGGTCCGGATGTCCTCTTCTGCCCGGATAGGAGGAAGACTTTGGACCCCCTGGAGGAGCTCTTATTACCGGATAGGATGAAGACCCGGCCTGGTGAAGACAAGGTAGGGAGATCTTTAGGGGCTTAGTGTTAGGTTTATTTAAGGGGGGTTTAGGTTAGATTAGGGGTATGTGGGTGGTGGGTTGTAATGTTGGGGGGGTATTGTATGTTTTTTTTAAAGGTAAAAGAGCTGTTTTCTTTGGGGCATGCCCCGCAAAAGGCCCTTTTAAGGGCTGGTAAGGTAAAAGAGCTTTACAATTTTAATTTTAGAATAGGGTAGGGCATTTTTTTATTTTGGGGGCTTTGTTATTTTTTTAGGGGGCTTAGAGTAGGTGTAATTAGTTTAAAATTCTTGTAATCTTTTTATTATTTTTTGTAATTCAGTGTTTGTTTGTTTTATGTAATTTAGTGTTTGCTTTTTTGTGTAATTTAGTTTAGTTGATATAATTGTAGATAATTGTAGATAGTTTATTTAATTTATTTATTGATAGTGTAGTGGTAGGTTTAATTGTAACTTAGGTTAGGATTTATTTTACAGGTAATTTTGTAATTATTTTAACTAGGTAGCTATTAAATAGTTATTAACTATTTAATAGCTATTGTACCTGGTTAAAATAAATACAAAGTTGCCTGTAAAATAAATATTAATCCTAAAATAGCTACAATATAATTATTAGTTATATTGTAGCTATATTAGGGTTTATTTTACAGGTAAGTATTTAGCTTTAAATAGGAATAATTTATTTAATAAGATTTATTTTATTTCATTAGATTAAAATTATATTTAATTTAGGGGGGTGTTAGGGTTAGGGTTAAACTTAGCTTTAGGGGTTAATACATTTATTAGAGTAGCGGCGAGGTCCGGTCGGCAGATAAGGGGTTAATACTTGAAGTTAGGTGTCGGCGATGTTAGGGAGGGCAGATTAGGGGTTAATACTATTTATTATAGGGTTTTGAGGCAGGAGTGAGGCGGATTAGGGGTTAATAACTTTATTATAGTAGCGGTGAGGTCCGGTCGGCAGATTAGGGGTTAATAATTGTAGGTCGGTAGCGGTGACGTTGGGGGGGCAGATTAGGGGTTAATAAATATTATGTAGGGGTCGGCGATGTTAGGGGCAGCAGATTAGGGGTACATAGGGATAATGTAGGTTGCGGCGGTGTGCGGTCGGCAGATTAGGGGTTAAAAAATTAAATAGAGTGGCGGCAATGTGGGGGGGCCTCGGTTTAGGGGTACATAGGTAGTTTATGGGTGTTAGTGTACTTTAGAGCACAGTAGTTAAGAGCTTTATGAACCGGCGTTAGCCCAGAAAGCTCTTAACTCCTGGCTTTTCTCTGCGGCTGGAGTCTTGTCGTTAGATTTCTAATGCTCACTTCAGCCAAGACTCTAAATATCGGTGTTAGAAAGATCCCATTGAAAAGATAGGATACGCAATTGGTGTAGGGGGATCTGCGGTATGGAAAAATCGCGGCTGGAAAGTGAGCATTAGACCCTTTTCTTGACTGACTCTAAATACCAGCAGGCGGTAAAAACAAGCGTTAGGACCCCCTAACGCTGGTTTGGATGGCTAATGCAGAACTCTAAATCTAGGCGTTAGTTATTTTGCACCCTGTTATCTGTCTTTATAGCGAGTGGGATTGCGCTTTCTACAATTGTGTGTATGTATATATATATATATATATTTATTTTTTTATATATATATATATATATATATATATATATATATATATATATAGTTTCATCACTTAGTTGATTCAGCGCTTCCTGTTGATAATACTTATAAGCTACTCACAGTGGGGAGATTCCTATTATTATTATTATCAGGTGTTTGTAGAGTGCCTACAGATGCCGCAGAGCTATAAACATAGGCGGTATACAAGGTAACATTTATAGGGGGTCAAATGGGTAGAGATCCCTGCCGAGAGTTGCACTGTTGTAATCGGCTCTTATGCAAGTGATCTACAAACAGCTTGGCTCATAGGCTTACATGCTAAGGAGTTCAAGGGGATAGCAGTGGAGTTGTTAGTGTAGGTTGTATGCATCCCTAAATAGTACAGTCTTTAGGGAGCGCTTGAAGCTTTTAAAACTAGGGGAGAGTCTTGTGGAGTGAGGCAGAGAGTTCCACAAGATGGGAACCAGTCTGGAAAAGTCTTGTAAACGGGAATGTGAGGAGGTAACAAGAGGAGAGGAGAGTAGGAGATTGTGAGCAGAGCAAAGGGGTCTGGAGGGAGAGTATCTGGAAACAAGGTCTGAGATGTAGGGGAGAGCAGTGCAGTTGAGGGCTTTGTATGTCAGAGTGAGAATTTTGTGTTTAAGCCTGGAGGCAAGAGGAAGCCAGTAAAGGGATTGGCAAAGAGGTGCAGCAGATGAAAAGCGACGTGTAAGGAAGATGAGCCTGGCAGAGGCGTTCATTATGGATTCTAAAGGAGCTAGGTGGCAGCTAGGGAGACCATAGAGGATGGAGTTGCAGTAATCGAGGTAGAAAAGGATGAGAGAGTGGATTAAAATCTTAGTTGTGTCTTGTGAAAGGAAATGTCTAATTTTAGAGATGTTATTAAGGTGGAAGCGACAGGCTTTAGCCAAGGACTGAATGTGAGGAGTGAAAGAAAGATCTGAGTCTAGTGTGACCCCAAGACATCAAGCATGTGGGGTAGGGGTAATGATTGAGTTATTGACAGTTATAGAAAAGTTGGGGGTGGAAATTTTTGAGAAGGTGGGAAAATAAGGAACTCAATTTTGGAGAGATTTAGCTTAAAGAGACCCTGAAATGAATGTGATAACAATAAAAAATGAAATAAACCAAATAAAGTTCAGAAATAAGGATATGTCTGAGTCCTCTAGTTGAATTGTTCAGCTTATTAGCGTTCCTCAGTGAAATTCCATGCAAAAGGAAACAGAAAATTGCAACATAGTGTGAATCTGTAACGACACTTTGAGGAAGTAGTTGTTTTGTAACAAATGACTACTCACATTTGTTGGAGCTTTCGACTAAGCTCAAGGATATGCGCACTCCCACTTTATACTGATGGGAAAACAGTACACTAGGCAAAACTTGGATACAAATTTTATTAAAATATATAAAAGCATCACAAGAGCCTTACTAACACCACAGTGTGAGGGTACAAAAGCAGAGTTAATTTAACAGATGCTTCAAATAGCCAAACTTGCAAAGAGGTAAGTGGATCAGCAGGAGTGTGGCCGCCGAAACCAATACCACTTAGTTACAAGGTAACAGCGCTATTGCCCCATGTGTCCTGGCTGATGTAGAGACGCAATAAAAGTCAAATAGAACAGTTCAGTTCCGACGTACATTTAGCTGGTATGCTTTGATTTCCTTGACAAAGCATACCAGCGAAACGTACGTCGGAACTGAACTTATTTCTGAACTTTATTTGGTTTATTTCATTTTTTATTGTTATCACATTTATTTCACACTCTGTTTTTTGTGATATTTGGTATATTTATTGTATTTAAAGGGACCCTGAACCCAAATGGTTTGTGATTCAGATAGAGCATGCAATTTTAAGCAACTTTCTAATTTACTCTTATTATCAATTTTTCTTCTTTCTCTTGATATCTTTTTTTTTGTTTTTTTAAAGAAGGCATCTAAGCTAAGGAGCCAGCCAATTTTTGGTTCTGGACATGGACAGCACTTGTTTATTGGTGGGTAAATATATCCACTAATTAGCAAGAACAACCTAGGTTGTTCACCAAAAATTGTCCGGCATCTAAACTTACATTCCTGCTTTTCAAATAAAGATACAAAGAGAATGAAGAAAATTTGATAAAAAGAGTAAATTAAAAAGTGCTCTATCTGAATCACAAAAGAAAAAAAAAATTGGGTTCAGTGTCCCTTTAAGGTAGTAAGAGGACACCCAAGATGAGATATGAGAAAGACAGTTAGTGACACGGGTTTGCAAGGAAGAAGATAGGTCTGGTGCAGAGAGGTATATTTGGGTGTCATCAGCATACAAATGGTATTGAAACCCATGAGACTTTATAAAGGAACCTAAAGATGATGTGTAGATTGAGAAGAGAAGGGGACCAAGGACAGAGCCTTTTAACCAAAAACAGAAAGTGGTAATGGGGCAGAGGATGCTCCAGAGAAGGCTACACTAAAGATATGGTTAGACAGATAGGAAGAGAACCATGAGAGAACTGTGTCGCTAATGGTGAAGGATTGGAGGGTTTGGAGCAAAAGAGGGTGGTCGACAGTATCAAAGGCTGCAGACAGATCAAGGAGGATAAGCAGAGAGAAGTGGCCTTTGGATTTGTAAGTAGGTCATTGGAAACCTTAACAATTGTTGTCTCAGTGGAGCGGTGGGGGCAAAATTCAGATTGCAGTGGGTTAAGGAGGGAGTTTAGTGTAAGGAAATGTGATAGACGTACATATACTAGCTTTTCGAGAAGCTTCGAGGCAAGAGGGAGAAGGGAAAAAGGCCGGTAGTTGGATGGGGAGGTTGGGTCGAGAGAAGGTTTTTTGATGATAGGTGTGACCAGTGTGTGTTTAAGAGATGAGGGAAATATACCAGTGCTGAGGGAGTGGTTGAAGTTGTGTGTGAGCATAGGGATAAGGGTAGAAGAGAGGGGACAGGTAGTGAGGTAACAGGATAGTATAAGGGCAGAAACTTCATCCTCTGTAACAGGGGCAAAAGAGATAAATGTATGGCTATGTGGGTTTTGGATGATAGTTAAGTTTTGAGGGGGTTTTGAGACCGGTAACATGTTGAGAACTGATTTCATTTCTGATGGAGTCTATTTTGTTATTGAAGTAGCTGGCAAAATCTTGAGCTGAGAGAGAAGTTTTAGTAGGAGGTGGGGGTGGGTGGAGAATAGTATTGAACGTGGAGAACAGACGTTTTGGGTTTGAAGAAAGACATAAGAGTGGTAAAGTAATGTTGCTTATATAGATTAAGGGCGGAATAGTAAGAGTTCAAGATGAACTTGTAGTGAAGAAAGTAAGCTGAACTCCAACATTTTCTCCAGTGTCGCTCAGCAGTACGGGAATATCTGCGTAGGTACCGTGTCAGAGGAGTATGCCAAGGCTGAGGATGAGTGTATGATTTCCGAGCTATGGTAGGTGGGGTCAGATTGTCAAGGACTGATGTAAGGGTGGAGTTATAGTGGCAGATAGATTTATCAGGGCAGGAAAAGGAGGGGATGGAAGAGAGGAGAGGTTTGAGAGAGCTAGCAAGCTGTTTCTGATCTAATGACTTGATGCTTCTGTGAAGTTTGGTGTGAGGAGTAGAAGGAGGGAGAGTTGTAGGGAGGGATGTGATGTTACAAGTGAGGAGATGATGGTCCGAAAGAGCAAAAGGGGAGTTTGTGAAGTTTGAGTGCATCGATAGATGATCAAGGGAGTGACCATCTTTGTGAGAGGGAGAGTCAGTCTATTGAGACAGGTCGAAAGAGGAAGTGAGTTGCAGAAGTTGTTTTGCAGAGGAGGCAGTGGAGTTGGAAAGTAAAATACCAACACCACCTCCTTGTCTATTATCAGACCTAGGAGTGTGGCTGAAGTGAAGTCTCCCATAAGACAGTGCAGTGGCAGAAGCTGTGTCTGAAGGAGAGAGTCAGGTTTCTGTGAGAGCCAGAAGATTGGGAGAGTGGGAGATAAAGAGGTCATGGATAGAAGTGAGCTTGTTGCAAAAAGAGTGAGAGTTCCAGAGTGCACAAGTGAAGGGGGTGGAGGATTTAGATGCAAGAGGAATGAGATTAAGGTTGCCAGAGTTTTGTTTTTGAAGTGTATTGAAAGGCACACATAAGTGTGCAAGGCTAGGAAGTTGTGGGGTGCCAGGAATAGGAAAGATGTCACCAGCAGCTAATATGAGCAAGAGGGAGAGTAACATGAGATTAGATGCAGATTTGCAGTAATGAGACCGTTTTTGGGATGAGGTGCAAGGGGGAGAGAGAGTCTTTAGGAATGTGTGAAGTAAGGGGTAAGGTTTAATTGAGTAAAGTAGTTTGTTATAGAAACAGGTGGCCAAAAAGAATATAAAGATATTGAGCATTTTTACAAAATAGTCAAACAGTGGATAAAACACAGAATTACAACAGAACTTGTCTTGTCCCTTGTCCAATCCTTGTTGAATTATTGTATAATTTTTTTGCTCAATTCTTAGTGCCTCACTTATAGATGTTCACTTAAGGGATGTGAACAGATGATGTTACAATACTGCAATGCTCACCCCAGCTTTGCTTTCCCCATAGCAGCGTTACATTTATAGTCTAGAGCATTCAGCTGATTGCAATACATTAGATAATGACATGTTTAAAGACAGTCAAGAGGCCAATTGGGAAAATTTGAGTCAGGGTGAGATAAGTTGAGATAACAGACAATATAATTTAGAGGAGGCTGGGGTTATACCATTAGTGAAATTATAAATTTAGGAAATATCACAAGTATTAACAAGGTTTGAATATCACATAGATAAAGACAAGATATCAGCAGAGTAAATACATTACATTTCACATACTAAAGACACATACCAAAAGAGAGACTTAAAGGGACAGTCTACACCAGAATTTTTATTGTTTTAAAAGATAGATAATCCCTTTATTACCCATTTCCCAGGTTTGCATTACCAACACAGTTATAATAATATACTTTTAACCACTGTGATTATCTTGTATCTAAGCCCCTGCAAACTGCCCCTTTATTTCAGTTCTTTTGACAGACTTGCAGTTTAGCCAATCAGTGCCTGCTCCCAGATAACTTCATGTGCACGAGCACAGTGTTATCTATATGAAATATGTGAACTAACAGCTTCTAGTGGTGAAAAACTGTTAAAATGCATTCTGAAAAGAGGTGGCCTTCAAGGTCTAAGAAATTAGCATATGAACCTCCTAGGTTAAGCTTTCAACTAAGAATACCAAGAGAACAAAGCAAAATTGGTGATAAAAGTAAATTGGAAAATTGTTTAAAATTACATGCTCTATCTGAATCATGAAAGTTTATTTTGGCCTAGACTGTCCCTTTAAGAGTACAATTCACACAGAAAACAAGGACTTGGCAGGGGTTGAATGCAGGACACAATTCACGTACCTGAAAGCAGAAGAAAGTAGGTTAACTTGCTGTAGCGAGCATTCCTTAGCAGTTCGTTAGTTAATAAGCAGCATAGTAACTATTTCTGTGTGTTCTTATATCCATAAATGCTCTCCTTTCCTCTGGGCTAAGAAGCCACTGGCATACTCTTTTTAGTTTCTATTCAGATGTTATTGTCTCCATCTTTCTTATCTTAACTGTAATGAGCTCTGTTTCATACTCCTTCAGTTGTTTCGTTAACTTCCCAATCCAATCCTCCTCCTTATCATTTTGAAATTTCCCTTTGTGCATATCTTCAAACTGTGTTGTCTCCATTTAAACTTGTTGCAACAATATTCCTACCTTCTCAATCCCCAATAACATTAAATCCAGTGAGTATTTATTTGAAATGCTACACCATTTATTACAAAATACTGCATTGTTTATTTTTGTCCCAATCAAGGAAATATTCTTATTCTAAACCCCTAAGGGAAGATTTTTTTTTTCTGTGATAAATCGAAAGTGTTGCAAGTTGGTGATATATTCAAAACTGGTCCGTCGCCATTTTGAGAAAGTCGGTTAAATATTCAAAATGGCTGAGAGCACTATTCAAAGACAGCATCGGCAAGAGACATTTTATCATACATTTTAGTTGGTGGTGAAGTGATGCTTCTCTCATAATATTGATGTATTCAAAGCTGCATTGTCACCTACATCAAAGGTGTAATGTAAATTATTCCATTACACAGTACTATGTGACAATACTATTTACATGTGTCCACAGAAATTCAAACCCTGTTTTTACAATGCAATAGTGAATTAAACATATCAATAATACACTTATAGGAGCAGGGGGGCTTCGGGTATAGGAAATATGTGTATACATTGCTTACTGTATATATATTGTATAGCATAATGTTAGAATATGTATGTAAACTTTAGGCATGATTGCAAACATATTTTATTGCATCAGCCAATAGGATTTTTCCTACCTTAATTCCGATTGGCTAATAGAATCCTATCAGCCAATCGGAATTCAAGGGACGCCATCTTGGATGACGTCATTTAAAGGAACTGTCATTCGTCGTGTAGTCGTCGGTCTGGATGGATGCTCCGCATCGGCTGGCTTCAAGATGGACCCGCTCCGGATGGATGAAGATAGAAGATTCCGCCTGGATGAAGACTTCTGCCCCTCTGGAGGTCCTCTTCTGCCCGGATCGGATAAAGACGCCTGCCCCTCTGGAGGACCACTTGTGCCCGGTTGGGTGAAGACATCTCAAGGTAGGGTGATCTTCAAGGAGTTAGTGTTAGGTTTTATTAAGGGGGGATTGGGTGGGTTTTAGAGTAGGGTTGGGCGTGTGGGTGGTGGGTTTTAATGTTGGGGGGGTATTGTATTTTTTTTTACAGGTAAAAGAGCTGATTACTTTGGGGCAATGCCCCACAAAAGGCCCTTTTAATGTCTATTTGTAATTTAGTATAGGGTAGGGATTTTTTTTATTTTGGGGGGCTTTTTTATTTAATTAGGGGGATTAGATTAGGTGTAATTAGTTTAAAATTCTTGTAATTATTTTTTTTCTGTAATTTAGTGAGGGTTTTTTTTTCGTACTTTAGATAATTTTATTTAATTTTAGTTAATTGTAGGTAATTTAGGTAATTAATTTAATGATAGTGTAGCGTTAGGTGTAATTGTAATTTAGGTTAGGATTTATTTTACAGGTACTTTTGTATTTATTTTAGCTAGGTAGTTATTAAATAGTTATTAACTATTTAATAACTGTTGTACCTAGTTAAAATAAATACAAACTTGCCTGTAAAATAAAAATAAACCCTAAGATAGCTACAATGTAACTATTAGTTATATTGTAGCTAGCTAAGGGTTTATTTTATAGGTAAGTATTTAGCTTTAAATAGGAATAATTTAATTATTTGTAGTAATTTTATTTCGTTTTCTTTAAATTATATTTAAGTTAGGGGGGTTGGTTTAGGGGTTAATAAATTTAATATAGTAGCAGCGATGTTGGTGGCGGCAGATTAGGGGTTAATAAATGTAGGTAGGTGTCGGCGATGTTAGGGACGACAGATTAGGGGTTAATAAAATGTAACTAGTGTTTTCGAGGCGGGAGTGCGGCGGATTAGGGGTTAATATATTTATTAAAGTGGCGGCAATGTCCGGTCGGCAGATTAGGGGTTAAAAACTTTATTGAAGTGTTTGCAATGTGTGGAGGGCCTCGGTTTAGGGGTTAACAGTTAGTTTATGGGTGTTAGTGTACTTTTTATCACTTTAATTATGTCAGGGTAAAGGTCAATGACATAATATATATATATATATATATATATATATATACTAATATATATACGTAACTGAAATAATATAAAAAGGATGTGTGTATATATGAAGCCGTCTATTTTATCAGATGTGCTATAGAATAGAAATTCTGATGTCAGGATTTAACTCAAAAACCCCTACCAGATGGGAGCTGGGTGAATACACGTTTATCAGGATTGGAAATCAGCATAGCTTTGAAACACCACCTCCGACTGTGTGAGCACACAGACATTTTCCAAAAGGAACTAACTCAGTGACCATGCTCATTTGACTATATGCAGAGTTTTATGACTCTAAGACATTTGGCCTGCCCAAATTTTAGAACAGTCACTTAGAGTAATGTTGGGGAAGTAATTTTGAAAGAGAACAAAGGTTGTGGCTTGAGACAGGACCAAAACCATTTGCTCCTTCATTAAAAATACAAGCATCCCTTACCCCATACAGTTAATAAAAACATAAATGTCTAAGGCTGTTGATTTAGGAGATAATGAGATGGGAATTAGCAGACTGGAATCAGGATACCATTTATCTTTCAAACTGAAAATGTTTAATAGGATCTCAAAAGTAACATGTTTTATGAGAGTTTTCAGCATTTGCACTTAAGTACAGGGGACCCCATGTGGTGAGTATGAGACAAAAAGTCTGGCAACTGAGTACTGAAAGGGCAGTTAGAACATTAGGATAACAGTACATGATTTTAAAACAACTGTATATATTTTAATGGATATGAGACATATATATATATATATATATATATATATATATATATATATATATATGTGTGTGTGTGTGTGTGTGTGTATGTGCTATATACGTGTATATTTTGAAAGCATGAATATCTTAACCTCTGTGTTTTTAAGAATATAAATAAATATTTGTGGACCTACAAGTAAATGATTAATAATACTTAATCTTATTTCACATTGACCATAGACATATGAATGCTTAGATCATTTCTAATAACTGTTTCCATTTCTATTGCAGGCATCAATTCATATATGCAGAAACTGTTGGAGACATAGAACATATTATATTAAGTGAAAGAAAACATATTAGAATGTATAAATGCCATTAATTTCAGAATAATTGGCAGTATAAATTAATATAATACCATATAAATAATGTTAGACACATGTTTCATATCAAAATGACCAGAGAGGTAATATGATCTTACCCAGCTGCGATTGGTATTGTGAACTTATTAATATGAAGAAAATTATGGTAGTTATTACACATTTTAAAGAAAGATGTTTAAATGTATAGCTGTATTTTTTTTTTTTTTTTTTTTGTCATGCTACATTTGTTCTGTGCTGGTTGTTTGTATGACTGCTGCCACCCGGTGTTGCCAAGAGAGAACTACAGCCAGAAAGCCTTTTGGCTGTTAAATATAAGATATTCCAATTATCCAATAGAGGGACAAGGTTTCGAAGGGCCACCCATATTTCACACCTATGATTATACTATAAGGTTGTATCCAGGAGTATAGAGGAGGACACTGGCTGCTGAGTTTTGTAACTGACTGAAACTGTTTTGCGTGGGACACAGTCAAACTATAAAAACAAAGTGGGCCATACTTCTACTCTTCCATTGCAATTACACTTATTTTATATGAGGTGGGAAAAGACTTGAAGCTGAACATCATTTTGGTAAAGTATAAGAAAAAGGCTGCTAATTACATGTGATATTTTAAAGTCACTGCAGTTTAAAGTACAGTTAAAGGATTTAAAGAAGCAGTGTGTTTTTCAGGTTAGCATTTCACAGCCTATATATATTGTTTAAATCTGTATCTGATTTGTTAAGTAACTCATCTGTGCAAGTTCTGATATTGTACTGTAAATTTTGTATTAGGATAAATTGCAGTTAAATAGCAGAATATATATATTATCCTATTGCTTAAGAGCACAGTTTAAAATTGTATTGTTTGGATGTTAAAGGTTATTTATAAATAAGGCTGGTTTTTAATATAAGCGTGTATGAATTTTGCATAGCATATTTAAATAGTTTTCAAACGCATATAATATTATTTCATTTCCTTTTATTACAAATATATTTCAATATGTTTATGGATATTAACTAAATAAAATAATTCAGATATTTATATTAATTGTATGGTCTAGTAGGTGCATGTTGATTAAGGGTTAATAATTTTTAAGGAAAATTATTATTTGTATTGTGATTATAACCCTACCATAAGCTGATACATTATTTGGATAGCACTACTAAGATTTTCATAAATATACTGACATAATAATTGGAGGCACTTTGCATGAGATTTATTAATATTCCATCATATTTGATATAATATATTTGTAGTAAAAAGAAATTATTATAAAAGAGAGAAAAAGTTTAATATTTCAATATTAATATTTTGAAGATATAATTTTTGAAAAGTTGAAATATTGATTTTCATATTTCGAGATTGATATTAATATCTTGAAATATTATTAAAGATTAATTTTTGAAAGATTAATAAAAATATTAATTTTTCATTTTTAAAAATTAATCAAAAATATAAATTTTTCATATTTTCAAAATTAATCAAAATTATTAATTTTTTATATTTCGGAATATTAATTTTTCATATTTCAAAATTAATAATATATATTTTTTTAAATATAACATTTTTCTCTCTTTTTATTGGCAAAAATTGTATTAGCGTTTTAGTTTAACTAAATACTAAACCAATATAATAATGTCTGTAGCCAGGAGTGACTCATTTAATTCTATACATAGCGATGAAAATGGTCCCATTACCATACCTATTACTAAAGGTCAGGTCCTTAAGAAAGATATCTTAAGTTACATTAAAGGGAAGTTAAATATTGCTGGTAAATTAAATGATTTTGTGGATATGCTTGAAACTAGAGCTAAAAATATTACCGTTAATAATAATATGTGGAATGAAGAGAATGAATTCTTCCAGGAATTATTAATGATTAATCAATGCAAAACTCCCAAAAAGCGAGAGGAACTAATACTAAAATCTTGGCCCCTCTTAATATGCATGATTGACGAAATGTCGTTTTGTGTCACAGACAAACAATTGCAAATACAGGAGCTAGAAAATAGTATTCGTTCCTCACGCAGGTGCAAAGAGGATTTAAAAATAGCCAAAAATAAAATGGATGAATTTGCCCAAAACTTAACCGCTTTAGGTAAGCATAACATCGAATTACTCGCACAGATACAAGATTTAAATAAACATCTTGCGCAAAGCCAGAAGGAATTAAGTGATTTAAAAAGGTCATATCGCCATAATGAAAACCCTTATATTAACAGTGAGAATAATACAGATAATGCTAACTCCTTTAGCGAAGCGTCAGGGACGAGGTACAAAAATATATAGAACAATATAGACAAATGACCCCTAACGGGTCAGAAATAGATTTCCCAAATAGACAATCCCCTCAGGATGTAAATCCAGAGGACAGCTGTAGCGCAGCTGGCGCGGGGGAGGGAAACTCTAACAGAGAAGCCCAAAATAAGTCTGGTAAAGTCTATGATTCCCATAAAATAATCACCTTCGTACAACGCGCAGTATCTATATTCACCAATAAGGGAACAACATCTGTAATTGATCATTTACAGGCTTTTGAAAATGCGTTAGCTATAATGAATGTTACAAGTGAGAAATTGAAAATTGAATTTCTGCCCTGGGTATTTGACAGTAAGCATCACAAATTCTTTGCTTCACTAAAGGATATGAATATTCATTCCTGGAATGGGGTAAAACGACAATGCAGAAAAGAATTCGGGCAATATCGCACTAAAACTGCCGCGAAAATAGCGGTATATGGTTTAAAGTGTCGTGCGAATCAGAGTCCAATCTAATTCCTTTCTGTATTGAAAAATGCGTACAGTATGGCTGAAGATAATCCCAAATTTGACGGCTCAGAATTTGTAAATTTATTTTTTGAAGCCCTGCCTACACCCATCAAAATCAACTTAGCTAGAGATTTTGATGAGGACTGCTCATTGGAATGGCTGATCAAAGAAAGTACAAAGTTATACTCTATTCAGCAGTCCAGTGAACAGGGGGTGAAAAAGGAGTCAAAACCCAAAATTTTAGCAGAAACTAGGGTATCACCTAGCCCCCTCAATTTGGAGTCTAAAAAGAAGACCTATGCAGAGGTGGCCAGTCAAAACAGGCCATCTCCACAGAGGTTTAACTCTGCCCCCTCCCCTACACAGGTTGAGGCACAGGGAGACTATAACCAAAGTGGGGGACATAATCAGGTGAATAATTACTCACAAAGAGAATACTAAACAAATAATTGGTATCCGCGCAAGGGTAGATACAATAAACGGCGAAGATATTCTCAGGGTAACCAGACACCCCAGGTATATAATTCTCCCCAAAGTACTAATACTGAACAAGCTGAACCCCAGGGGCAACCACGCCAGAATAGAAATAGCGCCCCTGATTCTGAGGGAACCCAATGGTCCAGGAATCATTACAATGGGGCACCAGGAGATAGGCCCAGGGGTAGAGTTAACTTGTACAATCAGGTAGATATGCTGTTTACCCAGTTAAATCGGTTGAGCGAACAAATCGCTAATATGAGTCAAAAATCTACGGCTCAGCAACCGAACAATACTTTTTTAGGGGTACAGCCAGTGGTCAGCAGTGGACCACAGGCACAGTCATAAATACTGCAGTATCACCTGAAGGGGAGGGGAGAGATATACAAAATGTAGTAATAAATATCAATGATACTAATCATGTTCTCTCCCCACAGACCGAAAACGGACAATTTAACTGTGGTGACAAGCAACGTTATCCGGGAAAAGTTAACAAATCTATTTCTTTGCAGCACTCTCTTAACCTTATCTCCACAGATGCAGTACACAAGAATCCAGCCGAACCTGTCATAGAGGAAACAGGTAGGTATGAAGATTCTTCTGCATCAGAAAGCATGGCAAACTCAGGTAACACGTGGCGAAGCCCACAAATGTATGATAACACCAACTTTATGTGTGAAATGGTAGATACTGCAGGAAGATATTATGTATTAGTTGAGCTGCAAGATTCAGTCTCCAACCCTATTAGGGGATTAATTGACACTGGGTCACAGGCAACTATCTTATCCCACCAGTACTACACACAGCTAAATGAGCTAACACCCCACAAACCTAAAATAAAAGAATTTGACGGTTCTCTAATAGGTGTTGGGGGTGACTCCCTAAAAGTTTACGGTACTGCCTGGTTAAAATTTAAATTGGGGAACAGGGTCATAAGACACCCTGTCATTATAGTGGATCTGCCAACTGATCGTTTAATTATTGGTAGTGATCTCCTGAAGCGATTAAGCACCATAATTGATTGCATAAATAATGTAATTTGGTCGCAAGTTAAGAGGCCTATCAATTATGAAAGATCTGGTATATCTCGCACCCGACATAGCTGTCACGTGGTGGAAGAGAAACCAGATGCTGTGGAGATTCATTTCAGGAATAACTCTGTACCTGAAATCACTATTCTACAAATAGATGATCAGACTCCTTTTAGTGGCTCTGATGGTAATACTTTTAAAATTTCGCCTGGAAAGATAGCGAATATTTCCCTAGATGGCGATGTATTAACCATAACACTCCACAAAGGGGATCATAAAATCCCTAAGGGGGGAGGCCACGCTCAATACCTCACAGGGATTGAGAGAGTTAAAGAGGATCTATTTATCCCTATACAAGTACATGACCTTGGTAAAACCAAGTATGCTAAAATAAACTTAAAACAGGAAGCTAGCTATATAAGCGAAGGTTTATTAGCGCAAATAACTGAACCTAAAGTGATTAAATATCTTTCTCCCCAAGACCACTGTGTCAATGGCCTGGATGACAGGTCTGAAAGCTATAACATCACAGCTAAGTGCTTATTATCTATCTCTATAGGTAATAAGTCAGTGAAGCACCTGTTTTTAGTTTTAAATACTCCCCATAATCAAATATACATTGGCAATGATATCTTACATAGATATGCCATACAAATAGATTTGATTAATTCTTGCCTTTGGAGCAGGTTAAAGGGGGACCCTGAAGTATTTCAGGATGAAAATGCAGCCCTAAAATCAAACCAGCAATTGCCATATGCTGTGAATATGCAGGTATCTAGCGATGTTATAATTCCTGCTGGGGCTGATAAATTTATTTTACCCTTACAGGTAAAGAGAGGTCAGAAATTAAAAACTTCTGAAACACTGATTTGCCTCTCCCATAGAATACAAAATCTGGGTGTCACAGTAACCTACACTCCTATGGTGAATATTGGAACTGTTCCAATACATATTGTTGTGCATAACATGACCCCACAGGATATAACATTATCCAAGGGAACTACCATAGGATATGCACTGGAATCAAGTTATTACACTTTTGGATTCCAGAATAATGTAATTGGGCTAATACCTGAAGGATACCTAACTGAAGAACAATTAATAGAACAATCCTTTGCATCTATGCCAGAGGGTCTATTTAATGTTCAGTCTATTTATCCCTTCAGCTCAGAGGAAGGCATCTGTAAAATTGAAGAAGCCTCTCTAGTGTTTGATCAGCCAATCAAACAGCAAGATTACCCCACTACCCAGAGTCATGGGAGCAATGTAAACTATAATCAAGGGGATCTCACCTCTAGATTGGAAGAAGCCTATGAAATAGGACAGCCTGAAATCTTTCCAGGATTTCGGCAAATAGTCGAAGAGCGAATATCCTTAGCTAATGGCTGTTCCAGCGATGATGAAACGCCAAAAGCTGCGAGAACTCCTGATGAAGTACAAGGATATTTTTGCTAAGGATTCTTATGACTGTGGTACCACAGACTTGCACATTGCAAGAATACAAACAGATCCTGATGCGCCACCTGTATTTGTCAAACAGTACAGACTTACCTTAGCCTCATATGATTCTCTTGCAGAGATCATAAGGAATTTGGAAGAAAGAGGTATTATCAGACAGGTGCACAGCTCTTATAATAATCCTATTCTAGGTGTCCTTAAGCCCAATGGACAATTGCATTTGTGTGCAGACTTAAGACAGCTAAACAAATGAGTATACATGTCTGGCTGGCCTGTACCATACATTGACCAGTGCCTAGCACAAATGCAGGGATCCAAAATATTCACTGCCATTGATTGTGCACAGGGATACTGGACCATAAAGGTACATGAAGAGGACCAATATAAGCTGGCATTCTCTTTCCAAAAGATCCAATATGCATTTCAAAGACTTCCTTTTGGATACATAAATTCTGGACATGAATTTGCTGTATTCATGCATAAGGCTATGCCTGATGCACTGGAAAGGGGGACTTTATCTTATGTTGATGATGTTTTAATCAAAAGCACAGACTTTGAAAAACACGTCGCAGAGCTTAAACAAGTCCTCAGCCAACTTAAAAGGGCAGGTGTCAAATTATCCCTGCAAAAAGCTCAATGGTGCCGCACTCGTGTAAACTTCTTGGGACATGAAGTTACCTCTGAAGGATTAAATCCCCAGAAGAAAAAGGTGGAAGCTATAGTGAATTCTAAAAACCCAACTAACTTAAAGGAATTGAGATCATTCCTGGGTATGACAAATTATTCTCGCAAATTCATTGATAATTATGCGGAATTAGCTAAACCACTACTACTTCTTCTAAAGAAAGATGTGAAATGGCACTGGGGTGAGTCTCAAGAGACAGCCATCAGAGAGCTGAAGAGAAAACTCACTCAAGCACCTTGCTTAGCGTACCCTGAAGGTGGTAAACCTTTCTTCTTAGAGACAGGTTACACAGATATAAGCATGAGTGCTGTTTTATACCAAAAGCATGATAATTTGAACAAATCCATTGCTTATGCGAGCAAAAATCTATCCCCAGTAGAAATAAAGTTTAACAATTGCGAAAAAGCCCTCTTATCTACTGTATGGGCTCTACAAAATTTCCGCCGCTATATACAGGGTGAGAAAATTATTGTAGAAACGGCCCACCAGCCTTTGCTATATTTGCAAAGTGAGAGAATAAGAGATGGGAATTTGTCAAATAGCCGCATAACAGCGTGGACTCTTTTCTTACAAGGCTGGCCATTAGAAATTCGCTACAAGCAGAATAAAAAGAATCCAGTCGCACAAGGGCTTGCTGAACTCCACGACTGTACTACTAGAGATCCTGGGGAAGAATTATCAGAAGATGATTTTCTGGAGGAACAATTGCTTTCCCCTTATAAAATGTACAATGAGGACCATTGTCAAACATTACCTTGGGTGTATGTTGATGGTTGCTCTTACCATGCCACTATTGATAATGAGCGCAGATTAGTCGCTGGCATTGGTATAACTGGGGCAAATGGATTCCCAAATATATCTATAGGTTTCAACATTGGACCAAGATCCAGTCAAGTTACAGAACTAACTGCTGTTTTCAAAATCATTGAAATGTCTATTGAACATGGTATTCATGAATTTGTGATAATAACTGACTCAAATTATGTGCGTGACAGTTTTGTTGAATACCTGCCAACTTGGAAAAGAAATGGCATGCAGAAAAGCAATAACAAACCAGTCAAGCATGGCAAATTGTTCTGCGAGATTGATAATCTGGTGGTATCCAATGATTTAACCATACACTGGAAAAAGACCAAGGGTCATTCCAGAGTTCTAGGTCCTGATAAGGAAGGCAATAACCTTGCGGATTCATTAGCCAAACAAGGAGCCATAACTGGAGAACTCCTTTATATTGACCATTTAATGGGTGCAATTCAGGTAGAAGCCATTACCAGAAACCAGGCAAAACAACAGAGTGAGCCTAACTTGGTACAATGGAGTCAGGATTCTCCTAGTGAGGACCTGATCACTAGTCAAAAAGAAGACCCCATTGTAGGCATCTTCTATAAACACACAGAAGATCCTGAAAGCAACCCCATCTCAAAAGATGATTGTATTGGCAAAGAAGATCTTAGGATCTTAATAAAATCTAGATCACAATTCAAGTTACAGGATGGTTTATTAATTAGAACCTCCAAAACTGGCATCCAGCAGTGGGTAGTACCCACCAAGTTCAGAGGTCTAATGCTTCAACATGCCCATGATGCTCCCACATCTGGTCATCGCTGTGCCAAACTCACGTATGAAATATTGCGTGACTACGCTTTTTGGCCACACATGTTGAAAGATGTTCAAACCTACTGTCAAGGGTGTTTAATCTGCCCACAGTTTCAACCCACTGCACCAACGCATAGAGCGCCATTGCAGAAAAGGGGGATGGTAATGCCATGGTCAGATATACAAATTGATTCTATTGGTCAAGTAACAAGATCATCAAGAGGTAACAAATACATGTTAACAGTGACATGCCTGTTCACTAAATGGGTAGAGTGCATTAGTGCACCTAACAATAGTGCTGAAACATGTGCAGCATTGCTCATCAACCATGTATTTTCCAGATTTGGTTTGCCCCAAAGAATCGAATCAGATTGGGGGACCCACTTCACTAGCGAAGTGATGACCGAAATGTGGAAAATACTAGGGGTTAAAAGAAAGCTCCATATTGCTTATAGAGCTGCCTCAAGTGGTGGTGTAGAGCGTTACAACCAGTCCATTGTTAAAATCCTCAAAACGTTTGTGAGTGAAACAGGTAAAGACTGGGATGTAAAACTACCTCTAGTCTTAATGGCATTAAGAGCAACTCCAAGTAGTGCTACCAAAATGTCACCTTTTGAACTGATGACTGGTAGAAGAATGGTTCTACCTCAGCATCTACTGTACTGTACATTAGACCAAAATTTGATAAACGTTGCCAATCAATATGTGGAGAACCTAAGAAAGCACCTGCAATATGCATTTGCATTTGCTCAAAGGAATTTAGAAAGAGCCGCCACTGAAATCTATTATGATCTCAAAATGTCCAAAAAGGAATATGAATATGAAATAAATGATAAAGTTTATCTTTATAACTTTGGAAGAGATCAGGTTAGGGAGAAGAAATTTCTTCCCTCATGGAATGGTCCTTTTGTCATTACTGACAAAATATCTCCAGTGGCCTATAAAATAAGAATCCCCAAAAATGAAGGTTTCATAGATAAATGGGTCCATATCAATCAATTGCGGGCATGTCATCCCAGATCCCAACTACAAGTCATAGAGGGAGAATGAAGTGTCATATCCCCAAATGAACTAAAGACATACTGTAGTTAAAGATGCCTAACTGATAAACATGAAGGCTCAAAATAACAAACTTTCTACATAAGAGACTGTCTATGTTGTATATGGCCAACATCCTCACCTAGTACCACTGACTTTGATCCAATTCAAGCACATGTGTCCTACATACATATTTGAATTTGAAAGGGGGAATTATGTCAGGGTAAAGGTCAATGACATAATATATATATATATATATATATATATATATATATATATATATATATATATATACTAATATATATACGTAAATGAAATAATATAAAAAGGATGTGTGTATATATGAAACCGTCTATTTTATCAGATGTGCTATAGAATAGAAATTCTGATGTCAGGATTTAACTCAAAAACCCCTACCAGATGGGAGCTGGGTGAATACACGTTTATCAGGATTGGAAATCATCATAGCTTTGAAACACCACCTCCTACTGTGTGAGCACACAGACATTCCAAAAGGAACTAACTCAGTGACCATGCTCATTTGACTATATGCAGAGTTTTATGACTCTAAGACATTTGGCCTACCCAAATTTTAGAACAGTCACTTAGAGGAATGTTGGGGAAGTAATTTTGAAAGAGAACAAAGGTCGTGGCTTGAGATAGGACCAAAACCATTTGCTCCTTCATTAAAAATACAAGCATCCCTTACCCCATACAGTTAATAAAAACATAAATGTCTAAGGCTGTTGATTTAGGAGATAATGAGATGGGAATTAGCAGACTGGAATCAGGATACCATTTATCTTTCAAACTAAAAAGGTGTAATAGGATCTCAAAAGTAACATGTTTTATGAGAGTTTCAGCATTTGCACTTAAGTACAGGGGACCCCATGTGGTGAGTATGAGACAAAAAGTCTGGCAACTGAGTACTGAAAGGGCAGTTAGAACATTAGGATAACAGCACATGATTTCAAAACAACTGTATATATTTTAATGGATATGAGACATATATATATATATATATATATATATATATATATATGTATGTGTTATATACGTGTATATTTTGAAAGCATGAATATCTTAACCTCTGTGTTTTTAAGAATATAAATACATATTTGTGGACCTACAAGTAAATGATTAATAATACTTAATCTTATTTCACATTGACCATAGACATATGAATGCTTAGATCATTTCTAATAACTGTTTCCATTTCTATTGCAGGCATCAATTCATATATGCAGAAACTGTTGGAGACATAGAAAATATTATATTAAGTGAAAGAAAACATATTAGAATGTATAAATGCCATTAATTTCAGAATAATTGGCAGTATAAATTAATATAATACCATATAAATAATGTTAGACACATGTTTCATATCAAAATGACCAGAGAGGTAATATGATCTTACCCAGCTTCGATTGGTATTGTGAACTTATTAATATGAAGAAAATTATGGTAGTTATTACACATTTTAAAGAAAGATGTTTAAATGTATAGCTGTATTTTTTTTTTTTTTTTTTTTTGTCATGCTACATTTGTTCTGTGCTGGTTGTTTGTATGACTGCTGCCACCCGGTGTTGCCAAGAGAGAACTACAGCCAGAAAGCCTTTTGGCTGTTAAATATAAGATATTCCAATTATCCAATAGAGGGACAAGGTTTCGAAGGGCCACCCATATTTCACACCTATGATTACACTAAAAGGTTGTATGCAGGAGTATAGAGGAGGACACTGGCTGCTGAGTTTTGTAACTGACTGAAACTGTTTTGCGTGGGACACAGTCAAACTATAAAAACAAAGTGGGCCATACTTCTACTCTTCCATTGCAATTACACTTATTTTATATGAGGTGGGAAAAGTCTTGAAGCTGAACATCATTTTGGTAAAGTATAAGAAAAAGGCTGCTAATTACATGTGATATTTTAAAGTCACTGCAGTTTAAAGTACAGTTAAAGGATTTAAAGAAGCAGTGTGTTTTTCAAGTTAGCATTTCACAGCCTATATATATTGTTTAAATCTGTATCTGATTTGTTAAGTAACTCATCTGTGCAAGTTCTGATATTGTACTGTAAATTTTGTATTAGGATAAATTGCAGTTAAATAGCAGAATATATATATTATCCTATTGCTTAAGAGCACAGTTTAAAATTGTATTGTTTGGATGTTAAAGGTTATTTATAAATAAGGCTGGTTTTTAATATAAGCGTGTATGAATTTTGCATAGCATATTTAAATAGTTTTCAAACGCATATAATATTATTTCATTTCCTTTTATTGCAAATATATTTCAATATGTTTATGGATATTAACTAAATAAAATAATTCAGATATTTATATTAATTGTATGGTCTAGTAGGTGTATGTTGATTAAGGGTTAATAATTTTTAAGGAAAATTATTATTTGTATTGTGATTATAACCCTACCATAAGCTGATACATTATTTGGATAGCACTACTAAGATTTTCATAAATATACTGACAAGTTAAGAGTTTTATGTTATGGCGTTAGCCAATAAAACTCTTAACTACTGACTTTTAAATGCGGTAGGAGTCTTGACAGGAGAAGGTCTACCGCTCACTTCTTCCAAGACTCATAATACCAGCGTTAGGCAAATCCCATTAAAAAGATAGGATATGCAATTGACGTAAGGGGATTTGCGGTAAGCTCGAGTCGCGGAAGAAAAGTGAGCGGTACACCTGTACCTGCCAGACTCGTAATACCAGTGGGCATTAAAAAGCAGCGTTGGGACCTCTCAACACTGCTTTTAAAGGCTAACGCAAGACTCATAATCTCGCCGAATATAACTTTCTTAAAATAAATAAAAAAACGTACCTGTGAAATAAAAAAAAAACAAAGTTTAAACTATACACCCTGTTCCAAATTATTATGCAAATTCTATTTCAGTGTCACAAAGATTAAATTTTTTTTTTTCAGTTTAACTAATGGATGGCATTGTGTCTCAGGGCTATTTTGATCACTGAAAACAATCTCGGACACCTGTGATAATTAAATTGCCAGGTGAGCCCAATTAAAGGAAAAACTACTAAAGGAAGGTGTTCCACATTATTAAGCAGATCACCATTTTCAAGCAATATGGGGAAGAAAAAGGATCTCTCTGCTGCCAAAAAAGAGTTAAATAGTTCAATGCCTTGGACGAGGTATGAAAACATTAGATTTTTCACGAAAACGTAAGAGTGATCATCGCACTATTAAGAGATTTGTGGCTGATTCAGAGCACATACGGGTTTGTGCAGATAAAGGCACATTGAGGAAGATTTCTGCCAGATCCATGCATCGGATCAAGAGAGCAACTACTAAAATACCATTACATAGCAGCAAACAGATATTTGAAGCTATCCAGTAGAGGGGCGCACCACAGAGACACTCAGTCCAAAGTAAAAGTTACTGTTAGTTTATTTTGGCACAAATGTTTAAAGCATATGGTCAGGCACACAGGCCCAGCAGGCTCACAGGTAAAAACATAACACAGGTGAGTCAGATAGTCAAGCAGACATGTTTCGTGAGCATGCTCATTTGTTCACTGCATATTGGGCTAATCTGACATACCTGATCTCTCCACCCCCTGCAGTCATCGCATTGGGAGCGGTGAGTTGAGCGCTACACACACAGAACCACATTGTACACTTTGATTAATTTCTGCTTATCTGTGTGGAAGCTGCCGTCCGGAGGAAGGAATCAGAGGAATACCCGCAGAAGTGAAGGCGGGTAAGAGTTTACAGCATATTGTTCTTTCCTAGCTGTTTTTCTCAAGCAATATTTTGTCATTTGACGAACATGCAGGCTGAAAGATAGACCTGCACGCTGACATCCGTTCCGGTCCGGGATACATACTCTCTGCATTGTTTCAAATTCGGCTGAAGACAAGGTGGCTTGTTTTTTGCTAATATTGCACTAGAGGCACTAACGTTATCAAAAATCTTAGGCTCACAGGTATTGGACTTTTTAAATTGTATACAGTTTCACCTGATATTATCAAATAACATATGCTAAAATGGATAATGAAGAAATGGAATGTTATGTACTAAGGGACTTTAATGAGGAATCCAATGATGTATATGAGGAAGTTGCACACACTATTGACACGCTATTCTTTTAAATTGATTCTCTGCGCAAAAAGGATATAAAGTTAGATCTGGACATTAAATCCTTTTTGATATATAAGAATGACAAACGTATTCCAAGGGGATTGAGAATCAAAAAATTTCCATCATTCATTACATATGACACTGATTTCATTAAAAAATGGAACAACATTTTGGACACCTGCTCCTTTGCACTAATTGACCTATTAATAGATTTCAAAAGAAAGCAAAGGAGGGATCTGTTGCAAGAGATGAAAGAAGTGCAAATACAACTGCGAGAATTTCAAAGAGAAAAAGAATTTAAAGAATATGATAAAAAATTTGAACAGTCAATGATTAGTTTCAGACAGGAACTTTGGCATTTTAAATCGAATAAAATGTCAAGAGATAAAAAGGATTACGAATCAAATCAAGTATACAAATGGTCATATGAGGAATACTCAAGGAATAAATTCAGGTCACATAAATTAGGTAAAAAGAATCTTAACAAGAAGGGTTCTGGCAAACAAAAAGGAAAATCAGTCACATTCTCAGACACTGAATATGAGATAGACTCATCAGATAATGAGAACACAGAAGAATGTGCTACAGCAGTATTTCATTCGTTACAAGAATTGGAGCCAGAAGAAGGTACTAGTGAGAAGTCAAAAAACGGGGAAGGTACAATTGCAGGAACAGCAAGAAAAAAACACATAGAGGAAGAAGAGGCAAAAGTAACAACAAGAAAAACAAAAATAAAGCCCAAGATGTCCGGTCAGGTCAAACAGGGATACAGGGGCAAGTCCTTCCAGAAGAAATATGTGACAAGATCACAAGGACAGAAACAACAGACCTGAATTTAAATGTCATAAATTTGTCTACTGTTCCTTTAAATGAAACTCAAATCTCTCTCTTATCCAAAGGTCTCAATTTTGTTCCCTCTGCACACTTCAACCTATTTGAAACTGTGTTAGATGTGAATCGGTATGTGCGCAAGCTCACTCTACAGAAACATTTTTATGGGATGAGTGAGCTGGAGTTAAACAAAACTGAGACCAAAAAAACAACAAATAATGAAATTTCTGATAATCTGTTTTCTTTTTCTGAATTGTGCACTATCAATGACTTAAATGAATGAATGGGGGAAGGTGATACATCCAATAGTGATATTTCTAAAGGATTAGAAGTCAGATGTGATCATGTAAAGAAGAAAAGCTCTTTTTACCCTGTACATGCTCGTCCAAAAGCTTTGGACATTTTTCAAAAAACAATTGAGGAAAAACTCACTATGCTGAGTGAGAAAAATTCAAAGAAAACCAATAACTCTTCTAATTTAACAGCTAGTGAAAAACATGCGTTAAAAAGTTTATCTGATAATGAATCAATCCTCATTAGACCCTCAGACAAAGGGGGAAATGTCGTTATTCTCAATAAAACAGATTACATAATGGAGGCTAGGAGGCAACTGGATGATAAAGAGGTATATAGCAAACTACAGAATAATCCCACGAAGTTATACAAACATGAATTGGTGGGTATTGTTCTGTTTGCTAAACATAATAATATAATTAGTGCTGCTACTAAAGATGCACTTATACCCTCTCATCCAGTTGCCCCTATCTTCCATTATTTTCCAAAAATACATAAGGATTCTGTGTGTCCTCCAGGGCGTCCCATCATTGCAGGGATTGGTTCCCTGAATGAACCTCTTAGTGATCTGATAGACACCTTTTTACAACCCTTAGTCAAAGGACTCTTAACCTATATACAAGATACAACTGCTATTCTGACAAAATTAGATAAAGTAAGATGGGAATCTAGTTTCAGATTTTTAGTGGTGGATGTCACCTCTCTCTATACCTGTATACAAAACAATAAGGGTATGGTTGCCATATCATTTTTCCTTGATTCATATAGTGAATATGACAGCTACTAAGACTTTTATTTTAAGAGCTATTGAGTATCTCCTAACGCATAATTTTTTTATGTTTGGCACTGAATTCTTTCTCCAAAGGCGTGGTACAGCAATGGGGGCAAAGTTTGCCCCCTCCTATGCCAACCTCTTTATGGGGTGGTGGGAGCTGTACCTCGTCTTTGGAGAGAGAAATCCCTTCAGGAATAAAATAAAGCATTTCTATAGGTACATTGATGACCTGTTCTTTGTATTTGAGGGTAGTGAATCTGAAACAGATTCCTTTTGTGAGTTCATGAATCACAATGATGATGGAATTAGATTTGTAGGAGAGAACAATGCAGAAACCATCAACTTTCTAGATTTAAAAATTTCTGCCAATATGACAGAGAATAAAATTGAAACCAGCCTTTATAGAAAGCCCACTGCAGGCAATACTCTCTTGTCATTCAAATCTTGCCATCCTAAACATGTACTTAAGGGCATCCCCAAGGGAGAGTACATTAGGGCAAGAAGAAATTGTACTAATGAAGAACAATATGAGGAAAATAGCAAGATAATCACCAATAGATTAAAGCAAAGAGGCTACACTGATAATATTCTAGATGAAGCGAAAGAGAGTATAAAAGACATACCTAGAGAACATTTCCTCAGATATAGAAAGAAAGAGAACAAGCAATCCATGACTACTGCACCTAAATTTATAACTACCTACAGTACAGACTACTACAAAATCTGTGATATAATAAGGGAAAGTGTTCCCATTTTGTACACAGATCCTATCCTGAAGAAGATAGTGCATCAGGGAATTAACTTTATACCTAGGAGAGGTAAAACCTTAGCCAATCATCTATCACCTTCTGATATGATGAATAAAACCAAGACTAACTGGCTACAAGGAAAGAAAGGCTTTTATAAATGCAGAAGAAAAGATTGTACAACCTGTGAACATGTATTAGAGGGAGACACTTTTCATTCCAGTACAACAAAAAATGATCACAAGATAAATTTTTTCATTAACTGTAACACCACTCATGTGGTTTATCTCTTGACATGCAGAATTTGCAATTGTCAGTATGTAGGTAAAACGAAGCGTCCTATCAAAGATAGGTTCTTAGAACATTTACGATCTGGGAAAGATGAGAAATCAGACACTCCAATTTCTAGACATTTTAAAAGTCTTCATGACTCAGACATGTCAAGTTTAACCTTACAAGGAATTGATCATGTACCCCATTGGAGAAGAGGAGGCAACAGGGAGGATAAATTAAATAAACAAGAGGTCTATTGGATTTTTTCACTTAAGACAAGCAACCCTCAAGGCTTAAATATGAGGAGGGACCTTGATTTATTTACTTAAATAATTGCATTTCTTCTTTGCATGTAATCACACACTATTATAAAAAAAATTCCCCTCCCCCCTTTACGCATTGGATTTATATATACCTCATATTGTCTCTAAACTACAAGGGTTTAAATTAGGACAATTCTTTCTATACGTGTTATAACAAGTGAAACAAAAAGTTTATACAGCTGGAGTGGAATATACAATTTCTATAGCTGCAGATAGCAGTAAATATTCCCTTTATAAACACTTGACAGAATTATTTAATTATCATGAGTGATAGGTTTATATATTTTAAACTGTTTGTCTGACTTATTTTCATTTTCAGTTTGATATATAGTGTTTATAAACTTAAGTATACAGTTTAGAGTCCATTGTTAATTATACCATTACATAAATCACACTAAATTACACTGTGTCTTTAAAACTATGGTATAAGTAAAGGTATGTCAGATTAGCCCAATATGCAGTGAACAAGTGAGCATGCTCACGAAACATGTCTGCTTGACTATCTGACACACCTGTGTTATGTTTTTACCTGTGAGCCTGCTGGGCCTGTGTGCCTGACCATATGCTTTTAACATTTGTGCCGAAATAAACTAACAGTAACTTTTACTTTGGACTGAGTGTCTCTGTGGTGCGCCCCTCTACTGGATTACTTTATACTTGCTTTTTAAGTTGGCAGACTTAATTTGGGGCTGCATAACGGGACATTCTGTGATTACACCCACTCTCCTTTGGGCCGTCTGGAGGACTGATCTCTCCACCCCCTGCAGTCATCGCATTGGGAGCGGTGAGTTGAGCGCTACACACACAGAACCACATTGTACACTTAGATATTTGAAGCTGCTGGTGCCTCTGGAGTCCCCACGGACATCAAGGTGTAGAGTCCTCCAGAGTCTTGAAACTGTGCATAAACCTTCAATTCGGCCACCACTAACCAATGCTCACAAGCTGAAACAGCTGCATTGGGCAGAAAAATACATGAAGACTAATTTTTAAACAGTCCTGTTCACTGATAAGTGCCGTGCAACCCTGGATGGTCCAGATGGATGGAGTAGTGGATGGTTGGTGGACGGTCACCCTGTTCCAACAAGGCTGCGACGTCAGCAAGGCAGTGGTGGAGTCATGTTTTGGGCCGGAATCATGGGAAGAGAGCTGGTCGGCCCCTTTAGTTTCCCCGAAGGTGTAAAGATGACCTCTGCAAAGTATGTGTAGTTACTGACTGACCACTTCCTTCCCTGGTACAGAAGGAAGAACTATGCTTTCCGTAATAAAATCATCTTCATGCATGACAATGCACCATCTCATGCTGCAAAGAATACCTCTGCATCAATGGCTGCTATGGGGATAAAAGGAGAGAAAGTTATTGGGGTGGCCTCCATCCTCCCCTGACCTCAATCCTATTGAGAATCTTTGGAGCATCCTCAAGCAAAAGATCTATGAGGGTGGGAGGCAGTTTACATCCAAACAGCAGCTCTGGGAGGCTATTGCAAACAAATTCAAGCAGGAACTGTCCAAAAACTCACACGTTCAATGGATGCAAGACTTGTGAAGCTGCTATCAAATAAGGGGTCCTATGTTAAAATGTAACGTGACCTGTTAAAATGTTTAAAAAGTTAAAATGTTGTTCAAAGTTTGATTGAAATAGCTTTTGATTTCAGTAAATATGCTACAAACACAACAAATGCCAATTTTTAGTTATTTACAACCTATAAACGGCTAGATTTAGAGTTTTGTCGGTAACGACCCGCGTAGCTAACGCTGGCTTTTTTCTGGCCGCACCTTTAAAATAACTCTAGTATTGAGAGTCCACAGAATGGCTGCGTTAGGCTCCAAAAAAGGAGTGTAGAGCATATTTAACGCAACTTCAACTCTCGATACCAGAGTTGCTTACGGACGCGGCCAGCCTCAAAAACGTGCTCGTGCACGATTCCCCCATAGAAAACAATGGGGCTGTTTGAGCTGAAAAAAAACCTAACACCTGCAAAAAAAACGCGTTCAGCTCCTAACGCAGCCCCATTGTTGTCTATGGGGAAACACTTCCTACGTCTGCACCTAACACTCTAACATGCACCCCGAGTCTAAACACCCCTAACCTTACACTTATTAACCCCTATTCTGCCACCCCTGCTATCGCTGACCCCTACATATTATTATTAACCCCTAATCTGCCGCTCCGTAAACCGTCGCTACTTACATTATCCCTATGTACCCCTAATCTGCTGCCCCTAACACCGCCGACCCCTATATTATATTTATTAACCCCTAATTTGCCCCCCACAACGTCGCCTCCACCTGCCTACACTTATTAACCCCTAATCTGCCGAGCGGACCGCACCGCTATTATAATAAAGTTATTAACCCCTAATCCGCCTCACTAACCCTATAATAAATAGTATTAACCCCTAATCTGCCCTCCCTAACATCACCGACACCTAACTTCAAACATTAACCCCTAATCTGCCGACTGGAGCTCACCGCTATTCTAATAAATGTATTAACCCCTAAAGCTAAGTCTAACCCTAACACTAACACCCCCCTAAGTTAAATATAATTTAAATCTAACGAAATTAATTAACTCTTATTAAATAAATTATTCCTATTTAAAGCTAAATACTTACCTGTAAAATAAATCCTAATATAGCTACAATATAAATTATAATTATATTATAGCTATTTTAGAATTAATATTTATTTTACAGTTAACTTTGTATTTATTTTAACCAGGTACAATAGCTATTAAATAGTTAAGAACTATTTAATAGCTAAAATAGTTAAAATAATTACAAAATTACCTGTAAAATAAATCCTAACCTAAGTTACAATTAAACCTAACACTACACTATCAATAAATTAATTAAATAAAATACCTATAATTATCTACAATTAAACCTAACACTACACTATCAATAAATAAATTAAATACAATTCCTACAAATAAATGCAATGAACTAAACTAACTAAAGTACAAAAAATAAAAAAGAACTAAGTTACAAAAAAAAAAAAAATATTTACAAACATTAGAAATATATTACAACAAATTTAAACTAATTACACCTACTCTAAGCCCCCTAATAAAATAACAAAGCCCCCTAAAATAAAAAAATGCCCTACCCTATTCTAAATTACTAAAGTTCAAAGCTCTTTTACCTTACCAGCCCTGAACAGGGCCCTTTGCGGGGCATGCCCCAAGAAGTTCAGCTCTTTTGCCTGTAAAAAAAAACATACAATACCCCCCCCCATCATTACAACCCACCACCCACATACCCCTAATCTAACCCAAACCCCCCTTAAATAAACCTAACACTAAGCCCCTGAAGATCTCCCTACCTTGAGTCGTCTTCACCCAGCCGAGCCAAATTCTTCATCCAAGCGGAGCAAGAAGAGGTCCTCCATCCGGTAGAAGTCTTCATCCAAGCGGGGCATAAGAGGTCTTCCATCCGATTGAAGTCTTCATCCAAGAGGCATCTTCTATCGTCATCCATCCGGAGCGGAGCGGCAGCATCCTGAAGACCTCCGACGCGGAACATCCATCCTGGCCGATGACTGAACGACGAATGACGGTTCCTTTAAATGATGTCATCCAAGATGGCGTCCCTCGAATTCTGATTGGCTGATAGGATTCTATCAGCCAATCGGAATTAAGGTAGGAATATTCTGATTGGCTGATGGAATCAGCCAATCAGAATCAAGTTCAATCCGATTGGCTGATCCAATCAGCCAATTAGATTGAGCTCGCATTCTATTGGCTGTTCCAATCGAGCTCAATCTGATTGGCTAATTGGATCAGCCAATCGGATTGAACTTGATTCTGATTGGCTGATTCCATCAGCCAATCAGAATATTCCTACCTTAATTCCGATTGGCTGATAGAATCCTATCAGCCAATCGGAATTCGAGGGACGCCATCTTGGATGACGTCATTTAAAGGAACCGTCATTCGGCTAGTAGGCGTCGGGAGAAGAGGATGTTCCGCGTCGGATGGAAGATGATGGCTCCCGAAGAAAGAAGATTGAAGATGCCGTTGATAGAAGACTTCATCCGGATCATGGACCTCTTCAGCTCCCGCTTGGATGAAGACTTCATCCGGATCATGGACCTCTTCAGCTCCCGCTTGGATGATGACTTCAGCCGGATCATGGACCTCTTCAGCCCCCCGCTTGGGCTTGGATCAGGACATCGGAGGAGCTCTTCTGGAACGATCGGTGAACCTGGTATGGTGAAGATAAGGTAGGAAGATCTTCAGGGGCTTAGTGTTAGGTTTATTTAAGGGGGGTTTGGGTTAGATTAGGGGTATGTGGGTGGTGGGTTGTAATGTTGGGGGGGGGGGTATTGTATGTTTTTTTTTACAGGCAAAAGAGCTGAACTTCTTGGGGCATGCCCCGCAAAGGGCCCTGTTCAGGGCTGGTAAGGTAAAAGAGCTTTGAACTTTAGTAATTTAGAATAGGGTAGGGCATTTTTTTATTTTGGGGGGCTTTGTTATTTTATTAGGGGGCTTAGAGTAGGTGTAATTAGTTTAAAATTGTTGTAATATTTTTCTTATGTTTGTAAATATTTTTTTTTTTTTTGTAACTTAGTTCTTTTTTATTTTTTGTACTTTAGTTAGTTTATTTCATTGTAGTTATTTGTAGGTATTGTATTTAATTAATTTATTGATAGTGTAGTGTTAGGTTTAATTGTAACTTAGGTTAGGATTTATTTTACAGGTAAATTTGTAATTTTTTTAACTAGGTAGCTATTAAATAGTTCTTAACTATTTAATAGCTATTGTACCTGGTTAAAATAAATACAAAGTTACCTGTAAAATAAATATAAATCCTAAAATAGCTATAATATAATTATAATTTATATTGTAGCTATATAAGGATTTATTTTACAGGTAAGTATTTAGCTTTAAATAGGAATAATTTATTTAATAAGAGTTAATTTATTTCGTTAGATAAAAATTATATTTAACTTAGGGGGGTGTTAGTGTTAGGGTTAGACTTAGCTTTAGGGGTTAATACATTTATTAGAATAGCGGTGAGCTCCGGTCGGCAGATTAGGGGTTAATGTTTGAAGTTAGGTGACGGCGATGTTAGGGAGGGCAGATTAGGGGTTAATACTATTTATTATAGGGTTAGTGAGGCGGATTAGGGGTTAATAACTTTATTATAATAGCGGTGCGGTCCGGTCGGCAGATTAGGGGTTAATAAGTGTAGGCAGGTGGAGGTGACATTGAGGGCGGCAGATTAGGGGTTAATAAATATAATATAGGGGTTGGCGGTGTTAGGGGCAGCAGATTAGGGGTACATAGCTATAATGTAGGTGGCGGCGCTTTGCGGTTGGCAGATTAGGGGTTAATTATTGTAGGTAGCTAGCGGCGACGTTGTGGGGGGCAGGTTAGGGGTTAATAAATATAATACAGGGGTTGGCGGTGTTAGGGGCAGCAGATTAGGGGTACATAAGTATAACGTAGGTGGCGGTCGGCAGATTAGGGGTTAAAAAATTTAATCGAGTGGCGGCAATGTGGGGAGGCCTCGGTTTAGGGGTACATAGGTAGTTTATGGGTGTTAGTGTACTTTAGAGCACAGTAGTTAAGAGCCTTATGAACCGGCGTTAGCCCAGAAAGCTCTTAACTACTGACTTTTTTTCTGCGGCTGGAGTTTTGTCGTTAGATTTCTAACGCTCACTTCAGACACGACTCTAAATACCGGAGTTAGAAAGATCCCATTGAAAAGATAGGATACGCAAATGACGTAAGGGGATCTGCAGTATGGAAAAGTCGCGG
Organism: Bombina bombina; assembly: GCF_027579735.1. Taxonomy (NCBI): domain Eukaryota; kingdom Metazoa; phylum Chordata; class Amphibia; order Anura; family Bombinatoridae; genus Bombina; species Bombina bombina. The sequence continues at coordinate 1,073,250,864 of NC_069500.1, forward strand.
CTGAAAAGTGAGCGTTAGACCCTTTTTTTAATGACTCCAAATACCGGCGGTAGCCTAAAACCAGCGTTAGGAGCCTCTAACGCTGGTTTTCACGGCTACCGCCAAACTCCAAATCTAGGCCTATGTGTTTTGAAACTTACTGTGCATAATAATTTGGAACAGTGCATTGTAAGTTTTTTATTTTGAAAAAAAATACTGTTATCATTAGGAGGTTTGTTCAATAAAATTTGAATTGTACTCTTAATAGTTGATAACATGATAATTATGCTGACTGTTGTTTACATCAATTATTTAGATAAATGAGAAAGATATCATTGGCATAATAATGATAATAACTATAATATTTATAGTTTAATCTTATTTTTTTATTTCACAGGTAAGTTTTTATTTTAAGATATTTACAGTATATTGTAAATGAAATTTAAAGTTAGGGGGTGTTAGGTTTAGGGGTTAATAGTTTAATTTAGTGATTTGCAATGTGGGGGGCATGCAGTTTACGGGTTAATAGGTTTAGTTTATTAGTAGTGATGTGGGGGCAGTGGTTTAGGGGTTAATAACTTTAATTAGTGTCGGCGATGTCAGGGGCGGTGGATTAGAGGTGTCTAGACTAGGGGTTATGTTAGGGTGTTAGGTTTTAACATAACTTTCTTTTCCCTATAGACATCAATGTGGTTGCGTTATGGTGATCACCATTACATGATCGCAGGTGTTAGTTTTTTTCTGACACTTTCTCTCCATTGATGTCTAAAGGGGAAAAAGTGCACGAGCATGTAAAGTCAGGCCTTGGGTTTTGTGTGGTATGGAACTTGATGCACCATACCACACAACAAGAGAAGATTTTTCAGTAACTTGTAATGGCCGCTATTTTAATTGCGTTATTTATGCACCCAGTATACCGCAAAACTTTGTTATCTTGGTGTTTATTAAACACACTGGGCCAGATTACAATTGGCCTGTATTTAACGCTTTTGCTCACATGCAAACACCGCCAGAAGTAAACTATTAACGCATGTGGGTTAGCGTACGTATTACAAGTTGCAAGTAAAATGTTTGCGCACCAGCGAAGCCGACACACGCTTACTTCAGGACTTTGGATACCACAACCATGTTAACTTCTTCTCCCCATAAACTTCAATGGAGAGCACAAACTGCAAAAAATTCTAACACATCCCTTTTGAGCTAGTCCAAATGCGCTAACCCAAAGGTAGTTATGAATATTTTACATCACAATGTTCTTCACATAGAAGTACATGTTCTATTTATTTTATATAGATACTTCTATATATATCTGATGATTGTTTGTAAAATATATATCTATACCTATATAGCTATATGAATATGAATATATATATATATATATATATACACTATATATATATATATATATATATATATATATATATATATATAGATAAACTCAGATATATAGGAATATCTATTTAAATTACAGTTTCCCCTATGTGAAGAACATTGTAAAAATATAAATGTAAAATATCTACGGTAGATACACAGTAAAGCACTCTCACCTAGATTACGAGTTTTGCACTAAACAGGGTGCTAAACTAACGCCAACAAATTTGCGTCATTGCACTCTCCATAGCACTGCCATTACGAGTTACTGAAAAGAATCCTTGTGCTGTGCATTATGGTGCGTTAAGCTCCATACCGCACAAAAGCCAAGGGCTGAGTTTATGTGCTCGTGCACATTTTCCCCCATAGACATCAATGGGGAGAGAGTGTTAGAAAAAAAACTAACACCTGCGATCTTGCAAAGGAGATCGCCGTAATGCAACCCCATTGATGTCTAAGGGGAAAAGAAAGTTATGTTTAAACCTAACACCCTAACATAAACCCCAAGTCTAAACACCCCTATTCCGCCGCTCCCCGACATCGCAGACAATAATAAAAATGATTAACCCCTATTCCACTGCTCCCTGACATCGCCAACACTAATAAAAAATATTAACCCTTATTCTGCCGCTCTCCCACATCGCCAACACTATAATAAAGGTTTTTTTTTTATTTTATTTTTTTTAAACAACTTTATTGAAATTTAATCAAAATAGTACAAGTGTTAGGAGGCGCAGCTCCTCATTAATTCAATTCCAATAGTTGTCACATTTTATTAATTCACATAACTAATTCGTAAAATCAATTACAACAAAATACAAAATTTGTGATCCTTAACTGAGGTCTAGAACAATATACATTACTCCTAAGAAAGGAGGAATATAGTCAAAGAGGTGGGAAAAGAAGAGATGGGGAGGAGAGAGAGAAGAGAGAGAAGGGAAAAAAAAAATTAAAAGGAGAGGACCGTCCCGCCCCACCCACCACACCCCACCGAACCTATATCTCACGTTTATGTTTTTTCTATGGTTGACTGTAAATATGCGTCCCAAGAACAGGAGATCTCGGCATAGATCTCCATTTTCCCGGTTTTAAGATAATAGTATTCTTCTAGTTCTATCAAATCTGTTACCTTTTTAACCCACAAATCTACTGAAGGAACCCCACTATGCTTCTAATTTTTTAATGTTTTAACTCCTAATGTTAACTTCTAATGTTTTAACTCCGTTGGTCATGATCCTGAATAAACAAAGGTAATGTTTGTGTTTAATGGGAGGAGGTTTATATAATAACCATATCAGTGGATCTAGTGTAAACACAATTCCTAGTATATACTCAATCTCAGTGATTATTTGTCTCCAGAAATTTTGGATAACATTACACCACCACCACATGTGTGCGGCGTTACTATTCACGTGTCTCCAACATTACTCATTTGCAGTACTCATCTGAGGGGTGATTATAATTCTGAAGTCAGTTTTCCATCTTTCTAGGTATGAGGGTATATATCCTGGTGGTTTTTGAATTAATAATTTGTATATTTTTGACAGTGTATGCCTGAGTGGGGGGGGGGCTTGTATACAAAGAGATTCGTCATTGGTCTAGTCATATTGTTGAGTTGCTTGTGTTTGAGTATATAATTTCTAGCTTGTCTATATGTAAACCAATTAGTAAAACTTTCATGCCCCTCCTCTATGAGGTCTAATTGGGAACGTACGTTTTCGTTTGCTATCATATAATCTCTATTACCCGTTTCAATTGTCGATGAAGTTTTGTGAGGCTGTAGTGTGTATTCTCCATTTTCTATTAAGGATGTCAGGGGGGATGGAATAGAGGAAATAAATAGAGATGTGTTGATGGTCTTTTTCCAAACCTGAAAGATCTCTTGTGTTATTGGGTTATAGTATGTTGCAATTTTGCGTTTATGTGTATCATACCAGCATAGTCAACCGAGGTGGGGTTTTTAAGCTATTAAATGTTCTAATGGGACACAATGTTTATGGTGAAAGTGGATATTCCAATCCACAATTCGCTGCAGGAATATGGCCTGTCTATATAACTCAAGATTTGGGACTCCCAATCCTCCCTGTGTCTTGGGGGACTGCATTATGTGCCAATTGATTCTTGTTTTTTTTTTTGTTCCAAATATAATCTCCAAATGCTTTTTGTATAGAGAGCAGATAATTTGTCGGGAGTGGGATGGGTAGTGTTTGAAGGAAATTGTCAGGGTGCCAGGAATCAGACTGAGACGAGAAGTGCAAATATAATCACACCTTTATAAATAGCAAAAAATGATAAAATGTCCACAAGTCAAATAACAAGCCAGGAGTCAAAACCAGAGCTGGTAGTCAGACGAGCCGAGTCAGGAGCCAAAGCGAATAGTCAGACGAGCCGGAATCAGGAACAAGGAGAACAGCAGAGTCAGGAACAAGCCAGGGATCAGGAACCAGGAAGGACATCAGGCAGCCAGGTAATACACAGGAACTCTCACAAACAGGTCTCAGACAACGCGAAGGCAAAGCATACTGAACAGAGGCCCTTTAAATAATAAATGATGACATCACAATTCTGAGACTGCATCCTGTCTCACATGGATGATGCACAACAGTCTGGCCATAAAAGGAAGTGCAGGAAGTGAGCAGCATCCCCCACAATGCACCAAGTCAGGAAGAGAGGTGAGTAAAATGGCTGCCAGCAGCACATGGCAAGCACAACAGGGAAAAACCCTGACAGAAATAAAGTATTCTTGGGAAAGCGTTCATTTTAACTACATCTATGCGTCCTAACCAAGAAATTTGTTTAGATCTCCACGAGGAGAGATCATTAATAATTGTCCGCTTAATTGGGACGTAGTTCAGAGCAAACACATGTTGGGGCGAGTTTAATGCCCAGATAATTTAATGCTGAGTGGCATGATGAAAACGTGGTAAGTTTTTTAATGGTTTGTGTCTCGGTGTCACTTAGGTTTATATTCAGGATTTCGGATTTGGTTTTGTTAATGACAAAGTTAAAGAGTACATGGAATTTCTCAAGTTCTACATTTAAGTGTGGTATGGATTCTTCGGGTTTCGTAATGGTGAAAAGCATATCATCGGCAAAAAGGGAGACCGTATACTGTTGGGGTCCGAGACAAATTCCGTGTATCTTTGGGTTGCGTCTAATGCTTGTTGCCAGTGTTTCTATTACACATGTGAACAAAAGAGGTGACAAGGGACATCCCTGGCGCGTCCCATTCGTTATTGGGAAGGGGTTGGATAGGGAGCTGTTTATCAAGATTCGTGCACAAAGTTGGGAGTACAAAGAGAAGATTATAGTTATTATTTGTGGGCCGAGACCCATTTGTATCAGAGTGGCTTTTAAAAAGTCCAGGACAACACGGTCAAAAGCCTTTTCGGCATCTGTTGATAAGAATATAGATGGTATATTGTTATTTTTAGCATAATTAATCAAATGCAAGGCTCTGACCATGTTGTCCTTGGCCTCGCGACCTGGGACAAAGCCCACCTGGTCTGGGTGGATAATACTGGGCAGTATTTCGTTTAATCTATGGGCCAATATCTTCGCAAAGATTTTAATATCAGTATTTAACAAAGAAATTGGGCGGTAGTTTGCAGGGAGAACCAATGTTTTGTTTGGTTTTGGTAACAATGTTATGTGGGCTTCTAGGGCTCTTGCAGAGAAGGCCTTGGAAAAGTCGATAGATTGAAAATAATTTAAGATGTGGGGGATAAAGTCTCTCGGAAAGTCGTATAATATTTATGGAACACTATAATAAAGTATTAACCACTAAACCTCCAGCCCCCCACATCGTAACTACTAAACAAAACCTATTAACCCCTAAACCGCCTCCCCCCACATCGCAAAACACTAAATTATATTATTAACCCCTAAACCTAACACCTCCCCTAACTTTAAATTAAAATTACAATATAACTATCTTAAAATAAATAAAAATTTACCTGTGAAATAAAAAAAATAATCTAGGTTTAAACGTTGAGGCCTATCTATCAAGCCGTCAACTATGCTGCATTCGCCGGCACCAATACGCTCGCTTAACATCGCCTAACATCGCGGCCGTGGACCTGAATATGATCTCCATATTTATTAAAAAAAGCCGGCAAAAAGCCACGCACCAAGTACAGGGCGATGAGCAGCGGACTTTTGATCGCATTTGGCGGTGAAATGGTGGCATGAAATATACCAAAATGGGCCTAGATTAATACTTGGGGTTGTCTACTACACTACACTAAAGCTAAAATGAACCCTAGAAGCTCCCTACATGCTCCCTAATTAACCCCTTCACTGCTGGGCATAATACACGTGTGGTGCGCAGTGGCATTTAGCAGCCTTCTAATTACCAAAAAGCAAAGCCAAAGCCATATATGTCTGCTATTTATGAACAAAGGGGATCCCAGAGAAGCATTTACAACCATTTATGCTATAATTGTATAAGTTGTTTGTAAATAATTTCAGTGAGAAACCAAAAGTTTGTGAAAAAATTTGTGAAAAAGTTAACAATTTTTTTTATATGATCTCATTTGGCGGTGAAATGGTGGCATGAAATATACCAAAATGGGCCTAGATCAACACTTTGGGATGTCTTCTAAAAAAAAATATATACATGTCAATGGATATTCAGGGATTCCTGAAATATATTAGTGTCCCAATGTAACTAGCGCTAATATTGAAAAAAAGTAGTTAGGAAGTAGCAAAGTGCTACTTGTATTTATGGCCCTATAACTTGCAAAAAAAGCAAAGAACATGTAAACATTGGATATTTCTAAACTCAGGACAAAATGTAGAAACTATTAAGCATGGGTGTTTTTTGGTGGTTGTAGATGTGTAACAGATTTTTAAGGGTCAAAGTTAGAAAAAGTGTGTTTTTTCCATTTTTTCTTCACATTTTATATTTTTTTTTATAGTAAATTATAAGATATGATAAAAATATCTTTTGAAAGTCCATTTAATGGCGAGAAAAATGGTATATAATATGTGTGGGTACAGTAAATGAGTAAGAGGAAAATTATAGCTAAACACAAACACCGCAAAAATGTAAAAATAGCCTTGGTCCTAAACGGACAGAAAATGGAAAAGTGCTGTGGTCATTAAGGAGTTAAACTACCAATTCAATTAACTATATTACATATTTTAAAACCTAACCCTACTCAAATTATTGAAATCTACAATTAAAAATTACTAAATTACAAAAAATAAAAAACACTAAGTTATAAAAACAAACAAACCACAGTATCAAAAACAAAATTACACCTAATCTAATAGCCCTATCAAAATAAAAAAGTCTCCCAAAATAAAAACCCCTAGCCTACAATAAACTACCAATGGCCCTTAAAAGGGCCTTTTGCTGGGTGTTGCCCCAAGGAAATCAGCTCTTTTACCTGCAAAAAAAAAAAAAATACAAACACACCCAACAGTAAAATCCACCACCCACACAACCAACCCCCCAAATAAAAACCTATCTAATAAACCTAAGCTCCCCATTGCCCTTAAAAGGGCATTTGTATGGGCATTGCACTTAAAAGTTCATTTAGCTCTTTTACTGCCTAAAGTCCCTAACCTAAAAATAAAACCCACCCAATAAACCCTTAAAAAAACCTACACCAACCCCCAGATCCACATACAGTTTTCAAAGACCGGACATCCTCATCCAAGCGGCAGAAGTCCTCACCGAAGCCGGCAGAAGTCTTCATCTAAGCGGGCCGAAGACCTGATCTAAACCAGCAGAAGTCTTCATCAGACGGCATTTTCTTTCTTTATTCATCCGGCGTGGAGCAGATCCATCTTCAACACATCCGGCGCAGAGCATCCTCTTCTTCCGATGGTCGCTGTAGAATGAAGTTTCCCTTTAAGGTACATCATCCAAGATGGTGTCCCTTACATGCCGATTGGCTGATAGAATTCTATCAGCCAATAGGAATTAAAGGGGAAAAATCCTATTGGCTGTTGCAATCAGCCAATAGGATTGAGCTCACATTCTATTGGCTGATTGGAATAGCCAATAGAATGCAAGCTTTGGGGGGGGCATTTTTATTTTGATAGGGCTATTAGATTAGGTGTTATTGTTTTTTATTTTTGATAATGTGTTTTTTTTATAACTTTTTATTTTTTGTAACTTAGGCCTAGATTTAGAGTTGGGCGGTAGCCATCAAAACCAGCGTTAGAGGCTCCTAACGCTGGTTTTTACCGCCCTCTGGTATTTGGAGCCAGTCATTAAAGGGTCTAACGCTCACTTTACAGCCGCGACTTTTCCATACCGCAGATCCCCTTACGTCAATTGCGTATCCTATCTTTTCAATGGGATCTTTCTAACGCTGGTATTTAGAGTTGTGGCTGAAGTGAACGTTAGAAATCTAACGACAAAACTCCAGCCGCATAAAAAAGTCAGTAGTTAAGAGCTTTCTGGGCTAACGCCGGTTCATAAAGCTCTTAACTACTGTGCTCTAAAGTACACTAAAACCCATAAACTACCTATGTACCCCTAAACTGAGGTCCCCCCACATCGCCGCCACTATATTTAAATTTTTTAACCCCTAATCTTCCGCTCCGTACACTGCAGACAACTACGTTATCCCTATGTACCCCTAATCTGCTGCCCCTAACACCGCCGACCCCTATATTATATTTATTAACCCCTAATCTGCCCCCCACAACGTCGCCTCCACCTGCCTACACTTATTAACCCCTAATCTGCCGACCAGACCGCGCCGCTATTATAATAAAGTTATTAACACCTAATCCGCCTCACTCCCGCCTCAATAACCCTATAATAAATAGTATTAATCCCTAATCTGCCCTCCCTAACATCGCCGACACCTAACTTCAAGCATTAACCCCTAATGAGCTCACATTCTATTGGCTGCTCCGATCAGCCAATAGAATGCAAGCTCAATCTGATTGGCTGATCGGATCAGCCAATCGGATTGAACTTGATTCTGATTGGCTGATTCCATCAGCCAATCAGAATGTTCCTACCTTAATTCCGATTGGCTAATAGAATCCTATCAGCCAATCGGAATTTGAGGGATGCCATCTTGGATGACGTCCCTTAAAGGAACCGTCATTCTTCAGTTGGACGTCGGAGGAAGAAGATTGATCGCGCTGGAGGTCTTCACGATGGAGCCGTTCCTCATCGGATGAAGATAGAAGATGCCGCTTGGATCAAGATGGTTGCCGGTCTCGATCGCCTCTTCATCCCGTATAGGATGAAGACTTTGGAGCCTCTTCTGGACCTCTTCAGCCGCAGGATTATGGATCGCCAGCCCCCGCTTGGGTTGGATGAAGATTTCGGAGCCAGGACCGATCGGTGATACCCGGCGAGGTGAAGGTAAGGTAGGAAGATCTTCAGGGGCTTAGTGTTAGGTTTATTTAAGGGGGGTTTGGGTTAGATTAGGGCTATGTGGGTGGTGGGTTGTAATGTTGGGGGTATTGTATGTTTTTTTTTACAGGCAAAAGAGCTGAATTCTTTGGGGCATGCCCCACAAAAGGTCCTTTTAAGGGCTGGTAAGGTAAAAGAGCTTTGAACTTTTTTAATTTAGAATAGGGTAGGGCATTTTTTTATTTTAGGGGGCTTTGTTATTTTATTAGGGGGCTTAGAGTAGGTGTAATTAGTTTAAAATTGTAATATTTTTCTAATGTTTGTAAATATTTTTTTATTTTTTGTAACTTAGTTCTTTTTTATTTTTTGTACTTTAGTTAGTTTATTTAATTGTATTTATTTGTAGATATTGTATTTAATTAATTTATTGATAGTGTAGTGTTAGGTTTAATTGTAGATAATTGTAGGTATTTTATTTAATTAATTTATTGATAGTGTAGTGTTAGGTTTAATTGTAACTTAGGTTAGGATTTATTTTACAGGTAATTTTGTAATTATTTTAACTATTTTAGCTATTAAATAGTTCTTAACTATTTAATAGCTATTGTACCTGGTTAAAATAAATACAAAGTTACCTGTAAAATAAATATATATCCTAAAATAGCTATAATATAATTATAATTTATATTGTAGCTATATTAGGGTTTATTTTACAGGTAAGTATTTAGCTTTAAATAGGAATAATTTATTTAATAAGAGTTAATTTATTTCGTTAGATTTAAATTATATTTAACTTAGGGGGGTGTTAGGGTTAGGGTTAGACTTAGCTTTAGGGGTTAATCCATTTATTACAGTAGCGGCGAGATTCGGTCGGCAGATTAGGGGTTAATAATTGAAGTTAGGTGTCAGCGATGTTAGGGAGGACAGATTAGGGGTTAATACTATTTATTATAGGGTTATTGAGGCGGGAGTGAGGCGGATTAGGGGTTAATAACTTTATTATAGTAGCGGTGCGGTCCGCTCGGCAGATTAGGGGTTAATAAGTGTAGGCAGGTGGAGGCGACGTTGAGGGGGGCAGATTAGGGGTTAATAAATATAATATAGGGGTCGGCGGTGTTAGGGGCAGCAGATTAGGGGTACATAGGGATAATGTAGGTAGCAGCGGTTTACGGAGCGGCAGATTAGGGGTTAAAAAAATATGCAGGTGTCAGCGATAGCGGGGGCGGCATATTAGGGGTTAATAAGTGTAAGGTTAGGGGTGTTTAGACTCGGGGTTCATGTTAGGGTGTTAGGTGCAGACGTAGGAAGTGTTTCCCCATAGAAAACAATGGGGCTGCATTAGGAGCTGAACGCTGCATTTTTGCAGGTGTTAGGTTTTTTTCAGCTCAAATGGCCCCATTGTTTTCTATGGGGGAATCGTGCACGAGCACGTTTTTGAAGCTTGCTGCGTCCGTAAGCACCGCTGGTATCTAGAGTTGCAGTGGCGTTAAATTATGCTCTACGCTCCCTTTTTGGAGCCTAACACACTGAAAACCCAGCCATTCTGTGAACTCTAAATACCAGCGGTATTTAAAAGGTGCGGGGGGAAAAAAGCACGCGTAGCTAACGCACCCCTTTGGCCACCAAACTCTAAATCTAGCCGTTAGTAATTTTTAATTGCAGATTTCAATAATTTGAGTAGGGTTAGGTTTTTAAATATGTAATATAGTTAATTTAATTGGTAGTTTAATGTAATTTTAGTATATAATAGCTAGGGTAGGTTAATTAATATTTTAATATAGTTTAATGTAATTCTTGTATAATAGTTAGGGTAGGTTAATAAATAGTTTAATGTAATTTTATTATAATAGGGTAGGCTAATAAATAGTTTAATATAGTTTAATGTAATTTTAGTATAATAGTTAGGGTAGGTTAATTAATAGTTTAATATAGTTTATTTTAATTCTAAAGGTAAGTTTTGATTTATTATAAGATAGGGATGTTGTAATTTTAATGTAACGTTAGCGGGTTGTTAGGTTTAGTGGTTAATAGCTTAATTTAGTTTATGGCGATGTTAGGGGCTGGCGGGATAGGGGTTAATAGGTTTAGTTAGTGGTGGTCATGTGGGAGGCCAGAGGTTTAGGGGTTAATACGTTTATTTAGGTTTCGGCGGGGTCTGGGAGCGGCGGGATAGGAGTTAATAACTTTTAGGTGGTAGCGATGTCGGGGCGGCAAATTAGGGGTGTTTAGACTCAGGGCTTATTTTTGGGTGTTAGTTGTAAAATGTATAATTTGTTTTCTACCATAGAAATCAATGGGATATCTGGCAGCATCAAACATAAGCTTTCGCTGCTTTCAGACACCCATTGATTCCTATGGCATCCATGGCCTTTAGGGTGGCGGATTGAAAACCAGGTACACTGTGCCGGAATAGTGGCGAGCGTATCTGTTAGAAATTTGATAAATGGCAAAAGGTGTCAGATAGTACCGAATTTGTTATCGGAACATCTGTAATGACGTAAGCATTGATCTGTGTTTGATTGAGACCGGCGGATCATATGTAACGTCACAAATTTCAACTTTTGCCAGTCTGTAGGCTTTGATAAATAGGTCGGATCAAGCTTGCATAAAATTACACTGTGGAATTCTGGCGTATTTGTGGTTGACGGCTTGATAAATAGGCCTTTATAAATTAACCTAACATAACTATTCTAATAAAATAAAATAAACTACCAATTAAAAAAATCTAAATTATAAATTTAAAAAACCTAACACTACAAAAAAAAAAAAAAAAATCTAAAATTACCAAAAAATAATAAACACTGTTCAAATCAGCCAATAGGATTTCAGTAGCCAATAGGAATGCAAGGTATGCCATTTTGAAACGGCTACCTTGCGTTTAACTTCAGTGTACAGTGGTGACCATATGAAGAGGACGCAGGATGTCTTCCAGGATGTCTCTGCTCCGAGGCGCCGGGATAAAGGTAGAAGACGTCCCCGAGATGGATGAAGGTGTTGCAGCCTAGATGAAGACTTCTCGCCGCCTGGATGAAGATGGATGTCCCGACTTCAGAAACCGTGAATAGATTTTATGGGGTTAGTGTTAGGTTTTTTTTTTTTCATTTTTTGGGGGTGTTTTTTTTTTTTTAGATTAGGGCTTTGGGCAATTGTAAAAGAGATGAATGCCCTTTTAAGGGCAGTAAAAGAGCTCAATGCCCTAGGGGGGACTTAGTGATTTTTAAGGTAAAAGAGCTGTTTAATTTAGGGCAATGTCCTGCAAAAGTCCCTTTTAAGGGCTATTGGTAATTTATTGTAGGTTAGGGACTGTTTTTATTTTGGGGTGGCTTTTTTAATTTTAGAGGGCTATTAGATTAGGTGTAATTGTTTTTATTTTTGTTAATTTCGTTTATTATTTTTTGTAAGCTTAGAGTTTTTTAATATTCATAATTTAGTGTTTATTATTTTTTGTAATTTTAGGTTTTTTTTTTTAATTTTTAATTTAGGTTTTTAATTGGTAGTATTTTTTATTTTATTAGAATATTTATATTAGGTTAATTTAAAGTTTAAACTTATTTTTTTTATTTCACAGGTAAGTTTTTGTTTTTTTAAAGATAGTTATATTGTAAATTTAATTTAAAGTTAGAGGGGGTGTTTAGGGGCTAATATTTTAATTAAGTGTTTTGCGCTGTGGGGTCGGCAGTTTAGGGGTTAATAGGTTTAGTTTAGTAGTTATGATGTGGGGGGCCTGAGGTTTAGGGGTTAATACTTAATTATAGTGTTGGTGATGTGGGGGGGCGGCGGTTTAGGGGTTAATAGGTTTATTTAGGTGTCAACAATGTCGTGGAGCGGCGGATTAGGGGTTAATAACTTTTATTAGTGTCGGCAATGTCAGAGAGTGGCGGTTTATAGGTTAATAGGTTTATATAGTGTTGGCGATGTTAGGGGCGGCAGATTAGGGGTTAATAGGTTTATTTAATAGTTAATAGCATAATGACCAATTTTACAGCGTTAAAAGTCATACCGCAAAACTCGTAATCTAGCCGATTATTAATTATTAAAATGTATTAAAAATTATTTTTCATGTTTTTAGGTATTTGACAGGAAAGGGCTCCAAAGTATATATACATTCATACCTGTATATGTGTATACATGTGTATATATGTGTTTATATGTGTATACATGTGTGTATATATTTATGTATATATACAGTACACTCACAGGCCCCTTTATTAGGTACACCTTGCTAGTACTGGGTTTAACCCCATTTTGCCTTTAGAATTGCCTTAATTCTTCATGGCATAGATTAAACAAGGTGTTGGAAATTCCTCAGAGATTTTGGTCTATTTTGACATGATAGCACCAAGCAGTTGCCACAGATTTGTCAGCTGCACATCCATGATGCGAACTTCCCATTCCACCACATCCCAAAGTTGCTCTATTGGATTGAGATTTGGTGACTGTGGAGGCCATTGGAGTACAGTGAACTCATTGTCATTTTTAAGAAACCAGTTTGAGATGATTTGAGCTTTGTGACATGGTGCATTATCCTTCTGGAAGTAGCCATCAGAAAATGGGTACAGTGTAGTCATAAAGGGATGGACATGGTCAGCAACAATACTCAGGTAGGTTGTGGCAGTTAAACGATGCTCAATTGGTACTAAGTGGCCCAAAGTGTGCCAAGAAAATAACCCCCATACCATTACAACACCACCACCAGCCTGAACCGTTGATACAAGGCAGGATGGATCCATGCTTTCATGTTGTTTATGCAAAATTCTGACCCTACCATCTGAATGTCACAGCTGAAATTGAGACTCATCAGACCAGGTAACATTTCTCCAATGTTCTATTGTCCAAGTTTGCTGAGCCTGTGCGAATTGAAGCCTCAGTTTCCTGTTCTTAGCTGACAGGAGTGGCACCCGGTGTGGTCTTCTGCTGCTATAGCCCATCTGCTTCAAGGTTCGACATGTTGTGCATTCAAAGATGGTATTCTGCATACCTTGGTTGTAACAAGTGGTTATTTGAGTTACTGTTGCCTTTCTATAATCTCAAACTAGTCTGCCCATTCTTCTCTGACCTCTGAAATTAACAAGACATTTTTGTCCACACAACTGCTGCTCACTGGATATTTTCTCTTTTTTGGATCATTCTCTGTAAACCCTAGAGATGGTTGTGCATGAAAATCCCAGTAGTTCAGCAGTTTTTTAAATACTCAGACCAGTCCGGCTGGCACCAACAACCATGCCACGTTCAAAGTCACTTAAATCCCTTTTCTTCCACATTCTGATGCTCAGTTTGAACTTCAGCGAGTCATCCTCAACACATCTGGATGCCTAAATGCATTGATTGACTGATTAGCAATGTGTGTTACTAAGCAACTGAACACGTGTACCTAATAAATTGCCCGGTGAGTGTATGTATATATATATATATATATATATATATATATACATACATTCAAACATAAATACACATGTATAAACATATATACATATGCATATATACATACATATACATATTTAGACATGTATATGTAAGAATATATACATTATAGCCTTATCTTGTCTTATACAATATACCACCTTTTAAGCCTTAAAGCTTTTTTTAAAAATGTATATGAATAATTTTCATCTGATACACTTTAATGTAGATATGGTTGGTGCAACTTTTTTTTTAGCCATAACCCTTCACGTGAGACCTTCAGTCGCTCTAAATTTAGTTTGTGTTTGTGTGGTTGCGTTTACTTTTAACTTGTAATACGTGCCCAAGTTACTGTTAGTGTGTCACTTGTAACCTAGCCCACATTTTTTTTCTACATTTCACAGACAGTCAATGTCTACATTTCTAATGACAGATTTAGTTGTATTTACTACGGTGACTCAGATTAAGGGTAGACAAAATTTTAGATACTCAACAGAAATAAAAAAAAAATATTATTTTTATACCCTGGGATGCTAAAAAAGGAGTAATCTGCTCTCTTCCAGAGTATCTGGATCGGGGGCCACACCTTCATGCTGACTTGGTAGATGGAGCAGATTTCTTAGACTTCTTAGATCTGTTCCAGTTTGAACTTTACTTCCATGCAGAATTGGAAGATCCTTGTTTCTGAGAAGAGAAAAACATTTTTGTTCCTTGTTCTGACGAAAGGAACAAAAACTATTAGGATCTTAGACTTCTTGTCCTGGGTAAAAAAGCTCCCTTGCCACCAGTCACAGTAGAAATAATAGAACCAAACCCAGAGCCAAACAACATCTTTCCTTGAAAAGAAAAAGATTAAAGTAAGGACTTATGCACTGATGATGGAAAGTGCTACGAGGCCGCAAAATATTCCAAAGGATTCACCTCTATGTCGAGTAAGCCTGACGAAATATTCCAAGCTCTCGATATAGCGCTATTGCCGAGAGGCATTTACTATACATTCCATTGGTCGGCGATGCTGGCTATAGATATCACCTTTTGCAATATAACTGACATGCCTAACCACTAATCCTAATAACCCTAAACTGAAGTACCCCACGATTGCAAACTATCACAATTACAAGTCTTGATAAAGGCCTAAGGAAGGGCTGAAACATGTTGACATTTTATGGTAAGCTTCATTCCGATTATTTCCAATTTTATTTAGCATTATTGCACCATGTTGTGTCTTTTTTATTCACAGGATTAATACTAAAAATACCATAAGAGATAGATTTTGGATAAAACCGGATCATCTCTTCAATTGCATTTCCCAGCTTCTTAAAAACCATACTTTGAGAATTCATCACCAAGAAGGACTAACGTTATCAATTAATTGTTGGTTTCCAATGACATATACTACACATATATATTTTCAATAACACATTCTTTGGTTTCCCAAACTACACAGTTTTTATGGTTATATTTTTCACACAAATTTTATTTTTAATTTTTGACTTTTTAACAATTTTATAAAAAAAACATTTCACATTATTCACATTTTTTTCAAATTTTTTCAACAAATTTCACATTTCCCACTAGCTCTGGAAAGGAACACACTATCCCTCAAGGATTCACTGTCATCTATCCCTATTTATTGGATTAGGAAGACAATCCCAAATTGGACAATCATAATTGGACTTTAAATTTTACATTTGAACTTACAGGACTATTGTACTGTATTGTCCTAACTAGATATTAACTACATGCTTCCATGTTTTTAATCTAATTGTATTCATTTGTTTTAATCTAATTGTATTCATTTTTAACTGTATCTATTTGTTGGGTAAAATAAATGTAAACGATTTTAAGTATATAGCCTTATATTTTAGGTGCCTCTTTGATCTTGATTATCTTGGCTTCAGGGACAGACACAGAACACTCTATGGTAGATAGAATCTGCAATAAAGTACAAATATACAGTCATAAGGCTATATTCCCCAAGAGCTCTTGAAGCAAGGGAAAAACTTACAGCCTCCAAACAGAGTATTAAATATGGCAACTAGGTCTCAGAGCGCTAATCTGACACCAAAAAACAAATAATAGCGTGCAGGACAACTGAGCACCCTATACAACTAAGAATGCACTCTGAACTAAAAGAAGGAATGTGCAAATGACAGGAGTAAAAAAGGCGAAATGCCTTTGTGCCAAAAAACCTGATGTACGCTAACCCGATATGCACTACCCGACCACAAATCTAAAAACCCAAAGCGCATAAACTCTAAACCAACGCTAACGCAACAAAAGAATAAGCACAATAAGAAAAAAAATGCGAAAAGAACCTTACAATTTAAAGGAGCTACAAAAAAAACAAATATATAAATGATTATGTCCCTAGGCTACATAGTATAATCATAGACATACTTTAATAGCCCAACAGGCTTATATGAGTGTCAGAATAATAAAACAAAAAAGTACTTACCAATTGGCACCCAACTACTGGAAGATAACATGGAATCCAGTAGGAAGCCAAACCAGTGCTGAAACATATCAGCAGAGGAAATGGAATAGGAGTAAACTGATGACTCAACAGGAGGAGGCAAAGGACATGGCCCTGCAACACCTGTGGCAGGCTTGTGACTAGCTCCATAAGGTAGAAAGCGTGCCACTATCCAATACTCCCAATACTTCCCTCTGACATACAACAGAACTCTGAGGGGAAAATGGGCCTCTACTGAGACTGAGAACCCTTCTCATAGTAAAACAGCAGGAGCAGACAAGTCTAGATATCATAAAAGTAGGAGGTTTTTTTTTAGGATTATTGGAGTTTGGGAATCTTTGCTTTTGGTCAGGAAAGGTAATTCCTAGGAGTAATGGATCATGAGATTTTACCAATGGAAAAAGAAAAGCATCATAACTAGAGAATGAACATTGTGATGGAAGGATGGACTATGGAGCAGAATGTCTCTGATGAGAGGCAAATGCCACAAAAGGTATATTTGAACTAGGTCTGCATACCAAGTTCTGCAATACCAAATCAGAGCAATTTAAATGACTGATTCCCATTCCTGCTTGATTCTGCTTACCCCTTACTGAAGAGTAACACAAATGGATGGACAATATAAATCTGTTTGAACAACCAGGGTACCACTAATGCATCCATGAAGATCGCCTGACAATTCTGGATCTGGCAAAATAGAGATGAAGCTTGTGGTTCAAATGAGAGGACATTAGATCTATTGATGGCTTTCCACAGAGTTTTACAATCTAGCTGAAAGCCTCCTGTTGCAAGGACAATTACCAGGATGTAGAACACCCTTATGGGTCTTGGCTAAATTAATGATACAAGATACCTCCATAATTATCTAAAAAATGTCTGTATCCCTCTGATTATTGACATAAGGCATCGTTGTGATATTTTCTGATTGTAACTACATAAAAGGTTCCTGTCTGAGACTGGGTAAACCCTGCAGAGCCTTGAAGATGGCTTTGAAGTTACAGGATGTTGACTGGTAATCTCACAGCCAACTCCCTAGCCCAGAAAGTTTACATATGTAGATCAGTGCAGTCCAGATGGCATATGTTAACCAGTAAAGTTCAACCTCTGAAAAAAGGTCCTTTCAATTATGGAGTGTTGAGTCTACTAACATTCCTTTCCATTCATTATGCTTGATTCAGCAAACTTATGAGACAAGTTTTTGTGATACCTGGTACATTGAAGAGAGAGTTGCAAGGGGCTTAGATGAAATCTAGAAAAGATGACTGCATCTGTGGTGGCAACCATCAACCCCCCTACCTTCAAAATCTGATCTACAGTTGAAGAGGGCATGTTCTGCCTTAGAAATGGGAGTGGACTTCTGCTTACCCATAGAGCAGGAGGAGCTTTTGTCACCATGAGGACTTGGGGGAGCCGGCATAGGGTTGCCAGCCATCCCTGTATAACTAGGGCAGCCCTCGAATAAGGAGGCATGTCCCATGTCCTGGGTTATCCTCTGAATGTCTTCTACACAGAGCAGGGACATTTTGAGGGACAACCCAACCATCCATTGGAGCATCGGATGCATTGTGGCAGAAAAGGCAAAGCACAGAGTTTTCTGTGAGGGCAGGGCCCTGCTGTGGCTCAGAGAACATACTTGCTCACTGACTGCTAGCAGACAGGAGATGTGCTGCAATCATGGTGGAGCCGCAGAGCTCCTGCTGCTTTTTGTCACAGATTGGATCAGGTAATTGGCCACACTGTGTATTCACCTCAGTTAGTTTAGGCCATGGTCATAAAGGGCTAGATTATAAGTATTTTTTTTTTGCGCAATTGTATTTAACATGTATCGTGTTGTCGCGACTTGAGAGCTTGCGTAAAGGGTAGAAGAAGAAAACACAACATAAATACATGTAAAAGTGCAGTTACACACATATAAACACTGTCTGATAAAAATGATTAATATTTATATACTTATATACACATATAAATACATATGTACACACATATATATACACACACACACACATATATATATATATATGTAGACAAAAAGTAGAATACACCAACACAAAGTGACAGTGTAAGCTATTTTGATATGAAAGCGCAAAACTAAAGGGGTATACACCACAAAAAAAACTAAATTATAATATTCCCGAAATGTAGAAGGAATCAATTGTGACTAATAACATAAGGAAAGTGTCAAAAGATGGCTGCCAAGAGGCAATTAAACAGAAAGGGTGAGTAACCTTTTCCAAGAAACTCAAGCATAAAATGTAGAGGAAGGGGTAACTGTCCAAATACCTCAGCGCTAAAAAATAACACTAAAAATGAAATGACTGATGGATAGTAAATAGTGATGTATATAAGTACCCTATAGCCAGAAATAAAATACATACAAATATATATATATATATATATATATATATATATATATATATATATATTTATATATATATGTATGTATATGCACACTTTTAATCTAAAGAGGATAATAAAAGAAAAAACAGGAATATATGTATCTAAAAACTAATAATATGCATGCCATAAACATATATCCGTTATCTATCAATTAATATTGAGGATTAGCAAACATGTAGTTTATAAGGATAACGATAACAATATAATCCCATAAGCAATTTGATAGTTCATATGTGGATCAATAAGATTCTTTAGGTGAAAAAATCCCTGTAGGATGTTCACTTACTGAAAATAAACTCAATCATATGAGGTAAGGTAGACACAAATGAGCAGATTAGATTAAAGCTGTTTTCAAAGGCAAATCCGGTACTCAATATCTTTTATCTTTGATACTTTGTATTTTTTGGAGGCCGACCAGGTACTACAATGGTATGGTAGTTGTTTGTAGATATTTAGCACTCCGATACAAAAGTTACCAATGGATCCCAGATAAGGTGTTTCTCATACAGGATTAGCGTGTATGCAAGACAAAAAATTGAAACATTGATAATAGTGCAACTCAGTTTTAATGGAGACAAAAAAGACACATATATAGACAGATCAAGATACACTTACAAACTGAGACCTGAATGGAATGAGGTAACAGCACAGCGGTTATATACACAGGCAGTTCAAAATGATAGCCAATGGTCACCGGAAGCGGCAGTGTAAAGGATAACAGCAGCGGGTACATCTTGTCAATAGAGCGAAGATATGGCTGAAAGTCTGTACTCGTTGTAGAGTAAATAACCTGATGTGTCTCAAAGGGGATTGTAAGATAAACCCTTCTTCATCACCTTTAGGCCGCTGCTCGTTAACTGCGGAAATCAATCAGCCCGATCGTGTACAATCGAGCTAATTGACACCTCCAAATCTGCAGGGAGCGGCATTGCACAATCCGCTGAGCAGATCATGTCGGAGAGACATTTGATAAATAGGCCCCTAACTATCGGCTAGATTACAAGTTTTGCTGTAAGAGCGGTGTGGTACTAACTTGCAAGTTATTGTCACTGCTCACTTACCTACAGCGCTGGTATTGCAGGTTTTCAAAAAACCCGGCGTTAACAGGCAAGAAGTGAGCATACAGCAAAATTGAGCTCCATACCCCACTCCAATACCAGTGCTGCGGTAAGCTAGTTTTACGTGCTCGTGCACGATTTCCCCATAGACATCAATGGGGAGATCTGGCTGAAAAAGGTCTAACATCTGCAATAAAGGAGCGTAAAGCTCCATAACGCAGCCCCATTGATTCCTATGGGGAAAGAAAATTTATGTTTACACCTAACACCCTAACATGAACCCCGAGTCTAAACACCCCTAATCTTACACTTATTAACCGCTAATCTGCCGTCCCCGGCATCGTCGACACCTACATTATAGTTATTAACCTCTAATCTGCTGCTCCGGACATCACCGCCACTATAATAAACATATTAACCCCTAAACCGCCATACTCCCACATCGCAAACACTAGTTAAATATTATTAACCCCTAATCTGCCACCCCTAACATCGCCGACACCTACTTACATTTATTAACCCCTAATATGCCGCCCCCAACGTTGCCGCCACTATACTAACCCCTAAACCCCTAAAGCTAACCCTAAGTCTAACCCTAACCATAACACCCACTAACTTTAATATAATTAACATAAATCTAAATAAAACCTACTATTAATCACTAAATAATTCTATTTAAAACTAAATACTTACCTATAAAATAAACCCTAAGCTAGCTACAATATAACTAATAGTTACATTGTATCTAGCTTAGGTCTTATTTTTATTTCACAGGTAAGTTTGTATTTATTTTAACTAGGTAGAATAGCTACTAAAAAGTTATTAACTATTTACTAACTACCTAGCTAAAATAAATACAAATTTACCTGTAAAATAAAACCTAACCTGTCTTACACTAACACCTAACCTTACACTACAATTAAATCAATGATGTAAATAAATACAATTAACTAAATTACAAAAGAACAAAAGACTAAATTACACAAAATAAAAAAAGAAATGATCAGATATTTAAACTATTTACACCTAATCTAATAGCCCTATCAAATAAAAAACAACCAGCCTAAACTAAACTACCAATAGCCCTTAAAAAGGCCTTTTGTGGGGCATTGCCCCAAATAAATCAGCTCTTTTACCTGTAAAAAAAAATACAAACAACCCCCCAACATTAAAACTCACCACCCACACAACCAGCCCTCCAAATAAAATCCTAACTAAAAAACCTAAGCTCCCCATTGCCCTGAAAAGGGCATTTGTATAGGCATTGCCCTTAAAAGGGCATTTAGCTTTTTTTCCCCCAAAACCCTAATCTAAAAATAAAACCCACCCTATAAACCCTTAAAAAGCCTAACACTAACCCCCAAAGATCCATTTACAGTTTTTGAAGACCCGACATCCATCCTCAACGAAGCCGGCAGAAGTCCTCAATGAAGCGCCAGAAGTCTTCATCCAACCGGGCAGAAGCCTTCATCCAACCGGGCAGAAATCTACATCCAGATGGCATCTTCTATCTTCATCCATCCGGCACAGAGCGGTCCATCTTCAAGACATCCGGCGCGGAGCATCCTCTTCAATCAACGTCTTCTTCCAAATGAGGTTTCCCTTTAAATTACATCATCCAAGATGGCGTCCCTTAGATTCCGATTGGCTGATAGATTTCTATCAGCCAATCGGAATTAAGGTTTAAAAATCCTATTCGCTGTTGCAATCAGCCAGTAGGATTGAGCTTTCATCCTATTGGCTGATCCAATCAGCCAATAGGATTGAGCTTGCATTCTATTGGCTGATTGTAACAGCCAATAGAATGCGAGCTCAATCCTATTGACTGATTGGATCAGCCAATAAGATTGAAGCTCAATCCAATTGGCTGATTGCATCAGCCAAAAGGATTTTTTCACCTTTAATTCCGTTGGCTGATAGAATTCTATCAGACAATCGGAATTCAAGGGATGCCATCTTGGATGAAGTAATTTAAAGGAACCTTCATTGTTCAAGAAGACGTTGATTGAAGAGGATGCTCCGCACCGGATGTCTAGAAGATGGACCCGCTCCGCGCCGGATGGATGAAGATAGAAGATGCCGTCTGGATGAAGACTTCTGCCACTTCGTTGAGGACTTCTGCCAGCTTCGTTGAGGATGGATGTCGGGTCTTCAAAAACTGTAAGTCGATCTTCGGGGGTTTGTGTTAGGCTTTTTTAAGAGTTTATTGGGTGGGTTTTATTTTTAGATCAGGGTTTTGGGCGGAAAAAGAGCTAAATGTCCTTTTAAGGACAATGCCCATACAAATGCCCTTTTCCGGGTTGGTTGTGTGGTTGGTGGGGGTGGTGGGTTTTACTGTTGGGGGGTTGTTTGTATTTTTTTACAGGTAAAAGAGCTGATTTATTTGGGGCAATGCCCCGCAAAAGGCCCTTTTAAGGGCTATTGGTAGTTTAGTTTAGGCTAGGGTTTTTTTTTATTTTGGGGGGGGCTTTTTTATTTTTATAGGGCTTTTAGATTAGGTGTAATTAGTTTCAATATCTGATAATTTCTTTTTTATTTTGTGTAATTTAGTGGGTTTTTTTTTTGTAATTTAGTTAATTGTATTTAATTTATGTAATTTATTTAATTGTAGTGTAATGTTAGGTGTTAGTGTAAGACAGGTTAGGTTTTATTTTACAGGTAAATTTGTATTTATTTTAGCTAGGTAGTTAAAGGGAGATAATACTCATATGCTAAATCACTTGAAACTGATGCAGTATAACTGTAAAAAGCTGACAGGAAAATATCACCTGAGCATCACTATGTGTAAAGGACGATATTTTACTCAGCGCAGCAGAGTAAGTTCTGTGTAAAAAGTTATACCTGTACTCAGCTGCTCCCAGCTGCAGGTAAAAAAATAAAAAAAAATTAAGAAATGAACAGCAGCCAATCAGCATCAGCAGTGCTGAGGTCATGTACTTTTTACTGTGATCTCATGAGATTGACTTAACTCTCATGAGATTTCATAGTAAGCTTCCTTTACCTGATTGGTGAAATAATATGAGAGTTCACGAGGCTCATCCTTTCAGCTGTCCCAGGACAGACACACTAAAATGCTGCTTAGAAATAAATTACAATGGGAGGTGGCTACTGAGGAACTTTTGAGGTAAAATATCTTTCTTTTTTACATAGAGATGTTCAGGAGATATTTTCTAGTCAGCTTTTTACAGCTATAATGCATCACTTTCAAGTGTTTAAACATTTTGGTATTATGGCCCTTTAATAACTATTTAGTAACTATTCTACCTAGTTAAAATAAATACAAAATTAACTGTGAAATCAAAATAAAACCTAAGCTAGATACAATGTAACTTTTAGTTATATTGTAGCTAGCTTAGGGTTTATTTTACAGGTAAGTATTTAGTTTTAAATAGGAATTATTTAGGCCTAGATTTAGAGTTGGGCGGTAGCCGTCAAAACCAGCGTTAGAGGCTCCTAACGCTGGTTTTTACCGCCCTCTGGTATTTGGAGTCAGTCAGGAAAGGGTCTAACGCTCACTTTTCAGCTGCGACTTTTCCATACCGCAGATCCCCTTACGTCAATTGCGTATCATATCTTTTCAATGGGATCTTTCTAACTCCGGTATTTAGAGTCGTGGCTGAAGTGAGCATTAGAAATCTAACGACAAAACTCCAGCCACAGAAAAAAGTCAGTAGTTAAGAGCTTTCTGGGCTAACGCCGGTTTATAAAGCTCTTAACTACTGTGCTCTAAAGTACACTAACACCCATAAACTACCTATGTACCCCTAAACCGAGGTCCCCCCACATCGCCGCCACTCTATTAAATTTTTTTAACCCCTAATCTGCCGACCGCCACCTACGTTATACTTATGTACCCCTAATATGCTGCCCCTAAAACCGCCGACCCCTATATTATATTTATTAACCCCTAACCTGCCCCCCACAAAGTCGCCGCCAGCTACCTACAATAATTAACCCCTAATCTGCCGACCGCAAAGCGCCGCTACCTACGTTATCCTTATGTCCCCCTAATCTGCTGCCCCTAACACCGCCGACCCCTATATTATAAAATGCAGCGTTCAGCTCCTAACGCAGCCCCATTGTTTTCTATGGGGAAACACTTCCTACATCTGCACCTAACACCCTAACATGAACCCCGAGTCTAAACACCCCTAACCTTACACTTATTAACCCCTAATCTGCCGCCCCCGCTATCGCTGACACCTGCATATTTTTTTAACCCCTAATCTACCGCTCCGTAAACCGACGCTACCTACATTATCCCTATGTACCCCTAATCTGCTGCCCCTAACACCGCCGACCCCTATATTATATTTATTAACCCCTAATCTGCCCCCCTCAACGTCGCCTCCACCTGCCTACACTTATTAACCCCTAATCTGCCGAGCGGACCACACCGCTACTATAATAAAGTTATTAACCCCTAATCCGCCTCACTAGCGCCTCAATAACCCTATAATAAATAGTATTAACCCCTAATCTGCCCTCCCTAACATCGCCGACACCTAACTTCAATTATTAACCCCTAATCTGCCGACCGAATCTCGCCGCTACTGTAATAAATGGATTAACCCCTAAAGCTAAGTCTAACCCTAACCCTAACACCCCCCTAAGTTAAATATAATTTAAATCTAACAAAATAAATTAACTCTTATTAAATAAATTATTCCTATTTAAAGCTAAATACTTACCTGTAAAATAAACCCTAATATAGCTACAATATAAATTATAATTATATTATAGCTATTTTAGGATTTATATTTATTTTACAGGTAACTTTGTATTTATTTTAACCAGGTACAATAGCTATTAAATAGTTAAGAACTATTTAATAGCTAAAATAGTTAAAATAATTACAAAATTACCTGTAAAATAAATCCTAACCTAAGTTACAATTAAACCTAACACTACACTATCAATAAATAAATTAAATAAAATACCTACAATTACCTACAATTAAACCTAACACTACACTATCAATAAATTAATTAAATACAATACCTACAAATAAATACAATTAAATAAACTAACTAAAGTACAAAAAATAAAAAAGAACTAAGTTACAAAAAATAATAAAATATTTACAAACATTAGAAAAATATTACAACAATTTTAAACTAATTACACCTACTCTAAGCCCCCTAATAAAATTACAAAGCCCCCCAAAATAAAAAAATGCCCTACCCTATTCTAAATTACTAAAGTTCAAAGCTCTTTTACCTTACCAGCCCTGAACAGGGCCCTTTGCGGGGCATGCCCCAAGAAATGCAGCTCTTTTGCTTGTAAAAAAACACATACAATACCCCCCACAACATTACAATCCACCACTCACATACCCCTAATCTAACCCAAACCCCCCTTAAATAAACCTAACACTAAGCCCCTGAAGATCTCCCTACCTTGTCTTCACCACACCGGGTCCCGATCTGTCCAGAAGAGCCTCCGAAATCTTCATCCAAGCCCAAGCAGGGGCTGAAGAGTGACGTCCATTCTCCGGGTGAAGTCTGGATCCAAGCGGCAAATGAAGAAGTCCATCTTCGGGAAGAAATCTTCATCCTATCCGGACCGGCAAACATCTTCATCCAAGCTGCATCTTCTATGTTGTTCTATCGGATGACGAGCAGCTGATCTTGAAGACCTCCGGCGCGGATCCATCCTCTTCGTTTGATGTCCAACTGAAGAATGAAGGTTTCTTTAAATGATATCATCCAAGATGGCGTCCCTCGAATTCCGATTGGCTGATAGGATTCTATCAGCCAATCGGAATTAAGGTAGGAATATTCTGATTGTCTGATGGAATCAGCCAATCAGAATCAAGTTCAATCCGATTGGCTGATCCGATCAGCCAATCAGATTGAGCTTGCATTCTATTGGCTGTTCCGATCAGCCAATAGAATGCAAGCTCAATCTGATTGGCTGATCGGATCAGCCAATCGGATTGAACTTGATTCTGATTGGCTGATTCCATCAGCCAATCAGAATATTCCTACCTTAATTCCGATTGGCTGATAGAATCCTATCAGCCAATCGGAATTCGAGGGACGCCATCTTGGATGACGTCCCTTAAAGGAACCGTCATTCTTCAGTTGGACGTCGTCGGAAGAAGATTGGTCCGAGCTGGAGGTCTTCACTATGGAGCCGTTCCTCATCGGATGAAGATAGAAGATGCCGCTTGGATCAAGATGGTTGCCGGTCTGGATCGCCTCTTCTTCCCAGATAGGATGAAGACTTTGGAGCCTTTTCTGGACCTCTTCAGCTGCAGGATTATGGATCCCCAGCCCCGCTTGGGTTGGGTGAAGATTTTGGAGCCAGGACCGATCGGTGATACCCGGTGAGGTTAAGATAAATTAGGAAGATCTTCAGGGGCTTAGTGTTAGGTTTATTTAAGGGGGTTTGGGTTAGATTAGGGGTATGTGGGTGGTGGGTTATAATGTTGGGGGGGGTATTGTATGTGTTTTTTTACAGGCAAAAGAGCTGAATTTCTTGGGGCATGCCCCGCAAAGGGCCCTGTTCAGGGCTGGTAAGGTAAAAGAGCTTTGAACTTTTTTAATTTAGAATAGGGTAGGGCATTTTTTTATTTTGGGGGTCTTTGTTATTTTATTAGGGGGCTTAGAGTAGGTGTAATTAGTTTAAAATTGTTGTAATATTTTTCTGTTTGTAATAATTTTTTTATTTTTTGTAACTTAGTTCTTTTTTATTTTTATTTTATTTAATTGTATTTATTTGTAGGTATTGTATTTAATTAATTTATTGATAGTGTAGTGTTAGGTTTAATTGTAACTTAGGTTAGGATTTATTTTAGATAAAATATTTTTTATTAAACCACAAACCTCCTCCATATACAACTGATACATTACATGTGACATACAATGAGAAAGACAAAAGAAAAAGCATAAGATTCATAAAAAAGAATACAAAGAGCTTACAGCAGCAGAGTAGCTAGTACCTTACTCATAGTTGTATTCTAAGGATCTCATAGTACTCGCCTAGGGACCATTCCTTGAGCAGGTTTGCCATTGAAACTTTCTAACTTTGGCCTTAATCATTTATTTATAAAATATCAACAGTCAAGCTAATCTACTACCTTTGCTGCAGTCTATCTCAAAGCCTATGGAGGTTTCTCTCATTTTCATATTTTTCCCTCAATTACTTCTTTTATATGTCCTTGGCTATTGTAGTTCATATTGGAAGTATATAATCTTGGGGGGTAATATTCTTATAATTTCAGTAATATCATTTATCTAAATAGAACAAATAAACATAACTCAATAACTCCTGTATTACAACAAATCAAACTAATGGAGTCACGGGTGCCCCCCAACCTAGTACCTATTTATATGGCTATTAGTAGCTCTCTCATCAATTTTCCTTTTGTTGGGTAGTCTCCTATGTCAAGTCAGCTCCTGTCTGCCTCCAAGAAATTCTCGTCTTTCTCCCCTACCCTGTCCCCTCACCTTCCCTGATTATCCAGTAAAACCAGATCTTCTGGAATGTAGGCCCTGTGTCTTGAATAAATGCTGCTGTCTCGTACATCGAATAAACCATCTGTATTCTGTTGAGGACCTCTGCCCATGTTGGCGCCTCATTTTTCCAATATTTAGCTATAGCTATTCTTGTGGTGGTACATAGGATTCGAATGAAAGTGTTTATATGTGGGTTTAGTCTCGGGAGTGTCTCATGCATCAGCGCCTGAGCTGGTGTAAGAGAGATCCTTTCGCTCAACAGGGTGCTGAGCATTAAAGACAATTTCCTCCAAATGTTTTGGACTCTAGGGCAGTCCCACCACATGTGAAGATATGATCCCCTAACTTTACATCCCCTATAACAGTGTCTAGAGTTTCCTAATGTCATATGAGATGTTTTCATTGGTGTTAAGTACCATCTAAAGGTTGTCTTCAGTACATTCTCTCTGAGGTCTGCACTAATGAGGCCCTTACTAGCGTAATGAAATATATCATTCCAGTCATCAATCGTATGCTCTCTAGCAATATCTTCCTCCCATTTTAGTAGCAATGTAGATTTAGTCGTGTATTTAGTTTCCTGTAGTGATATGTATAATCTAGATATTGCTTTCTTGGGTCTGTTGATTGCTAAACATAAATTTTCGAGAGTCGTTCTTTGACTGTGTATTGTGGTCCTACTGATATATGTTTGTATAGCTGATGTGATCTGTAAGTAGAGGAACCAGTGTATCTGAATAGGTTCTAGCTTCTGTCTAAGCTGTGTGAAGGTCAGTAATTTGCCTTGTGAATATATATCTGCCACCCTGTATAAGCCTTTATGTTCCCATTTTTTGATATGGTATAGAAACTCTTCATTTATCAAGTATTTTAGTGGTATTATCAGGGTTTGTCTAGGCATCAGTTTCCCTATCCGCTGTATCTTGGTCCATTGTTGTTTGGCCAATTTTGTGGATTTATTATGATAGATCTCTGAGTCCTTATTCTTTATGTTACCCCAGAGAATATCTTCAGGTCCCTCCATTCCCCCCATAGCAGCCTCCAAGGCAGGCCAAAGAACATCTTTTTGTCTTCTCCCAAGTATTGAATTTTGCGCTAGTCTAGCTGCTGTGTAATAATCGTGCAAATTAGGAGCACCCCCCCCCCAATTGTCTATGTCTTGTCAGGATTTGGTGTGGGATCCTCGGGTGTTTATTATCCCTCAGAAATCTGTGTATGTCTTTTTGGAGATTCTCTAAGTCTGAACTAATAACTTTAATTGGGAGGACCCTGAACAGATAGAGGATTCTGGGTAGAATCGTCATCTTGACAGCAGACAGCCTTCCATACCAGGAGAATCCCATTTTCCTCCACCTTCCTATGTCTGACCTAATTGCTTTGTAAAGGG
This sequence comes from Bombina bombina, assembly GCF_027579735.1. Taxonomy (NCBI): domain Eukaryota; kingdom Metazoa; phylum Chordata; class Amphibia; order Anura; family Bombinatoridae; genus Bombina; species Bombina bombina. Next base: position 1,073,279,722 of record NC_069500.1, read on the forward strand.
GAAAATAATTTGCAGCGTACAATTTAGAAGAGTGAGTAGTCAGCTTTATCCCTAGGTATTTGAGCCCGTCTAATACCCATTTGAAGTCAAAATTTGATTCAATTGCCTTCATGGTATGTTTGGGTAGCGATAGGGGGAGTGCTTCGCACTTGTCTGCGTTAATTTTATACCCCGATATCTGGGAGAATAATTGTATGGCGTGATATACGTGTGGCAACGAGATGAGTGGTTTCGTAATGGTGAGCAACACATCGTCTGCAAATAAGGTAATTTTATGATGTATCTTCCCTACTTCCAGTCCCCAGACATCAGGACAATTGCGTATATATGCAGCTAAGGGTTCTATGCATAGCGCAAAGATTAAGGGTGATAAGGGGCATCCCTGTCGTGTACCATTAAGTATATGTATAGTCTCAGATTGGTGTCCGATTGCTCTAACCTGGGCCGTGGGTGTCGAGTATAATCCCTTAATAGCCTTCACAAACCGTCCCTCAAAACCCATTAGTGACAGCACTCTCAACATATATTTCCAGTCAACTCGGTCGAATGCCTTCTCCGCATCCAAAGATAGGATCAGAGAAGGCATCCCCCTGTCCCGAAGAAAGTCAATAACCGACACCATTCTACGCATATTGTCGGGGGCCTCCCTGTCCTTAATAAATCCAACTTGATCAGGGTGTATGATTGAGGGCAGGATGTGTTTCAGTCTATTAGCTAGTATTTTAGTAACTATCTTAAGGTCCTGGTTGATAAGGGAAATTGGTCTATAATTAGCGCAAAAATGGGGGTCCTTTCCCTGTTTTGGGATCACCACTATCCTAGCCTGAAGCAGTTCTGTAGGTATTTCTCCCCCTTCCATAATGTGGTTGGCAAATACCACCAGGTGAGGCAATAGTATATCTCTAAAAGCTTTATAGTATTCCCCTGGGAATCCATCTGGACCTGGGGCTTTGCTAGGTTTAAGATCTTTAATAGCAGCTCGTACCTCCTCAGGTGTAATTTTAGCGTTCAGGGCCTCCCTATCTTCCTCAGAAATTGGTTTCAGGTCTGCTTTATGTAAAAAAGAATCAAATACTTTTTCCGTCAGAGGGCAGTGTTGCACTTTAGTCCCATCATACAAGTCGCTATAAAAGTGAGCAAATGTGTCAACAATTTCCCGTGGGTGGGATGTCATGCGTCCCTTTGAGTTCTGTATGCTCGGTATTGATAAGGCCTGATAATTGTCCCTAATTTTTTTCGCTAGATATCTATCAGGTTTATTTGAGAAGATAAAGTAGTTTGTTTTCAGTCTGTGTGCCGCTTTGACGGATTGTTCATTTAGTATGGTTTGTAGTTTATTTTTAGTGTTCTGCAATTGCGTCAATGTGGCTTGGGATCTAGTTATTCTATGTGCCCTCTCTAGTGAAGTAATCTCCGAGTATAATTGTGTCAGGAGTAGGGTGTGTTGTCTCCTAGCTGCTGTCTTTTCTTTAATTAATATACCTCTAATCACTGCTTTATGTGCCGCCCATGGTATAATAGGGTTACTCGTGGTATCTACATTAATCTGCCAATATTCCTCTAGATCCTTAAGAATTTTATCTTTTACGAGCGGATTTTTAATACAAGACGGATCATAAGTCCATGATTTTGTTCTTTTTGGGTCCAATAGGTCCCCTAGACATAGTTTAGTAATTGAATGGTCTGACCATACACACGGAAGAATATCTATGTGTTGTAATATCGGTTGCAGTATCTGACTCGTATACACATAATCTATCTTCGAGTAACTGTTGTGTGCCGATGAGTAGAATGTGGTGTCTCTAGCATCCCTATTAAGTACTTGCCAAGTGTCCTGCAGCGTATGCTGCTCAAGCATCCCCCCTATGTTCTTAGCTACCCCTTTCTGTCTATTCTTCTTTTTAGATTGCAGGTTGGCTGTGTGTTTCATCAGTGATTGTATATCTATGTTAAAGTCTCCTGCTAAGACTATACATGTCCTAGACCAGTCAGTTAGTAGATGAGATATATTTTGAAAATATTTGTCTTGTTGTTCATTTGGGGCGTACACGTTGCAAAAGACTATGTCTGTTCCCCCTACTTGACCTGACACCAGGAGGTATCTGCCATCTTTGTCTGCTATAGTTTCTTTGTGTGTGAAAGGTATAGAGGAATGTATAAGAATAGAGACTCCCCTTTTTTTAGAATCTATCGTAGAGTGGAATTGTTGTGGAAAGTCTCTAGCCCAGTATTTGGGAATGGTGGAGTGTAGGAAATGTGTCTCCTGGAGGAAAATTACAGTAGCTTTCAGTCGTCTATAATTAGTCAGTGCAGTCCTTCTTTTTATGTCGGTGTTAAGACCTCTCGCATTATGCGAGAGCAGTGTTATTCTAGCTAATGACATTCTTAAGCATATAATTGTGCACTACTCTTTTCTTACCAGTAGTTGGGTATTCTAAGGGTACCTTGTTCTCTCTCTGATGAGACCTCTCCCAACCTCTTAGCGATTCACCTATGATTGATGAGCTCTGCGTACTTGTGGGGCATCCCGTGACTCCAAAGAACAAAAACATAAACATTAATATAACTAAAAACATATTACAATATAACAGTGTGCTGGTCATCTTTTACCAACACCACCACAGTGTGTGTTTTGTACATGGTCTCAACAAAAACCACAATATGAAACATCTTATAAGCGTTAATGAACATACAACAGTCTCTTAGGCCTAGTGTCCTCTCAACCCCTCTCTTTGTCATGGGGTTAATGATCTTTGCCTATGCCTTATAAATTTACAGCAGAAAAGTAAAAATCTTTCCAGTGGGTGCTGCCCTCATTATATCTAGTTTTCAAGTCTTAGTTTTCTTTTTAGTAACTTTTTTCCATCTCGGTCTCTGAGGCTTTGCCTGAGAGTGAGAGAGTTCCAGAGAGCTTGTTGTTGCTTCCTTTTCTGTAATTTCTGGTGGGTCCAGCTCCAAAAATTTGCAAATATCAGGTATTTCCGCTGTGGTCTTGATCGTGGCAGTTCTGCCATTTCTCACTACATGTAAAGCAAAGGGGAAACCCCATCTGTATGGAATGTGGTGTTTCCTGAGGAGGAGGGTGAGTGGTCGGAGGGTATATCTTCTTTGTAGGGTCTTGATGCATAAATCTTGAAAAAACTGAATAACATTGCCTTGGAATTTAAACGTGGGGTTGTGCCTTGCAGCTGACAATATTTTTTCTCTATCGGAGTATCTCAGGAGCTTAAGTATAACATCTCTCGGGGGTTGATCTGGTTTGGGCTTAGCCCTAAGGGCCCTATGGGCTCTTTCTATTTGAACTTCAGAGTCAACTGATGCTCCCAGTATTGCCCTAAATAGTTGCTGGAGATAGTCGTGCAGGTCTTCTGCTCCAATTGTCTCAGGGACCCCTTTGAGGCGGATATTGGATCTTCTGCTCCTATTTTCGATGTCCTCAATTTTCTCTTCCAGCTCCATTATCATTTGTTGTTGGCTTGTTAATGTTTGGGCTGCTTCAGCTACTTCTTCACTCATTTCATCAGTTGCTGTTTCCAATGAGTCCACCCGATTGCCCAGTTCAGAGATTTCAGTTTTGATATCAGTAAGACTGTTGGTAATCGTCTCTTGAAAGTTATCCATCTTTTCCCAGAGTTTATCGAAATTGGTCGCAATATCCTGTTTGGATACCAGGGCATTTAGATCTGCCTTGGTCACAGGAGTCATGTCTTCAGGTTCTCCCTCATTTTCAGATTCAGGATCCTCCTCCACTTCATTTAAAAGAAGATCTTTAACTTTATGGACTCTGGGCGTTTTGAAGAATGTCTCCATAGATGTGCTCTTCATCCCTTTATCCGTCTTGTTCCCTTTCCTGGTTGACATAATGAATATCTCTCTCGGTCTCGTCCCTACCCGGGTCAGGTAGACAGTCTAGATACTCTTGCAGAGTCAGAAGATATCAAGAGCCAAGTCCCTTTGACTCAATTTGATTTACTAAAGGTTGTGATTCTGGGACTGTTCTCCAAAACCCTCCCCCTCTACCTAAGTAGGGGCGTTATTCCATATATTAATAATGCTGCCTCACTTTCTTCATCCCATGTGCTCAGGCAGTGTGCTTATGTAATGCTATGAGGGAAGAGTAGTGTAAGGTGAGAGGAGCACTGTTCCATATATAACTGTGGTAATTCGTCTTGAGCAGCGTGAGATTGTTGGACCACTTCAAAAACACATCTTTACATCTTTAACTCATTACATCTCCCAGTGGCTTTTTCCTATGTAGATGGGTCACAATGCATTCCACCATCCCACAAATTGGAAGTTAAGTAATTTCACCAGCCTCTATACCCCAGGGCAGTTGTCCTCACTGGACGAAGACGGGCAGGGGTAATGGGGTATGACCTACTGACACAGCGTTCAGCAGGAAATGAAGGGGATAGAGGCCAGCAATGCACAATTGTATTCAGTGGTGTTCGGTATCATGTGCTAACAGATTTTATAGTGGTAATGCTTCACCTCTCTATCTTTATATTTACTGCAATTCTTGTTGCCTGCCGCAGTTCTGTACAATTATGTCTCTTTATTTCAGATCCACCTCATTAAGCTCTACTAAAAGCCCTTTTATGGATGCTGTTTGTGTTCCTTCAATTCCTTTAACTGGCAAAGCTATGACTGTATGCAGGAGGAATGGATTAGGATAAATGTATTTTTACTGTAAAACTAGCACCAGGTGCACATTAATATAGCTGTTAGGGAGGGCTACAATGGATTTCTGTATTTGTGCTTCAGACAGTCTGAATGTTCAGTAGGTTTATGTAGAGAACAGGTGCCCTGGCTAGTTCTGAACCAAAGCAGTTATACCTGCATTTATATTCTGTAGACTATTCAGCTAAGTCTGTAATTTTATTACTATGTGCAGGATAAATGATGCAAAATAAGTCTCCTCTTGTCACCAGCCCAGGATCAGCAGAGCTTTGATATAGGTGTTAGTGAGGGTAATACTGTGATTTCTCATCTCCCTTTTTGTCTCTTCTTCAGATCGTGGAATGTGTGCTGAATAGGGATAGGCTTTTTCCCAACAGATCTGATGTTTGGCACCAAGCTAATTCTGAGAGGCAAGTGTCCCACTTCTAGATTGAATTGATTAGATAGCCAGAGCAGGGACCGTTACAAACTGGGATAATCTTGCTGCATATAGGGCACTTATTAGTGTTACACTGTTCTGTATTCTTAGCCCAGCATCAGGTGAGTGCAAGAGTGTGGTGCGACTTGTGGTAGGTTCTTACCCTCCTCACTGGCTGCTAGCTGTAGATCGGCACCGGTTCACTCCCGTTAGGATTTATTTTACAGGTAATTTTGTAATTATTTTAACTATTTTAGCTTAGTTATTAACTATTTAATAGCTATTGTACCTGTTTAAAATAATTACAAAGTTGCCTGTAAAATAAATATTAATCCTAAAATAGCTACAATATAATTATAATTTATATTGTAGCTATATTAGGGTTTATTTTACAGGTAAGTATTTAGCTTTAAATAGGAATAATTTATATAATAAGAGTTAATTTATTTCGTTAGATTTAAATTATATTTAAGTTAGGGGGTGTTAGTGTTAGGGTTAGACTTAGCTTTAGGGGTTAATCCATTTATTAGACTAGCGGCGAGATCCGATCGGCAGATTAGGGGTTAATTATTGTAGGTAGCTGGCGGCGACGTTGTGAGGGGCAGATTAGGGGTTAATAAATATAATATAGGGGTCGGCGGTGTTAGGGGCAGCAGATTAGGGGTACATAGGGATAATGTAAGTAGCGGCGGTTTACGGAGCGGCAGATTAGGGGTTAAAAATAATATGCAGGGGTCAGCGATAGCGGGGGTGGCAGAATAGGGGTTAATAAGTGTAAGGTTAGGGGTGTTTAGACTCGGGGTACATGTTAGGGTGTTAGGTGCAGACATAGGAAGTGTTTCCCCATAGTAAACAATGGGGCTGCGTTAGGAGCTGAACGCTGCTTTTTTGCAGGTGTTAGGTTTTTTTCAGCTCAAACTGCCCCATTGTTTTCTATGGGGGAACCGTGCACAAGCATGTTTTTGAAGCTGGCCCCAAAGAATTCAGCTCTTTTGCCTGCAAAAAAAAACATACAATACCCCCCCAACATTACAACCCACATACCCCTAATCTAACCCAAACCCCCCTTAAATAAACCTAACACTAAGCCCCTGAAGATCTCCCTACCTTATCTTCACCATGCCAGGTTCACCGATCGCTCCAGAAGAGGGACCGAAGTCTTGATCCAAGCAGCGGCTGAAGAACTCCATCATTGGGCTGAAGTCGGAAGTCCATCATCGGGATGAAGTCTTCTATCAATCGCCATCTTCAATCTTCTTTCTTCCGGTGCGGAGCAGAGCCATCTTCTTCCCAGCCGACACGGATCCAACCTCTTCAACCGACGCCTACTCGCCAAATGACGGTTCCTTTAAATGACGTCATCCAAGATGGCATCCCTCGAATTCCGATTGGCTGATAGGATTCTATCAGCCAATCGGAATTAAGGTAGGAATATTCTGATTGGCTGATGGAATCAGCCAATCAGATTCAAGTTCAATCCGATTGGCTGATCCAATCAGCCAATCAGATTGAGCTCACATTCTATTGGCTGTTCAAATCAGCCAATAGAATGCAAGCTCAATCTGATTGGCTGATTGGATCAGCCAATCGGATTAAACTTGAATCTGATTGGCTGATTCCATCAGCCAATCAGAATATTCCTACCTTAATTCCGATTGGCTGATAGAATCCTATCAGCCAATCGGAATTCGAGGGACGCCATCTTGGATGACGTCATTTAAAGGAACCGTCATTCGGCGAGTAGGCGTCGGTTGAAGAGGTTGGATCCGTGTCGGCTGGGAAGAAGATGGCTCCGCTTCGCTCCGGAAGAAAGAAGATTGAAGATGGCGCTTGATAGAAGACTTCATCCCGATGATGGACTTCCGACTTCAGCCCGATGATGGAGTTCTTCAGCCGCCTGGATCAAGACTTCGGACCCTCTTCTGGAGCGATCGGTGAACCTGGCATGGTGAAGATAAGGTAGGAAGATCTTCATGGGCTTAGTGTTAGGTTTATTTAAGGGAGGTTTGGGTTAGATTAGGGGTATGTGGGTGGTGGGTTGTAATGTTGGGGGGGGTATTGTATGTTTTTATTTACAGGCAAAAGAGCTGAATTATTTGGGGCATGCCCCGCAAATGGCATTTTTCAGGGCTGGTAAGGTAAAATAGCTTTGAACTTTTTTAATTTAGAATAGGGTAGGGCATTTTTTTTATTTTGGGGGGCTTTGTTATTTTATTAGGGGGCTTAGAGTAGGTGTAATTAGTTTAAAATTGTTGTAATATTTTTCTAATGTTTGTAAATATTTTTTTATTTTTTGTAACTTAGTTCTTTTTTATTTTTTGTACTTTAGTTAGTTTATTTAATTGTAGTTATTTGTAGGTATTGTATTTAATTAATTTATTGATAGTGTAGTGTTAGGTTTAATTGTAACTTAGGTTAGGATTTATTTTACAGGCAATTTTGTAATTATTTTAACTAGGTAGCTATTAAATAGTTATTAACTATTTAATAGCTATTGTACCTGGTTAAAATAAATACAAAGTTGCCTGTAAAATAAATATTAATCCTAAAATAGCTACCATATAATTATAATTTATATTGTAGCTATATTAGGGTTTATTTTACAGGTAAGTATTTAGTTTTAAATAGGATTAATTTATTTAATAAGAGTTAATTTATTTCGTTAGATAAAAATTATATTTAACTTAGGGGGGTGTTAGTGTTAGGGTTAGACTTAGCTTTAGGGGTTAAAAAATTTATTAGAATAGCGGTGAGCTCCGGTCGGCAGATTAGGGGTTAATGTTTGAAGTTAGGTGTCGGCGATGTTAGGGAGGGCAGATTAGGGGTTAATACTATTTATTATAGGGTTATTGAGGCGGGAGTGAGGCGGATTAGGGGTTAATACATTTATTATAGTAGCGGTGCGGTTCGGTCGGCAGATTAGGGGTTAATAAGTGTAGGTAAGGTAGCGGCGACGTTGTGGGGGGCAGATTAGGGGTTAATAAATATTATGTAGGTGTCGGCGATGTTAGGGGCAGCAGATTAGGGGTACATAGGGATAATGTAGGTGGCGGCGGTGTACGGAGCGGCAGATCAGGGGTTAAAAAAAATTAATAGAGTGGCGGTGGTGTGGGGGCCCGGGGCCTCGGTTTAGGGGTACATAGGTAGTTTATGGGTGTTAGTGTACTTTAGAGCACAGTAGTTAAGAGCTTTATAAACCGGCGTTAGCCCAGAAAGCTCTTAACTCCTGTTTTTTTTCTGCGGCTGGAGTTTTATCGTTAGATTTCTAACGCTCACTTCAGCCACGACTCTAAATACCGGCGTTAGAAAGATCCCATTGAAAAGATAGAATACGCAAATGGCGTAGGGGGATCTGCGGTATTGAAAAGTCAAGGCTGCAAAGTGAGCGTTAGACCCTTTCCTGACTGACTCCAAATACCAGAGGGCGGTAAAAACCAGTGTTAGGAGCCTCTAACGCTGGTTTTGACGGCTACCGCCCAACTCTAAATCTAGCCGTTGGTTAGGTTTGTACAAGGGGAAGATGGTAAGGGAAGGTGTGGTGTTCTGGTTTAGCCGGTGGAAATATTAGAGGAGGGGGAGAGTAAACAAAAAAAGGAGGGGTAGGGAGGAAGGAGTAGGGATGCTGTTTCTTTGAATTCGGATAAAGGGCGTATCTTGGTGTAATGATGGTAAGATTAGCCAGTGAAGAAGCTGTTTTGTGCCAGGTAAATTCTCCAGTGTTCTGTTATTGCAGTATAGGTGTCTAGTTTGTTTGTTACCATATAATGTTACCATTCAATATGTAGTATGTCAGTGACTTAAGGCATCCAGTCCTGTTTAGTAGGGGTTAAGTCTGTTTTCCTATGTTTGGGGATGAGTTTTTTTGGCACTGTTTATCATGATCAATAGTAAGGTCTTATTAGTTGTATCGTTTAATTTGAAAATCTTTAGGAGATGGAAAATCTCTGGGACTCTTGGAATTTGAACTTCTAGGATATCTGACATTAGAGTCAAAATCTCTGTCCAAAAAAGGAGCTAGTTTGGGGCAGGACCACCAAATGTGTATCATGGTTCCCTCCTGGCCACAGCCTCTCCAACACTTTCCATTTAAGTGTGGGTAGAGTCTATGTAACCTAGATGGAGTTAGATACCATCTACTTGCTATTTTAAAGTGAATCTCTTGAATAGTTGCTGAGGTAGATGCTTTTTTGGCTATTGTGAAGGACTGTAACCATGGTTTATGATTGTGTTCATAGTCTAGTTCTTTATACCAGGTGTGTATGTATGAGGCAATGGCTGGTTCGTCTGGTATGAGTAGTAATATGTATAGTATAGATATTAGATGTCTAGGGGTATGGCTTAATATACAAAGTTGTTTGAATGGGGCTAAGGTCCTATCAAGTTTAGATTTCTGTGGATGTGTGGAAATGTAGTGTGTGAAGGGATCATAGCTAAACCAAGAGGAAAATAGGATTGCATCTCATTCCTGTAATTTATCTAGTGGGATAATTCCATGTCTTTTTCCACATCTGTTGAGAACAGGGCAATATGGGGCAATACCATAATATGGGTTTCGATCATGCTTTCGGGAAGGGTCTTTGTGTCTATTAATTCATTAAAGAGGAAAAGCATATGTGGTATGAGTAATGTTCAATAAGTTTTGTAATATTTTGAGGTGAACCCGTCTGGGCCTAGGCTTTTCCCTGATTGCGAATCTTTAATAGCCTGTTTTAGTTCTGTGGTTGTTAATGGGGAATCTAAATAGTTTGATTCTTCCTCAGTTAATTTAGGTAATTTGATCTTATCTAGATATTCAAGGATTTGGGCTTGTTTTGTAGTGTTTGATTCGGGCTCTGGTAGTACTGTGGGTTCACTATCTAAATTATATAATGAGTTGTAATAATTGTGAAAAACATTGGCTATACTTTTGCTATCTTTGACTATGTTTCCATCTGGACTTTTAAGAGAGTGAACAAAAGATTTAAGTTGTTTGCGCCGTATGGCACGAGCCAGCAATTTACTTGGTTTATTGAGCTGATCCTAATATTTTTGCTTAAGGAACATAGAGTGCCTTTGATGGTCTTCTTGTAATAGGTGTTTCAAGTCCGTCCGTGCTTGTGATAATGAGTTTGAAATGTCAGTATTAGAAATATCATGCTTATGTTTTTATTCTATTTTCTTGATTAGGTGATAGAGGCTTTCGTATTGTTCCCTACGAGTTTTCATTTGTTTTGCCTTATGTTTAATGAGTTCACCCCGAAGGACACATTTATGGGCTTCCCAATTTGTGGAATTAGAAGTGTGTTTTGAGTGATTTACATCAAAATATTCTTGGATGGTTTTGCCTATCTCCATTTTAATTAAGGGGTGATCGAGTAACTGGTCATCAAGTCTCCATGTGTAGTCAAGTATTGGTTTTTCAGGTCAGAGAATGGTGCATGTTGTTGGGGCATGATCTGACCATGAGATGGGACCTATGCTGCAGTGTGGTACAATAGTCAGGCCAGAAGAGTCAGTAAATAAGTAATCAATGTGCAAGTATTTATTGTGCACATTTGAGAAGTATGTATAATTCATCTTAGATGGATAGAGTGTACGCCAGATGTCGTGCAGTTTGAGTGTGGTCAGTTGTGATCTAATCTTTTTCAAAACACTTTTTTGGACACTGGAGGTTTTGTTTGAGGTATCTAGGATAGGATCTAGTGGGGCATTGAAGTCTCCCCCGAGGAACACCGTACCTTTCATGTGTCCTAATAACACTTGAGAAATATTTTTGATGAATTTGTGCTGTTCTGAATTTGGATCATATATGTTCATTATGGAAATTGGTCTCCCGAATAACAATCCTATGACTAGCAGATATCTGCCTTTGATGGCTTTTTCTGTGTGTAGGACCTGTATGGGGGTTGCGTGGTGGAAGAGGATACCCACTCCATTTTTTTGTTTGGGCCTGATGCAAATAGAGCTGTGGGGAATGTTGTATTGTTCGACTTTGGTTCCTTACCCCTTTGGAAATGTGTTTCTTGGAGAAGAACGATATGGCTATATAGCTTGGAAAGTTCTTGTGTTACAATAGATCTTTTTCCAGGATTATTTTGCCCTTTTACATTGATGATGATAAGAAATACTGAGTAGTTCTGGAGCTTACCTACATTAGGGGTCATAGTGATCGATTAAAACAGGCGGGGATAAAAAAAAAGTGGGGGTGGGAGGCTAGAAGGGGAAGATTTGCAAGGTTATAGGTGAGGAAGAGGGGTAGATAGGAAGGGAAAGAGAAATCTCTTTGCTGTTTATTTAGAGAGTATTAGGTATGGAATAGGTTCTTAACTGACTCCTGTATTTGAGATATTTCTTCCTTAAGAAGTGTGGGTATAGTAGATAAGAGAGTGGGAAGAGACATTGCAGGTATTCAATGTGTGTGGAACTGTTGTCCATGAAATTCAAGGGGGAAGTGTCCTGCAAACAATCATATAGCCTATGGTCTATGATATTAGGTGGTCTAAGGCATGCCTATTGACCTCCTTGATTTTGGAATGATAGAGTACTGGGTGGCAGGGGGTTGGAGGGGAAAATTTGAAAAAAATTGTTCAGTTGTTGTTGAGGAATGTGTAGGGGTAGTGTGCATGATGTTTTCAAACTTAGCTGTTAAATGATAGAGGTGTCTAGCTAAACTCCCTAGTGGTATTATAATATTGTTCAATAGTATAACATCAAACATGGATATCTAGTCTGAGAGAGGTTAAACTGTCTTTGCAGTAATGTAAAGTACAATTTTTACAGACTATAAATAAAAGAAAAGAGTAGGTCAATTACCTACATCTTATCATCTATCATCAATTATTTTTAAAACTTTTTAAACCAATGCGATGAATTACCAGCCAGCACAATTACACATTTGAAAATAATTAACATATTTTACAGGCTTTTGTTTTCCGATTCTGACAGGTTATACCTAGGAGAAAAAAGTAGGTCTATTACCTGCATCTTGTCTCCCATCTATAAATACTTGTTATATTTATTAGTATTAGTGCCAGTTAAGCATAAAACATAAATACAATGCCTAAGACTAGTCAACATCATCACAGTCTTTTGAGTTTAGCTTTTGACAGATTATATACCTAAAGGAAAAGAGTAGGTTTACTACCTTTATCTTATCGGCTGTCATCAGCTTCAGGAATAGTGATAGCTAGTATAACCCACTATTTAAAATTAAAAAATAAATTAAAGGTATTCTTGACAGGGCCCTTATAGATTAAAAAAACTTGCACAGTATCTATATATTGAATGGCCAAAGAACCCAATAATATACACAGTGCCCAAAGTGCACAACTATGAAAATAGACCTCTTGGGCTCCCTATAGTGGCTGGAGTGGAATCAGTGTTGTGTACTCCCACCCCATGCCCACACACAGCCAACCACGTGCGGGCAGGAGCTGTCAATCTCACTGGTCGGACGACGAGACCAGAAAGATTGAAATTTTCTACCTATGAAGTGGATAAGAGGGAAGGGAAGCAGTGGTCTGATGGACGCTGCTTGATAAATGGCTACTGCAGGTTCTCTTGTGAAAATCAAGCCCATAGTGTCTACTCTGCAAAAAAAGTTTGTGTTGTGCTGTGCATGGCAGAAGAGTGTTCGGGTTTGGCAAGAACTAAAAGTTGCAGCCCGATGCTGGATACAAAGGAATACAAAGGAATATTTGGCAGTCATACTGACAAGAATTAGAGACTGAGCTTGAGCATCCCGGGGGATCATTGATTAACTATGAATAAATCAAAAGTGTCCAAATGCCATGTGTGGGCAACCACGTGAAACATATTCTGTTTCATTATTTAATAAAGTTGACATTTTAAATGTTCAGATTTCCACTATTAAAATTTAATTATATATGAGTGTGGACACAATGGGGCCGAATTATCAAGCTCTGAATGGAGCTTGATGCCCTTGTTTCTTCGCGAGCCTTCAGGCTCGCCGGAAACAGCAGTTATGGAGCAGCGGTCTAAAGATTGTTGCTCCATAACTGGTCCACTGCCTCTGAGGCTGCGGTCTTCAATCCGCCCGATCCTATACGATAGGGCTGATTGACACCCCCTGCTAGAGGCCGATTGGCTGCAAATCTGCAGGGGGCGGCATTGCACAAACAGTTGACAAGAACTGCTTGTGCAATGATAAATGCCGACAGCGTATGCTGTTGGCATTTATCGATGTGTGGAGGACATGATACACTACTGTACATCGTATCATGTCCGCTCAAACTTTCATAAATCTGCCCCAATGTTTGTTAGTTTGTTACTGTGTACAAATGCATCTAGGTCAGATAAGCCTTTAATCAGACCTTCAATTTTTTAAAATATTTATATTGCACATTAAATTGCATATCTAGTAATGTATACAAGTTTGTTTATCATGTTCATTTATATCTGAATCTCCATCAGTGTAAGATTATCATTGTTTGAAAGATTTCTCAAATTGCTCATTAATAGGATGATTCAGAAGTATTCAAAATCTAGATGCAGTATATGTTACTGGTAAATAAACCTTTCTGCAAACAAAGTGTAGAACTCAGAATGCAGGAACAGATATACAGAATAATAAAAGTCTTAAAAACATCTCTAGAATTAGACATTTCCTTACACAAGACACAACTAAGATTTTAATCCACTCTCTCATCCTTTCCAGCCTTGACTACTGCAACTCCATCCTCTCTGATCTCCCTAGCTGCCGCCTAGCTCCTTTATAATCTATAATGAATGCCTCTGCCAGGCTCATTTTCCTTACACGTCGCTCTTCATCTGCTGCACCTCTCTACCAATCCCTTCACTGGCTTTCTCTTACCTCCAGGATTAAACACAACATTCTGACTCGGACATACAAAGCCCTCAGCTGCCTTGCTCCCCCCTATATCTCAGACCTTGTCTCCAGATACTCTCCCTCCTGTCCCCTTTGCACTGCTCACGATCACCTACTCTCCTCCTCTCTTGTTACCTCCTCACTTTCCATTTACAGGACTTCTCCAGACTGGCTTCCATCGTGTGGAACTCTGCCTCACTCCACAAGACTCTCCTTTAATTTTGAAAGCTTCAACTGCTCCCTAAAGACTTATTATGAGTGCAATCAACCTACACTAACCTTTCCTAACTCCATTGCTATCCACTTGAACCCCTTAGCATGTAAGACTATGAGCCCAGCTGTTTGTAGATCACCATCATAAGAGCAGACTACAACAGTGGAACTCTGGGCAGGGCCCTCTACCCATTTAATCCCCATAAATGTTATCTTGTATACCACCTATGTTTATAGCACTGTGGAATCTGTTGGCGCTCTACATATTCCTGGAAATAATAATTATAAAGGCTTTACTGATTGATAAGCAAAAGAACAGTTGGTAAGTCAAATTAAAGATCACAGAAACAGCAAGTTTGGACAAAGGGACAATGCAGAAAAATACAGAATACTTTAAGTAGTTGGCAGTAACAAAGTCCAATGGGCACTGGTGCTTGAATTGAACAGTAAATATTTAGGCTGTCACAGAATACCTGGTAGGTACAGCAGGCACAGGTGGTAAGAGCAAAGCAGACACAGACCAGCGGGTACTGTTGGTGAGACTGCCATGGGATACCAGATAGGTACAGCAGGCACAGCTAGCAGGGGCAAATTTATAGCTCAGGTGCCTGTAGGCACCTAAATCGGAAGCACCCCTCTCCAGGCTCCCTGATGTGCAGGAGACTTTAACTAATATGATCCCCAGCAGTGAAATAACAGCACCCCTGTGTGTGGCGGCCATCTTCCTTAAGGCCACTGCAAGTATTGCACATGCGCGAGGGAAGCAAGGAATGGGTTAAAAAACTTTTCTTTAAGTGTTACTGGCAACCAAGGGGTCAAAATTAGGGATGTGCATGTATTCCTAGCCAAAATGGCTTAAATCATTGCTATGCATATGTTACTGTCAGCCAAGGGGTAAAATCACTGATCTGTATGGGGGTTAAATCATCACTCCATTTGTTTTCCTGATTGCTATGTGATAAAAGGTAAAACTACTACTTTGTCTTGATGCTGGCACAAAGTGGTAAAATCCAATTGAGCCTAAAGACAGCCCTGACCATTAGAGATGCTGGTTACTCATTTTAACAGTTCCTATTATTGTGATTATGCTACATTACAGCTTGACAAATATATTTGATTAAATTTAGAAGCCATACAAATACTTGTAAATTACCCATACAATTTGTGGTGTCAGAAAGAATTTTAGATTCTAATTAATGTAGAAAAATATATTTTTTTTTAAAAAGTTGGGAGCCAGAACTAAACATTGCAGGAGCAATGTCTCTCTGGATTTGTCTAGTCCTGTTACATATACGTATGAACATAAAACCCTTTCATGGCTCTCAAACATGTGTTGCTGGCATCCTGCATTATATTCCCTGGCTTCTAAGTATAAAAGGCATCAGAGCCTGGTATGTGCACACCCATGCAAGCTTAAACTTGGGGCAGTCAGATTTAAAACTTTCTTTTTATAATTTTGCTTCTGAGTAAAACATTTTATACAGTTTGGGCTCAATCTTTTTTGGAAGCCCCAGGTTTTATCCTGAGGGCTGTTTAATACCAACTTTACTAAGCATTATATTTTCATGTTTTTGCAACCCTTATTGTTTGACCATTATGAACTGACACAAAGCTAACATACGCTGCTACTATACCATAAGTTACACCTTCACCACAAGGAGATCAGTTGTCCAGATCAAACATGTTGTAAACAAACTTGTTTAATTCTGCAACACAATTCCACATGCACAATATTCTGACTGCCGCTTTGATGACAACACATCACTGTGAGCAGCATAACCAGCATCCAGATGTACAGATGGTTGGGCTATGGGCGGGCCTTTAGTGTGACATAGTTACAGTCCTGTGAAAAATGTAACAGATAGATTTATGTTATTAGAAGACTATCACTCACAGTCAGTATTTAGTAATCTTCTTCTTCCATTTTCCCACTACTCTGACTCTGAGGGCGGCACCCGCATCTGACTCTGAGGGCAGCACACTCCCCCCAACCGCGCAAAACATACGTGGTGCTATGTGCATCAAGGAGCAGAGTGACCACAGTCAGTGACTCAGTCTCAGGGTACTCCTCCAGGCTCAACCTCAGATCCTCCCGAGTCCCTCCCCAGTGCAAAACAGGCTGTAATGGTGCTGTTGCTGTCTCTCTGAGCCTGCCTACAGCCTCTGTATTAAAAAAAAGTGACTGAAATTTTATTATTTTTTTACATTAAAATACACTGACAGACTCTCTCATACAGGCAAGCAGGTGTGGCGCCCCTTGCTGCAGTGCGCCTGTAGGCACATGCCTACACTGCCTAATGGGAAATCTGGCCCTGACAGATAGTTTGAGGAAGGCTGTCACTGGTATGGTAGAGACAGGTTTCTCAGCAGGCACTGGGTGCCCAGCGGGTACTGTTGGTAAGACTGTCACAGGATACCAGATAGGTACAGCATACACAGCTGGTTTGAAGAAGGCTTTCACTGGTATGGTAGACACAGGTTTCTCAGCAGGTACAGGATACCCAGCAGGTACTGTTGGTGAGACTGTCACAGGATACCAGATACATACAGCAGGTACAGCTGGTTTGAGGAAGGCTTTCACTTTGGTTTGAGAAAAGCTGTCACTGGTAAGGTAGACACAGGTTTCTTAGCAGGCACAGGATACACAGTGGGTACTTTTGGTTTGACTCTCACAGGATACCAGATAGATACAGAAGGCACAGCTAGCTTGAGGAAGGCTGTCACTGGTATAGTAGACACAGGTTTTTTTCAACAGACACAGAATACCCAGAAGGTACTGTTGGTGAAATTATCACTAAATACCATATAGGTAGAGCTTCATGAACAAGGTTAGCATACACAGGTATCAGGCAAGTCTGCTTGGCTTTCAAGGCCCAATATGCAGGGGCAAGGTAAGTATGCTTAGTCTCTGGAACAAGGTGAACATACACAGGTATCAGGTAAGTATGCTTGGTCTCTGGAACAAGGGGAGCATATGCAGGTACAAGGTAAGTATTCTTGGTCTTGTGAACAAGGTGAGCATACACAGGTATCAGGAAAGCATGCTTGGTCTCTGGAACAAGGTGAGCATATGCAGGTACAAGGTAAGTATGCTTGGTCTCTGGAACAAGGTGAGCATAAGTAGGTACTAGGTAGTATGCTTGAGTCTCTGGTACAAAGGTGAGCATACACAGGTATCAGGTAAGTTTGTTTTAGTTTTACAGGAACCAGGAACAAGGTAAAAAGGCAATAATGTAGCCCAGAGTGAATGGCAGAGTGAGATTTCATAGGAACTCCCACACCTGAGTCCTCCAGGTGGGAGTTCCATTTAATAGGACATGGACACTTTAAATCCTTGTAGTGTGTGGCCACATGCCCCTAGGGGAAGCAGCAGCAGAAGCAGGTGGAGCTAGGTCTCAGCGTCCCTCCACATGGGTTGCTGAGGCTGAAGAACACACTCTCTGTGTTTGCCAAGGCCAGGAGGCTGAGCCGGAGCTCCTGGTAAGTTTCTTACAGGACTAGTACAGCATCCAGCACTATTGCTGCTAGATACTGCTGCAGAAGCATCTAAGGATTTCAATTATATAAAAATTGTTGTGCCTACCAATCTGGAATCCCAGACTGTAACACTGAGCTCTGAGGTGGCGGCCTAGATACCAGAGATCAATACATTCCAGGACATAATTTACCTGGGGTAAGGAAGCAAATTTTTAATGCTGCCTAATTTTGTATCATCAATGCTCCACGACGGTTGTTAAAGCAGATCACAATGACTGCTTTTCATTTATTGGAAGATCTGAACACTCTGCTTAAGAAATACAGGGCCACGTTTGCAACAGAACTTCAAGAGGTGCTTAACCCTCCCACATTAAAACTCCTCTCAGCAGATCTACATGTAACTCTTATCCTTGTGTATTATGAGAGAGACAGTTCTCAGGGCTCCAGTGCTTGCAGCATTCCCAAGTCCCAAGATGGCAACACATCAGAATTTGTGATGACACGGTTTATAAAGAAGAAACAGTTCAAAGCTTCTGTAGTTACATCAGAAGACAGTGTCATGGCTGACAGATCGAAAAGCTGTGATCTTAAGACCATGGAGGATGTTGCTATGAAAGTAAAACCTTTCTATATCACTAACCTTCCAGACCAGTGTGATTTCAAGACAGGGGTCAAGTGCTACAAAAAAATAATGTGGGAACTCACCAAGACTTTCACACCCTCACACACACTGTAATTATATTATATAATCTATATACTCTGGTTAATGAAAGCAAATTAAAACCAATGAAGGGCTAAATGGTTACCTTTGGGCTTGAGGATAGAAACACATGATTACATTTTTACATGGCAGGGGTGAAATTTGTATTTGTAATTTAGGATTCAACTGATAATGAATACGAGAAGCCAGACACACACTTTTAAGAACACATGAAGGGGCATTTGTATATAGATGATGTTGAATAATCTAAAAAGCTAGGAGCCTTAGTAAAATTTTAGGAAAGGTTACTCCCTGGCTCTCAGGATGTGTAAGGCTCTGTAATGTTAACATCTTATATCATGATCTTGATGAGGTTTGTGTATGCACTCTGCAGTAAAAAAGAACAATGGTAATGTGATTTCAAGTAAAATTATGTTCACAAGGAGTGTGAGTGTCATTTTCTTTTACTATTAACACATATCCCAAGTAAATGTGAGGCAATTAACACTGGCAGAGGAAGCAGGAGGCATGAGGACACAGTAATATTGAAAGCAAAACAGGTCACCTTGTACTTTGGGATCAAACTTGTAAGGTTGAATCTGCAACAAATATATTATCTTGCAGTGGTCAGCATTCTGCAGAGAATCTGGGCTGCTGACCAAAAATTGATAGACATACCGATCAGAAACCAATATAGATAAACAGACTGCACATACTATTGGTGTATACAATAAAGTAATTGGGCACATCCTACTTTCACAAACACCTTTAATTGCAAGGAATATTTTCCTTTGTGTGTAGACACACCCCAGCTATCTCTGGAAGAACTGAGGAATTCCAATCAGAAAAAAAAAAAACAGGAGGATGGAAGTACATGACTCTTTCCTGCATGATGAGCACATTTTTCCTTTGGTGAATCACTGAACTTTTTTTAAAAAACAACTTTCAAATAACTAAACTAGACACACAAGAACACCTTTTTAATGTCAAGATCCAGGGTGCCCATACTTTTGTTTGTAACTTACATACTGTGTAACCAGCTTAGCTTCAGTTGCTCACACCCTCCTTCCTTCCTCCCCTCTCCTTTCTTTCCAGGGTGAGCTGAGACCCCCATGTCTGACAGCAACTCCAGACTCCTCCTCTGTAACAGAGTCTCACCCACTTAAGATGTAATAGTCCTATTAAAACTGAGGGGGGCTAAATAACCCCAGAGCAATCCACACAGAAATGTATGAACACTGTGTTCCACACAATGTGGGGTGATTACACAGCAGACACACTGACAGGCTTGCATTTAGTGTATTGCAGGAAGTGTTACTGCCCATTACTAGAGGAGCTCACTATCCCTCTATACAGACTGTGCTCCAACTCCTCCCACTAGCAGCAGCAGTGTTTACTGAATCATTTATGTTCTCTGTCAAGAGGCAACTTAGTTCCTCCTGCAAAAATAGTGCAGGAATTCCATTCCCATGCATTCCTGTTGAAATTGACCCCTGTTTCAAGATAAAGATAGTTCTAGTAATGGTCAAGCAGCCACGGTCTGGTCTACACAGACTATTCTCTTTTTTTTCTGGTGGAGAAACTAAGGGGATAGTAGTTGACAAGGCACAACTTAGGAGAAGTTGTAATCTCTGTATGCTTGAGATCCTTCTGGTCTTGGTCCATTATTATTTTTTTTAAATGTCTTTTGGACCTGTACCCCACCTCTCTCTTACCAGGGATGGTATAGAGATGTAAATCAGCTCTGTCAAAATGCATCGTATTGTTATTTTACAAGTTATGCTTTATTTTACAGAGTTACCTAAACTCAATATGATAAGGTTTTTACAATTACTGCTTATTATGGCACATCAGCCTAAGATTTATAATATTGTTGCAATTTATTTATTTATAAAATATTTTACCAGGAAAGATGCATTGAGATTTCTCTCGTTTTCAAGTATGTCCTGGGTAATGATGGTATATCACACTCACTTGATTACAATACTTTATAATAGCAAGTGTCCTTGAATTATATAGAACAAAAACAGAATATACAATAGGATAGTTACTTCCCTTTAGCCCCTTAACGACTGAGGACGTGCAGGGTACGACCTCAGAAAAAAGGCAGTTAACGCCTGAGAACGTACCCTGCACATCCTCAGTGTGGAAAGCAGCTGGAAGCGATCCTGCTCACTGCAGAAAATGCTGAAATAAAAAATGTAAAAAAAAATGTCAAAATGTAAAAAAAAAAACGATCAGCAAGGTGGTGGGGGTTTGTCTGTGTGGGGGCAGGGGGGGGAAGCTACACTACAGAAAAAAAACAAACAAACAAAAAAAAGCACTTTTTATTGCAAACTGGGTACTGGCAGACAGCTGCCTGTACCCAAGATGGCCCCCAATAAGGCAGAGGGGAGGGTTAGAGAGCGGTTTTGGGGGGGATCAGGGAGGTTGGGGGCATCCTACACAGTAGCATATGTAAATATGCTAAAAAAATAATAATTTAAAAACCCTTTTATTTTAGTACTGGCAGACTTTCTGCCAGTACTTAAGATGGCGGGGACAATTGTGGGGTGGGGGACGGAAGGGAGCTGTTTGGGAGGGATCAGGGGGTGGGATGTGTCAGATGGAGGCTGATCTCTACACTAAAGCTAAAATTAACCCTGCAAGCTCCCTACAAACTCCCTAATTAACCCCTTCACTGCTAGCCATAATACACGTGTGAGGCGCAGCAGGATTTAGCGGCCTTCTAATTACCAGAAAGCAACGCCAAAGTCATATATGTCTGCTATTTCTGAACAAAGGGGATCCCAGACAAGCATTTACAACCATTTGTGCCATAATTGCACAAGCTGTTTGTAAATGATTTCAGTGAGAATCCTAAAATTGTGAAAAATTTTACGTTTTTTTTAATTTGATCGCATTTGGCGGTGAAATGGTGGCATGAAATATACCAAAATGTGCCTAGATCAATACTTGGGGTTGTCTACTACACTACACTAAAGCTAAAATTAACCCTACAAGCTCCCTAAAAGCTCCCTAATTAACCCCTTAACTGCTGGGCATAATACACTTGTGGTGCGCAGTGGCATTTAGCGGCCTTCTAATTACCAAAAAGCAACGCCAAAGCCATATATGTCTGCTATTTCTGAACAAAGGGGATCCCAGAGAAGAATTTACAACCATTTATGCCATAATTGCACAAGTTGTTTGTAAATAATTTCAGTGAGAAATTGAAAGTTTGTGAAAAAATTTGTGAAAAAGTGAACGATTTTTGTATTTGATCGCATTTGGCGGTGAAATGGTGGTATGAAATATACCAAAATTGTCCTAGATCAATACTTTGGGATGTCTACTAAAAAAAAATATATACATGTCAAGGGATATTCAGGGATTCCTGAAAGATATTAGTGTTCTAATGTAACTAGCGCTAATTTTGGAAAAAAATGGTTTGGAAATAGCAAAGTGCTACTTGTATTTATGGCCCTATAACTTGCAAAAAAAGCAAAGAACATGTAAACATTGGGTATTTCTAAACTCAGGACAAAGTTTAGAAACTATTTAGCATGGGTGTTTTTTGAAGGTTTTAAATATGTAACAGATTTTGGGGGTCAAAGTTAGAAAAAGTGTGTTTTTTCCATTTTTCCTCATATTTTATCATTTTTTTATAGTAAATTATAAGATATGATGAAAATAACGGTATCTTTAGAAAGTCCATTTAATGGCGAGAAAAACGGTATATAATATGTGTGGGTACAGTAAATGAGTAAGAAGAAAATTACAGCTAAACACAAACACCGCAAAAATGTAAAAATAGCCTTGGTCCCAAACGGACAGAAAATGGAAAAGTGCTGTGGTCATTAAGGGGTTAGTTAGAACCACTGCCTTCCAAACAGTTTCTCTCAAAAGATGTACAAACAATGTACTGTATATTGGCTGATAGAGTCGCTGGTTCTAAGGGATCAAGTGTCATTTAATTATATACCTGCTACTAGATCATAGCTAAATGTCAATCATACATTCTTGTTTGTAACTTCTATGAATGCACAACACAAATGGTGAGTACCTATTTTAGGGTTAGTGTTAGAGGTTTTTTTATTTTTGGGGTATTTTTTTTAGATTGGGTTTATTTTTATGGGCTGTAAAAGAGCTGTATGCCCTTTTAAGGGCAATGCCCATACAAATGCCCTTTTAGTTTGTTTTTTTTTATTTTGGGGGGGTTGTAATGTTAGGGAGTACTTTGTATTTTTTTCAGGGCAAAAGAGTTGTTAAACTTAGGGCAATGCCCTACAAAAAGGCCCTTTAAAGCGCTATTGGTAATTTATTTAGAGGTTTTTATAGTTTGTTTTTTGTTTGTTTTTTAAGGTGATATTAGATTAGGAATAACCTTTTTTTATTTTGGATAATTTTGTTTATTATTTTCTGTAATGTTTTTTTATTTTTGTAATCAGTTTTTTTTTTTTAATGTTAATTTTTTTTATGTAATGTTAGTTTTTTTATTTTGGGTAATGTTAGTTTTTTTAGTAGTTTATGTTTTTTATTTTTTGTAATGTTTTATAAGTTTTTAATGTAGTTAGTATTTTTTTATTTTATGTAAGTGTATTTTTATTGGAGTTAAGTTAGGGAGTGTTAGGTTATGGGGACTTTGTTATTAGGTTAATACTTTACATTGTGTAGTATTGGCTGTTTAGGGGATAATAGTGTAATTAGATGCTTTGCAATGTCGGGGGTTGGCGGTTTAGGGGCCCCATCCGATAATGTCAGTAGCTCTTATTCTATTGGCTATTCAAATCAGCCAATAAAATTTCAGTAGCTCTCATCCGATTGGCTAATTTGAATTTGAAGGCTCAAATCAGCCAATAGGAATTCAAGGGACGCCATTTTTAATCGCGTACCTTGAATTCCTATTCAGTGTACGGCGGAGATCGTATGAAGAGGATCCTCCACGCCTCATGGCTCCGCGGTCTTCAGTTCCAGCATCGCCGATCTTCAGTTCCAGCGTAGCTGGTCTTCAGCTCCGCGGTCATCGGTCTTCAACTCCTCCCCTCCGCGCCGGCTGATTCATGGAAGAAGAAGAGGTCCCCGCTTGGAAGAAGACTTCACCGCCTGGAACAGGACCTTCTCCGCCGGTCTTCAGGACAGGTAAGGATCACTTGGGGGTTATACTTAGGTTTTTTTAAGGGGGGATCGGGTGGGTTTTAGAGTAGGGGTGTGTGGGTGGTGGGTTGTAATGTGGGGGGGATTGTTCTTTTTTTTACAGGTTAAAGAGCTGATTACTTTGGGTCAATGCCTTGCAAAAGGCCCTTTTAAGGGCTGGTAATAGAGCTGATTACTTTGAGACAATGCCCCGCAAAAGGCCCTTTTAAGGGCTATTTGTAATTTAGTTTAGGGTAGGGAAATTTTATTATTTTGGGGGGCTTTTTTATTTTATTAGGGGGCTTAGATTAGGTGTAATTAGCTTAAAATTCTTGTAATATTTTTTATTTTTTGTAATTTAGTGTTTGTTTTTGTGATATAGTTTAGTTTATTTAATTGTATTTTAGTTTAGATAATTGTAGTTTATTTAATTAATTTATTGATAGTGTAGTGCTAGGTGTATTTGTAACTTAGGTTAGGATTTATTTTACAGGTAATTTTGTAATTATTTTAACTAGGTAGTTATTAAATATTTATTAACTATTTAATAGCTATTGTACCTAGTTAAAATAAATACAAAGTTACCTGTAAAATAAATATAAACCCTAAAATAGCTACAATGTAATTATTAATTATATTGTAGCTATCTTAGGTTTTATTTTATAGGTAAGTATTTAGTTTTAAATAGGAATAATTTAGTTAATAATATTAATATTATTTAGATTTATTTGAATAATAATTAAGTTAGGGGGTGTTAGGGTTAGACTTAGGTTTAGGGGGTAATATATTTTATGTAGGTGGCGGCGGTGTAGGGGGATCAGATTAGGGGTTAATAAATTTAATATAGGTGGCAGCGGTGTAGGGGGATCAGATTAGGGGGTAATATATTTAATATAGGTGGCGGCGGTGTAGGGGGATCAGATTAAGGGTTAATAAATTTAATATAGGTGGCAGCGGTGTACGGGGATCAAATTAGGGGGGAATATATTTAATATAGGTGGCGGCGTTGCAGGGGGATCAGATTAGGGGGTAATATATTTAATGTAGGTGGCGGCGGTGTAGGGGGGTCAGATTAGGGGGTAATATATTTCATGTAGGTGGCGGCAGTGTAGGGGGGTCAGATTAGAGGGGAATACATATAATATAGGTGGCGGCGGGGTCCGGGAGCGGCGGTTTAGGGGTTAATACATTTATTGTTAGGAGTGAGAGGGGGATTGCGGATAGAGGGGTATACGTGTCTGGCTATTTTTGGGAGGCCTGTTAGACAGTTACAGGAGATTTTATACTTTAGTAAGTTTTTGTAGGCTCAGGCAGTTTCTAAAGAAATTTGTACTTACGCTTATTTCTGGACATCGCAAGTTTGTCCGACTTACGGCACTTTAGCAACTGTCGGCGGGGTATATTGGATACCCCGATGTGCGAGGTGAAACTATGGGCGGCGCAGGTACCCTCGTTTGCGCCGAAAAATACGCCGTATATCGGATCGCGCCCTAGGTGTTACTAGTTTAATTATGTAGTTTGCTTTGTGGGGGGTTGGCGGTTTAGGTGTTAATAGGTTAATTAGGTAGTTTGTGTTGTTTTGGGATGGCGGTTTAGAGGTTCATATGTTTATATAGTAGTTTGCAGTGTTGGGGGTTGGCGGTTTAGGGGTTAATATGTTTATATAGTGGTTTGCATTGCGGGGGATGGCAGTTTAGGGGTTGATATTGCTCATGCATTCAGTGTTTGTTAAGGCTTCCAAGGCTTGCTGCTCCTGCCTATGTGTGGCAAGGCAAAAAAGGAGTAAAATTTATCCATTCTGCGCGCGTAAGCCCTTATGATGAAT
Organism: Bombina bombina; assembly: GCF_027579735.1. Classification (NCBI taxonomy): domain Eukaryota; kingdom Metazoa; phylum Chordata; class Amphibia; order Anura; family Bombinatoridae; genus Bombina; species Bombina bombina. The sequence goes on from NC_069500.1 coordinate 1,073,304,977, forward strand.
ATACGATACAGAGTGGCGACGCCGGTTCTATGTTAATTTATGGGAGATAAAACTATGGGTGACGGGTAACATATACGTGCATAACTTATCTTTAGCTATCCCACTAAACCCACTAATCATGTAAGCCTATGAGCCTAGCTGCTCTGTAGATCACCTTCATGAGAGATAATTTACAACAGTAAAACTCTTGGTAGGGCCTTCTATCCCTTTATCTTGCATAACTGTCACCTTGCATATTAGACCCATGTCTTTACCGCTGCGGAACCTGTTGGTGCTCTACAAATACCTGATAATAAAGATAATAATAATAATAATAATAATACTCCCCAAAATGCTTTCTTTTTATTGGTATATTAGATTTCAAAGCTATTAATATTGATATAGTAAAGTCTAGCTATGTGTGTTCTTTTTTGCTTTCCATGAAACTTCTATATTGCATGACCTTATTAGTAACTAAAAATACCGGTATATCACAATTCCAATATTGTTTTTAATCATGTTCCTATTATTGAAGATATGTTTCTTATTACATATATTTGAGTGCTTTAATCTATATACACTTTAGATTCTCCATTTATGATATTTGCCTGAGATATATATTTAAAGGGACAGTCAACACCAGAATGTTTGTTGTTTAAAAAGAATGATAATACCTTTAATACCCATTCCCCTGTTTTGCATAACCAACACAGATATAATAATACACATTTTACCTCTGTGATTACCTTGTATCTGAGCTTCTGCTGACTGCCCCCTTATTGCAGTTCTTTTGACAGACTTGTATTTTAGCTCACTCAGTGCTCACTCCTAGGTCACTTCACGTGCATGAGCTCAATGAAACACATGAACTAATGCCCTTTAGTGGTCAAAATGCATTCAGATTAGAGGCAGTCTTCAAGGTCTAAGAATAGCATATGAACCTCCTAGTTTTAGCTTTCAACTAAGAGTATCAAGGGAACAAAGCAAAATTAGTGATACAAGTAAATTGGAAAGTTGTTAAAAATGACATGCGCTATTTAAATCATGCACGTTTTTTTGGGACCTGACTGTCCCTTTAAGCTTCCTATTTCCTCAACATATGAAGTATTTTTATCTTAATCTATGTACACTCCAGACTTTTGTGCATGATGTATGTTCAAGATATAGCATAATAAAAAGAATACAGTAAAAAAAAATAGACATTGATATTTACAGTAATTGAGGTGCAATAAGAAAAAAAAAATCACAATTTAATGGACTATAATTATAATCTTATTTGCATTTCAAAATATCAGATTTTTAGAATAAGTATTTATTTACAGGGAGTGCAGAATTATTAGGCAAGTTGTATTTTTGAGGATTCATTTTATTATTGAACAACAACCATGTTCTCAATGAACCCAAAAAACTCATTAATATCAAAGCTGAATAGTTTTGAAAGTAGTTTTTAGTTTGTTTTTAGTTATAGCTATTTTAGGGGGATATCTGTGTGTGCAGGTGACTATTACTGTGCATAATTATTAGGCAACTTAACAAAAAACAAATATATACCCATTTCAATTATTTATTTTTACCAGTGAAACCAATATAACATCTCAACATTCACAAATATAAATTTCTGACATTCAAAAACAAAACAAAAACAAATCAGTGACCAATATAGCCACCTTTCTTTGCAAGGACACTCAAAAGCCTGCCATCCATGGATTCTGTCAGTGTTTTGATCTGTTCACCATCAACATTGCGTGCAGCAGCAACCACAGCCTCCCAGACACTGTTCAGAGAGGTGTACTGTTTTCCCTCCTTGTAAATCTCACATTTGATGATGGACCACAGGTTCTCAATGGGGTTCAGATCAGGTGTCATTAGATTTTCTTCTTTTATACCCTTTCTTGCCAGCCACGCTGTGGAGTAATTGGACGCATGTGATGGAGCATTGTCCTGCATGAAAATCATGTTTTTCTTGAAGGATGCAGACTTCTTCCTGTACCACTGCTTGAAGAAGGTGTCTTCCAGAAACTGGCAGTAGGACTGGGAGTTGAGCTTGACTCCATCCTCAACCCGAAAAGGCCCCACAAGCTCATCTTTGATGATACCAGCCCAAACCAGTACTCCACCTCCACCTTGCTGGCGTCTGACTCGGACTGGAGCTCTCTGCCCTTTACCAATCCAGCCACGGGCCCATCCATCTGGCCCATCAAGACTCACTCTCATTTCATCAGTCCATAAAACCTTAGAAAAATCAGTCTTGAGATATTTCTTGGCCCAGTCTTGACGTTTCAGCTTGTGTGTCTTGTTCAGTGGTGGTCGTCTTTCAGCCTTTCTTACCTTGGCCATGTCTCTGAGTATTGCACACCTTGTGCTTTTGGGCACTCCAGTGATGTTGCAGCTCTGAAATATGGCCAAACTGGTGGCAAGTGGCATCTTGGCAGCTGCACGCTTGACTTTTCTCAGTTCATGGGCAGTTATTTTGCGCCTTGGTTTTTCCACATGCTTCTTGCGACCCTGTTGACTATTTTGAATGAAACGCTTGATTGTTCGATGATCACGCTTCAGAAGCTTTGCAATTTTAAGAGTGCTGCATACCTGCAAGATATCTCACTATTTTTGACTTTTCTGAGCCTGTCAAGTCCTTCTTTTGACCCATTTTGCCAAAGGAAAGGAAGTTGCCTAATAATTATGCACACCTTATATAGGGTGTTGATGTCATTAGACCACACCCCTTCTCATTACAGAGATGCACATCACCTAATATGCTTAATTGGTAGTAGGCATTCGAGCCTATACATCTTGGAGTAAGACAACATGCATAAAGAGGATGATTTGGTCAAAATACTAATTTGCCTAATAATTCTGCACTCCCTGTATATAAAGACAAACAATAAAATCTATTTGTTATTGTAAGGTATTTAAAACTGTAATTAACAGTGGTTTTAATGTGACAATTTGTTTCTTGTTACAGATCTATTAGAGTGATTATTACAAAAAGGAATACATTTTCATATTTTAATTTTTTTTATTTATTTAATACTGTGATTCTAGTTATCTATAGTGTGATATTAGAATAAAACCACAAATAGTATCACATTGTTTAATAGTTTGGCTTGATTCCTCTTTAAAGAGACATGAAACACAATTATTCTTTCATGATTCAGATAGACCACTGGTTTTCAAACCTGTCCTCGGACCTCCAGAACAGGCAATAATTTGAAGATATATAACTATATAACTAGAGCACAGGTTAAATAATTATCAAAATCATCTAGTAAACATGATTATTTTACC